>NC_139713.1:41454176-41854176 GCF_964188405.1 Protomyctophum parallelum
CAATAGCCTAGATGTAGGTGAAGTCCTTTAACCTTCAATGCCACATGCGCTCAGATTGATTCCAGTCAGGATATAATTCAATATAATTATACATCTCTTTTTCCTAGGCTAGCGTCCCAAACAATATTTGCCACTTTTCTTGGCCAGTTCACACTTCAGAGTCAAATCTCAACGTGGCTTTTAGGGTTTAAATAAAAGATAAATAAAATAAAATATCATCATCATCATTGCAACAATATAATGGAAATATTATCGATTATCCATGAGGTTCTGATGAGGCCCTGGTGAGCCGTAGCAGGTTCTGATGAGGCCCTGGTGAGCCGTAGCAGAGCCCGGCTCACACCGACACCCTTTAGCTCAGGGGTGACCAAAAGGTAGATCGCAATCTACCAGTAGATCACACGTCCCTGTCCCTGAAGAATATTTATTTATTTTAAAATAAATCAGCCAGTCAGCTCAAACCCACAATGCTATATTTTGTTTTCAAGAGTGTCGGTAGCATTATTACAAATACTATACAAAAAAATATATATATACCGGTATATATATACCTATTCCATTTCCCATTCCAAGTGCATTTGTCTTATTATGTAACGCCATCGCCGCTATGCCAAAGCCTTATCAGGTACATATTTAAACTATTTTCAGCAATGGTATAATAATAATAATGGAGCTCGTCCTTTTGAAAGTAGAGCTCAAGTCAAAAAGGTGTGGTCACCCCTGCTTTAGCTACGGCCCCTGGTAGCTCTGCTACTGTTCATTACCACCATCTTACAATAATAGTACAATTCACACTCATACAGTTTATATGGTAAAATGTAACGCCATCAAATGTGTACAGCCTTACCCGTCATGACTCCACGGTCCTTGTCGGTGTAGAGATCCAAACTCAATTGTTGAATGTGTTGGAGTTGAACTGTAACCTGACCTACAGTATGCTGCTACAATGTCTGAATTAATCTGGAACACAGTGTCAGATAAAAGTATTTTATACACGATAATAAAAGCATGAAGAGGTGAGTTTTAGCCTGGCAGGGTTGTCAAAACCACTCACATCGATAGCTGATCGTGTACAGGACATGCACTTGACACAAAAGAATATGCCCAAACTGTCCATCTCCTCCTCTCTCCCGCTCCTCTCCCTCCCTCCCCCACCCCCTCCCCTCTTCCCATTCCAGAGCACATTTCAAACAACAGTGTTGAACAAGTTGGGTTGGGTGGGTTCATATGATCATATCTCATCGGTGTGATAGTAATGAACACTGTATGGACTGTGGACTCACCCACGCTCCAGTAAGGCCTGCATGTCATAAACTCCACATCCAGTCTCCCGTTGCACAGGTTAACTTCCTCCATCTGAAAATGAATAACAAACTCCACATGCCCCAACATTTTTGCAAAAGCACAATTGTTATTTGTACATTAGAAGCAACTACTATATTTGATCGCAATGTTGCAATAAAAAAATCTAATATACATTAATGGAAACTGCGTGGACAGTAGGCCTACATCTACAGGCCTACACAGCATGTCATGGACAAATCATCACATTCTGTGCTACAAACACACAGACACACAAAGCTGTGCATAGGAGGGGCTAGCTGCCGCTCAACAGCCTCCATGAGGAGGATTGTCATGTATTGTGTAACCTCTTCAGATGCCGTCCTCCTCCTACTCAAACATGGAGGGTCAGTTCAGTACAATTCATGGAAAAAGGGGAATATCCGAACGCGTTCCGGCACGCAGGCCTCAGTGTTTCTAACTGTTTGAATCACTGAGGAAGGCCCACCCATCAGCTACATGAATCACCGAGGAAGGCCTACCCATCAGCTACATGAATCACTGAGGAAGGCCTACCCATCAGCTACATGAATCACTGAGGAAGGCCCACCCATCAGCTACATGAATCACTGAGGAAGGCCTACCCATCAGGCCTACCCATCAGCTACATGAATCACTGAGGAAGGCCCACCCATCAGCTACATGAATCACTGATGAAGGCCTACCCATCAGCTACATGAATCACTGAGGAAGGCCTACCCATCAGCTACATGAATCACTGAGGAAGGCCTACCCATCAGCTACATGAATCACTGAGGAAGGCCTACCCATCAGCTACATGAATCACTATACATTAATGGAAACTGCGTGGACAGTAGGCCTACATCTACAGGCCTACACAGCATGTCATGGACAAATCATCACATTCTGTGCTACAAACACACAGACACACAAAGCTGTGCATAGGAGGGGCTAGCTGCCGCTCAACAGCCTCCATGAGGAGGATTGTCATGTATTGTGTAACCTCTTCAGATGCCGTCCTCCTCCTACTCAAACATGGAGGGTCAGTTCAGTACAATTCATGGAAAAAGGGGAATATCCGAACGCGTTCCGGCACGCAGGCCTCAGTGTTTCTAACTGTTTGAATCACTGAGGAAGGCCTACCCATCAGCTACATGAATCACTGATGAAGGCCCACCCATCAGCTACATGAATCACGGAGGAAGGCCCACCCATCAGCTACATGAATCACTGAGGAAGGCCCACCCATCAGCTACATGAATCACTGAGGAAGGCCCACCCATCAGCTACATGAATCACTGAGGAAGGCCCACCCATCAGCTACATGAATCACTGAGGAAGGCCTACCCATCAGCTACATGAATCACTGAGGAAGGCCTACCCATCAGCTACATGAATCACTGAGGAAGGCCCACCCATCAGCTACATGAATCACTGAGGAAGGCCCACCCATCAGCTACATGAATCACCGAGGAAGGCCTACCCATCAGCTACATGAATCACTGAGGAAGGCCCACCCATCAGCTACATGAATCACTGAGGAAGGCCTACCCATCAGCTACATGAATCACTGAGGAAGGCCTACCCATCAGCTACATGAATCACTGAGGAAGGCCTACCCATCAGCTACATGAATCACTGAGGAAGGCCTACCCATCAGGCCTACCCATCAGCTACATGAATCACTGAGGAAGGCCCACCCATCAGCTACATGAATCACTGATGAAGGCCTACCCATCAGCTACATGAATCACTGAGGAAGGCCTACCCATCAGCTACATGAATCACTGAGGAAGGCCTACCCATCAGCTACATGAATCACTGAGGAAGGCCTACCCATCAGCTACATGAATCACTGAGGAAGGCCTACCCATCAGGCCTACCCATCAGCTACAGAGACTCAACGTGACTCGCTGAGTAGAGCACGCCTTCACCTACAGTGTAACGGTTTTGTTGTTCTAAGGCAAGCTGTACAATTAAACCATTCAAATCAATCAATCAAATTAATACAAATCTCACATCTGAATCTACACTAGTAGGTCATGTACATGTAGGAGAGGTCAACAATGACTCGTCTGCCTATAGGTTTCATTGGTTTGTCACACACACACACACACACACACACACACACACACACACACACACACACACACGTACAAACTCACATACGCACCTGACAAGGTATAAGGAAAACTGAGCGAACCAATGGCAGAGAGGAAAGGAGAGATATTGTCATCATTTTAATGCACACGAGCATACTATACACTATTATTTAGAATAAATGTAACAGGTTTAGGTGGACATTGTTACAAAGCCCAGTTTTACACTGCGTTGCCACGTGGTTTGAAGCTTTGCGTTAACCCATTCTGACCTGAGATCAGATTCTAGTAAAAATGTCTTCTACATCCGGTAACACTTTACTTTAAGGGACGAACTCATACACGTAATTAAGGCTTGATTAAGGGTTAATTAAGGCTTGATTAAGCCTTTGGTGATTCATTAGTTATGATGAACTATCATTAAATCATCATTAATTACTTGTCTTCTTCAATCCATTAATGTTTTTTTTTTTTTTTTTTTAAGATATTTTTTTGCGGCTTACGCCTTTATTGATTTTTTATGGGACAGACAGTAGGCTGACAGGAAACGGGAGAGAGATGGGGGGATGACATGCGGTAAAGGCCGTGTCGGGTCCGGGAGTCGAACCCGCGGCACACCGCGACTGGATCACCAGTCCGGTGCCCAGACCGTTACGCTACGGCCTGGGCCAATCCATTAATGTTTAAGTAACCCATTACTTAACCATTACTTAACCTCCGTTAATCTATCAGTAGTTAAGCCTGTTACTTAATGTGGTGTGTTTGTAGATCTGTTATTATCGGTCAGTTCTATGCCCAGGATGAGTGCTCATATGCGAGTAGGATTAGTGAGTTGACTCGGTCTCCGAAACTGGTTCTAAAACTCCCGGGGGTTTCACATGTTGGACTGGCTCACCTGGGGGTCGCAGGAGGACCCCCAGGGTTCATTTATCATCAATTAACTACCAGTTAATTAACGTTTAGTTAAGGTTTAGTTACTAGATGCTTGTCCTCCAAAGTAAAGTCACTTTCATTTCATCATTAACTACCAGTTCATTAATGTTTAGTTACTAGATGCTTGTCCTCTAAAGTAAAGTCACATTCATTTTAGCATTAACTACTTGTTAATTAACAATTAAGTGATGTTTAGTAAATACTGAAAACACAACAAATCAAGCATATTTGTTTTTATTCCAAACTGTCTCAATGCATACCAACAAAACACAAAATGCATGAATGCACACCCACATACACACACACACTTTAGTTTTCTTGTCACAAACAGGATTAACTTCTGAAATAGCTGCTTGATTATTTTGTTACTGAACAAGGCTGTAACAAGGTAACAACACAACACTACAGTGCTTGTAACAAACTGACATTCAAACAAAAAAATGGCACCAAATTTTCACAAAATGCATGAATGCACACCCACATACACACACAATTGTGTTTTTTTTAGTTGTTTTTTGTAGAGCATTAAGTTCAGAAATAGCTGCATCATTCAATATGGCATAGACTATTACCCACTACTGTAGACCAAAACTATTATTGCTTTTGTTCCTGAACAAGGCTGTAACAAGGCTGTGGTCTGTTACACACACATATACCCGATAAAAGGTTTCTTCAACTCAGTGCTTGTAACAAACTGACATTAAAAGGAATACAATTAAATAAAATACCTTTGGCTTAAAAAAACAAAACAAAAAAATGGCACAACAATTACACAAAATGCATGGATGCACACCCACATACACACACACACACTTGTTTTTTGTTGTCCCAAACCGCTCAGTTTGTAGAGCATTAAGTTCAGAAATAGCTGCATAATTCAATATGGTCTAGACTATTACCCACTACTGTAAACCAAAACTATTATTTGTTTTGTTCCTGAACAAGGCTGTAACAAGGCTGTGGTCTGTTACACACACATATACCCGATAAAAGGTTTCTTCAACTCAGTGCTTGTAACAAACTGACATTAAAAGGAATACAATTAAATAAAATACCTTTGGCTTAAAAAAAATAAATAAATAAAAATGGCACAACAATTACACAAAATGCATGGATGCACACCCACATACACACACACACTTGTTTTTTGTTGTCCCAAACCGCTCAGTTTGTAGAGCATTAAGTTCAGAAATAGCTGCATAATTCAATATGGTCTAGACTATTACCCACTACTGTAAACCAAAACTATTATTTGTTTTGTTCCTGAACAAGGCTGTAACAAGGCTGTGGTCTGTTACACACACACACATACCCGATAAAAGGTTTCTTCAACTCAGTGCTTGTAACAAACTGACATTAAAAGGAATACAATTAAATAAAATACCTTTGGCTTAAAAGAAACAAAACAAAAAAATGGCACAACAATTACACAAAATGCATGGATGCACACCCACATACACACACACACTTGTTTTTTGTTGTCCCAAACCGCTCAGTTTGTAGAGCATTAAGTTCAGAAATAGCTGCATAATTCAATATGGTCTAGACTATTACCCACTACTGTAAACCAAAACTATTATTTATTTTGTTCCTGAACAAGGCTGTAACAAGGCTGTGGTCTGTTACACACACGCACACATATACCCGATAAAAGGTTTCTTCAACTCAGTGCTTGTAACAAACTGACATTATTATTGAAAATACAATTTTTTGTACCGTGTACAAAAAATACACAGAATGCATGTATGCACACCCACATACACACACACACACACACACACACACACACACACACACACACACACACACACACACACACACACACACACACTTGTGTTCTCTATCGTATCAGAGACTATCTCTCCACCCAACATATTTCATATGTATGGGGAATGTCCCCACCTCACTTGTGACGTGGATATCTCTTTAAGACACACCAGTTGTACTGGCACGCACGGGTATATAAGGCCCAGGTGTGCGTGATTACACTGCTTTTTTGATCTCCACCGAGCAGTCCAAGACGTGGTCTCCTCAACGGAAGTGCAGAGCAAGTTATCAACAATAACTGCATTTTTTGACTTTTTGAAAAGCAACTACTCACGAGTTCTGGCAGCCGGATGAATCCACTGCTGGAGGCAGGTTAGAGAGCTGGCGTGGATCGCTCCTCTCTGGATTGCTGTCACACAGCTCGTTTGTAGGTATAGCAAACAAAAACAGGGTAACCAGCCAAAACACCGTTACAGGCGTATTGCTGACATAGTGTTAGTTTACGCGTCCTGTGGTGTAGCCTGTCTGTCGACCTGTGGGCAGGGACACAGACAGGACCATTGGCTCCGTAATCCTGTAAAGCAGCGGAATAATCGCACTATACGTTTGTATCACTGGCTTGGTGTCAGTTAACGCATCCGTGATGCATATTCCGTGGGCTGGAGTGGACCTGCGTTTGGCGCAGCAAAACATCAGCCCCGCTATAGGCTTATCATTTAACACAGCACACTATACATTGTATAGTATACAGGCGTATTGTCGCTGGGGCGGCTTCCGCGTCTTTGGTGCTGTGTTTTTTTGCTTCGCCTCGTGAGAGACAGAGCTCCCCGGGGTGTATTGCGGCTAAAGCCGTTCACACACCCTGGTGTAGACTGCGTGGTAGAACCCGTACGGACGGGGGAAGCCACGGAGCAAGCTTATCCTCCGAACCGTGGGTCCTGTCAGTCATAGACAGGACGAGCTAATTCCACAACAAACAAAGTTTGGTCTCCAGAGCACGGTGATATATCGTAGGGTAAATTGTTGCCTGGAAAGTCGAGCGGAGACTCTCATAAATCCCTGTTCTAGTGGACCAAACAGTGGAAATTGGCATACATATATACACTATATAATGCAAAACGTTTGGAGCAGAGTGTTTGTCTCCAACTCAAACACTCTGTGTCTCAGTGCAGCTAGGAAATTCAGGTGCAACCTCCTCCAGAGAGAGAGAGAGAGAGAGAGAGACTATAGAACTCAGCTGGCTGTTGTTTAGTTATTTTTCTATTTGGAAAGATCCCCATTAGCTGATGCCATGGCAGTCAGCTAGTCTTTTGGGGTCCACATGCAACATGTTACCAAGAGAAAAAAAACAAAAACAAAACAACAACACATGAATATCAATATGTGACTGAGAGACAGCAGTGTAAATTGCACATAGGGTAAATTGTGCCCTCACTTCTCAAGCACATTACTATACTCCCCGTTTTTTGAGCATGTTTAAGCAGTTAAATTTGTATATATTTAATATAACATATTAAAATAATAGTGTATATAGGTATTGAATTAAATGGAAACAGCAGGGGTTTCTCTCGGGCTGCGTGGGGAACATATGCCCACAGAGGATGGCCATGACCAGTGGGTGACCTGTGGGTTCCCTGGTCATGCGATAGCAGCTCATGAAGATCCTGACTCCTGTATGATTTTCTTCCTCTTGCCAGTTGAGGCTAGGGGCTATGAATGAAGGAATCCGACGGCCATATAACACACTATACAGGGGTATTGCTGGTGGGGCGCCAGTTTACACTCCTGTGGTGTAGCCTGTCTGTCGATCTGAGTGCAGGGACACAGACAGGACCAGTGGCCCGGTAATCCTTAAAGGCAGTGGAATACAACGCACTATACGGGTGTATTATTGGCATGGCGTCAATTCACGCATCCATGCTGCATATTCTGTGGGCTGGAGTGGACCTGCGAGTGCGCAGTGAATATAGTTGTGTATATTAGTACGTCTCTAAATGTTTTGATGAATTAAAGATGGTGGGCCCTATTGTAAACAAGTGTAATGCTTGATTGTATCGTCCACTCTCTGTTAACAGTAATTGTTTAGAGTTGTACTTGAAATGTACTGTAATTCTGCAAACTGTTAGTAAATCAATCAATCAAAACAACAGCCCGGCCAGGCTATAGCATTAAAACGCACTATACAGGCGTATGGTTGCTGGGGCCGTGTTTTTCCCTCGCCTCGTGAGAGAGAGCTCACTTGAGTGTATTGCGGCTAGAGCCGTTCACGCACTCCGGTGTAGACTGCGTGGTAGAACCCGTGCGACGGGGGACGCCACGGAGCAAGCTTATCCTCCGAACCGTGGGTCCTGTCATAGACAGGATGAGCGTATGGCTGCCGTGGCAGCCAGCTTCCGCGTTCAGGTGTAGTAGCGCACTATACGGCGTATTGCTGTGTCAGTTGACGTGACCGTGGTGTAGTTCCGTCTGTGGAACTTGGTTCAGTTACGCAGACAGGACGTGCTGAGTCTGCCAGGAGCAAGCCCTGAAATCACAGCCATTTGCACACTACTGTATATACGGCGTATTGCTGACAGTGTCAGCTCACGCGTCCGTGATGTAGTTTCGCCAATTTCGGCAACTCGAGTGTGCCGCGGCTGTCGGGCGGAATACTCTGTACGGTGTATCACGGCAAGGCCGTCCACGCACCTATAGGTGTAAACTTGCATGGTATAATCCAGTTACTGGTTCGAAACCACAAAGTAAGCTCCTTCTCATCCCGAGAATGCACTATGGCTATCTAGGCGCAGCTAGCTAACACAGGGCTATTCTGTCACTGCTTCAGCACCGGCTTATATACGGCGCTTATGTGACCATAAGGGCCCGGACCTTATTGAGGAGCTGCAGCGACCGGCTTTCAGGCTCCCCAGGCAGCGGCAGCGGGCAATGCTATTGATGCCCTTTGGTGAGGCGCCGTCTGTGGCAGCCCCAGGCCAAGCTGCGATAGGAGGACAAGCTCCCCCACGCTGCCTATTGAGCCGTCGGCCATGTTTGGCCAAAAGGCCAGTGCTTTGCTACAGCATCCTAAGGAGGCTGTGGAGGTGCAGGAATGCTCCGGCAAGGCCATGAGTAGCTTGCCTCGGTCGCCCCTCAGGCTGTGCAACCCCAGTCAGGTTTGGCAGTTCCAGGGACCTACGGGTCCGGTTACAGGCCAACCGGCAGGGTATGGCTAAAATGTGCTCGGCGGGCTAAGCCCATCCCTCAGTCCTGACAGTTAAGGCCCCAGACCCCACCCGCTGTCTCTCGGGACAGCGGTTGTCCTGGAAGACAATTCAGGTGGACCCCTGGGTGGGTTCCACTATGTCTTCGGGAGGGTGGGGTGCTGCTTACAGCACTCCTGGCAAGGAAGGGCTGAGGGTCTTACAGGCCATCCTCCAAGGCGACTGGCTTGCCATGCTCGACCGGGGATGGTTATTCTCAGATCCCGGGTCTGACGCACTGACCGGCTTGTCTTAGATGACAGAACCTTCGAGTCCCGTGTCCTCCCATTCGCCATATGTCTAGCCCCCCGATTGGACATAGTCCTTGGCGGGAGGGCCTTTGCATCCTAAATTGGATAACTGAATGGTGTGTGCTCGCTCAGAGGTGCAGTGCCACAACAACGTGGCCAGGCACCTGCAGCACTTTGGGCACCTAGGCCGGCACCTCAACAAGAGGCCTTGCAGGCGTCAACTCTCACAGTCCGCAGCGCTCCTCAGCATGTGTTAGAGGGCAAAGCAGGGACTCTGTCCCTTGCTCTAGTGAGTCGGGCCACCCTCAGGTTGTGCCTCCGCCCCTTAGGGCTGAGGGCAATCATAGTGCACTTTGTGCCTCCGGCTCTTCTGAACATGCGGCCAGTGCATTATCTGTCATTCACAGTCATGCACTACGTGGGCGTATCGTTGACAGCGTCAGTTTACACGTTCCACGTTGTTCCAGCGAATTCACACTGCTGTTCACACAGCAGAATGTGACGAGACTCTCAGGGGTGAGCAGAACCACCATAAGGTTGTATTACGGCATGGCCGTTTAAACACCTGGGTGTAATTCTGTGTGTTGGAGACCGGTTGAGCTCCCTCCTCATCCAGAGGTAATCGTGTGGCTAGGCCAGGGATCTGGCAACATGGCGGGCCGCTGTCCCACACAAGGGCGACACAATAGTCACCCAGTTGGTCCTCAGACCGTTCATCCCTCACACAATAGGCCAGCAGTCCCTCCTCGGGGAGTGGTATTGTCTGCCTTACGGCATGAGCCAATTAAGCCCGTGGAGACTTGGGCTGCAATGGCTTCTCACAGGACAGCATTCTTGCTGTTAGCACTGCAGTGTCAGCCACAAGAATGTCTCTGTCAGTGAGGGGTGCTGCCGCTTCCTACATGGCAATGCTTAGGTGTTGTCGCCATCAATCCCTGCATTTTGCCCTACGGCCTGATCAGAGTGTGAGCCAGTCAGTCTATTGATTTTCACCCTTCCCACCCTCCTAAGCAGGGTGGTGAAGCAGGGCAAATGGGCCTAACTGTCTTAGGCAGATAGTCTCCAAGACTGGACTTCACTCATTGGCTTGTGAAACAATCCAGCAGGCACATAGGTGGGCAGGCAGGCCAGCCCCAACGGGAGCATGTGCACATTCCACACAGGGCCTCGCTGCCGCATGGGCTTACGGTGAGGTGCCCTCAAATCTGAGATCGGTGGGACAGCCTCTTGATTGACGCTGTCAGCATTTATCAGGTTCTACCATTATGTGGTATCAGTGTGGCAGCCAGCACACTTCTCACTGGGTGTGTGCTTAGCTCCGCAGCATAAACGCGATGGGAACTATGCACAAAAACGAAGGCCATCCACTTTTTACTTGTAAAACTGTGATGTGACATAAGGATCATTCTGGTTCGGAGAACAGGGCTTCAACAATCAGCTGACCGAGTGTTCGGCAGGCTGACTTGAGCGGGAGCGCAGGCCCTGCAGACTGCAGTAACCTCGTTACAAAGAAAAGAAGAGCATTTCCTGAAGGGTGCCCTGAGGCCCAGAGGAGCTCAGGTTAGGGACCCAATCAAGCCCATCTGGGGTTAGCTCTGGAGGCTCTACGACCTTTAGTCAGTGAGCGTGACATGCTCAAGACAGCAGTCTTGTCGGCGTCACATCTGCAAGGAGAAATGGGGGAGTTGCGGGCTCTGTCATTCCATAATGACCTCTGCAGGCCTATGCCGGATGATGGTATAGTCTTATGCCCCAAACCGGCCTTTCTCCCCAATGTTCACAAAAGGGCACGTCTCAATCAGGTGATTGAGCTCTGTCCTACCATCGTCATACAGACAGTCGACGTACAGAGACGGAGTCGGTCCCCACTCTGCCCTATTGGAGCATTAGATTCGTATGCCAGGGCCACACAAGGCCCACAGAGTAACGAACCAGCTCTTTGAGTGCTCCAAGTGAGAGTGCATGGATTACAGAGGTTATCCAGCACACAAACAGTGCCGCCTGGAGGGCAGGCACACTCCACCTGGGGACGCTGTGGAAAGGTACGTCTCTGACCGACCTGCACAGCGGCGACATAGCCTACTCCGTCTAATGTACATTCACCCGGTTATACCGGCTGAACATGCAGCGTTCGCTCCCTTCGGGGAGTAGGTCTCGCATGCTACTCAGCGGTGGGTGTCATTGTCACCTTCACCAGTCAAGCCAACCTTGCGTCTGGTGGGTTGGCTTGGGCGGCCCTTCACCCCTGTGGTCTCTGGCCTTAGCGTCTTGCGGGGCCGGGCTCTGAGTGGCGCCTAGCGCCTGAGCATTTGGCGGCGGATGGCGTCTGGCTGTCCGGCCGTTCCAGGGGTTGTAAATACATTACATTGAACATACATGATAAATCATTCCAAATTCAGTATGTGCTGGGTCGGAGCCCACTGGTGTTGTCTTTGGGGTTCTGGGACTGCTTCGCTTCCTCACGAGGTGTCTTACAGAGTTCCCCATACATATGAAATATGTTGGGTGGAGAGATAGTCTCTGATACGATAGAGAACGTGTGGTTACTTTGTAACCTATGTTCTCTGAGTGAAGAGACTATCTCTCCACCTCGATGTTGCTCAGAAGCGGTGTCGATCAAGTAAACCAGTGTAATCACGCACACCTGGGCCTTATATACCCGTGCGTGCCAGTACAACTGGTGTGTCTTAAAGAGATATCCACGTCACAAGTGAGGTGGGGACATTCCCCATACATATGAAATATGTTGGGTGGAGAGATAGTCTCTTCACTCAGAGAACATAGGTTACAAAGTAACCACACGTTTTTTTTGTCCCAAAACGGTGCAGTTTGTACATCATCTTGAATTAAAGGACAACTTTAGTTTTTTTCAACCAAGGTTCATGTTTTAGGTCGTTATTAGAGAAACTAAAAGGTGAGTGTTAATTTTCTTTCATTTGCTGCTTTCTTTCGTTTTGGGGATTTTAGCAGTTCAGTTCTAATATAGTTATTAGATCGAAAATAAATTGACAGGATGTTGTGGATGAAGTTTCACGTTTCCAATTTATATAAGAAAAAAACGTCACAAAGAAAAAGGCACAAAATGATGAATGAATCGTAGTATCACTTAAGAGGTTTCTCTCGGCTAGTCTGCGTTAGCTGAGCTGAGAGCTCGTATCTGACTCACATGTAACAACAAACCAGAACAAAAGAGCGGCTCCTAGACCGGATATCCGGCGCAGTGTAAGGCATTATGGGAAATGCAGTTCCAGCAAACGTATAGTAAATGAATACTAACAGAAACAGTTATTCTAACTGAATTCAATTCTTTTTAACTCCCAACTGGTTCTTTTTAAACTGTAAATAATAATACTATGAAATAAACATATATATAAACATTATGAAATGAAATGTGAAATATGAATAACTATAATAACCAAAATAGTTATAACAAGTTCAGTTCAGTTCAGTTCACATTCAGTAGATCCTGTGATCTGCTGTGGCCAGATGTAATTTCCTGGGGTTTATTAGGACTATAGTAAATAATAAATAAATAAAATTTGGTAAAAAAATACATATTTAGCCCCATGCTCGAATGCCCCCGCCCCCCTGTCAAAAAGAGCTAAAACTAAAGAAAGCAGCAAATGAAAGAAAATTAACACTCACCTTTTACTTTCTCTAATAACAACCTAAAACATGAACCTTGGTTGAAAAAAACTAAAGTTGTCCTTTAAGCAGCTATTCCAGAACTTAATGGTCTATTACACACTACCGGTACTGTAAAACCATTCTAATTTTTGTTCCTGCACAATGTGCGAACAAAGGTTTTTTTTCAACTACAGTGCTTGCAACAAACTGACATAATTATTAAAAGGAATAAAATTAAATAAAAATGCACTTTTGGCTTACTGGCACAAGTTCACAATAACACAAAATAAATTACTTCTTGCTAATGCCAAGAAGTATATTCTTCTGCTTTAGATCCGCAATACTGCTGGCGTCTGGTTCGAGTGCACAGAAAGTGTGGCAGAGCTGAGCAAAGACTTTAAGACTATGATTGGGTTTGAATTTGCTTCTTAAATTATTGTATGTTTCCGGGTTTACCATTTTAAGCTCTGCAATAGCTGCCTGACTCACGATGGTATTGCGATCAACATTTGTTCTCTGGTAAGCCTCTGCCATGTTTCTTCCCTTCTGAACAAGCTCCAACACCGCCCGGTACTGCTGAATGGATGCTCCTGGGGTTTTCACTGTGAAAAGAAAGCACATGTACTTGTCGCCAAGCCCTCATGCCTCCAACGTTTTTGTATCCACAAGTTTCCAGTGTCCCATATGAGCCTTTGCATGAAAGTTGCACATCACATCCATTTCCTGTGCTGTAACCAGTGTTACAGCACCATATTTTGTAAGAGAAACAAGTGTCCAGGTCTATGAAAAAAAGCCCAAAATAAGCAACTAGGCTGTTTTACCACTTTACATCAGCTATTTGAAAATAGCAGATCTACAAGCTCACAGTGACTTTTATTTTTTTTCCAATTTAACTTCTTTCAATTAATTATTGTAAGCATCGGGCATTCGTGGAAATAGCAGCACATCTAAACGTCAAAATGGCCTGCAATGCTGTTCTGGTGGTATTCACCTTTTTTGCTTGGTGCATTCAATTATACATAATATATATTATATATATATATATTGCAATAAAGAAAATGAAAAACACATATTGGCCATTTTTACACTGCAGTGTCATTGACCTCAGTAGCGAGTGGAAGATTCCGACTCAGCCACAACAGCTTGGGACCTCATTCAATGAAAAATGGACCGAAGTTAAGTTTCCGAACTTTTTGTGGGCAGGTTATATACACAAATGCCATAATCTACGTATCAATTAACTTTGTCTAAGGCTAATACCTCTGTGCTTAGACACCTGTTTTGATGACTTGTGTTCTCTCTTTTTCTTCTTCTTCTTCTTCTTCTTCTCTCCCTCGGATGAGGAGTAAGAAGTCGAAGAGACTGAGGTGGACACAGTGTAGGAGACTGGAGCTGTCTTTTCAGTCTTCTTTAGTGCTTGATCCGATGTTGAGGGTGCATCGCCAGGTCTCTTACTCAGGGCTGCAATAATACAATATTTTTATTAAAATAAGTATGCATAATTGCAGTCCACTGCAAGCATAAAAAACATAATATATACAGATCAATCAGAAAATGTGAATATTGTGGAAAAGTTAATTTTCTTCTGCAATATAATTAAAACAGAGTGAAAACTACCAGTACCTGGTGTACTAAACATTGCATTACTGTGCTTTAGTGACCTGAACCTCACAGTTGTATTGTCAAGAGGATGATGAGCCCTACAATTACTATTTTAATTATTTAGTGTAAAAACTGGTTCCGGTTGGGTTGTTCCAGCCAACACCAATGACTACAACATGACGTAGGTTATTTCCGCTCCTGACCGGAACTCACACCCGGAAATGATAACTGATTCTAGTCTAATCAGGGCTCAGTATTGGTCTGGTCTAACTAATTGTGTCCAGAGCCATTTTAACCCATGCCTTGGGAAATAAACTTCAGTAGCACTTTATAATAAATATACACTATTATAGTTAGTATAGTTAGTTATTATAGTTACACACTATAGTTAAGCATTAGTTAATGCATGATTCATACATTACTAAGCATTAGTAAACACAGTTGTAAGCATTTCAACTGCACACAATTCATCATTAGTTAAGCATTAATAAAATACTAAACTTCCATTAGTAAAGCATTATTAATACGGTAACACTGCCTTGGAAAATAAACTTCGGTAGCACTTTATAATAAATATACACTATTAACCATTAGTTAAGCATTAGTTAATGCATGATTCATACATTACTAAGCATTAGTAAACACAGTTGTAAGCATTTCAACTGCACACAATTAATCATTAGTTAAGCATTAATAAAATACTAAACTTCCATCATTAGTAAAGCATTATTCATACGGTAACACTGCCTTGGAAAATAAACTTCGGTAGCACTTTATAATAAATATAAGCATTAATGAATGCATGATTCATACATTACTAAGCATTAGTAAACACAGTTGTAAGCATTTCAACTGCACACAATTAATCATTAGTTAAGCATTAATAAAATACTAAACTTCCATTAGTAAAGCATTATTCATACATTACTAAGCATTGTATTGCACACTGATACTACTCGTGAATGTGCTAACCATGTATAAATCTATGTGTTAACTCATAAATAACTGGTTTGTAAATTGAAAAAACATTATAATAAATATACACTATTATGGTTAAGTTATAGTTAGTTATTATAGTTACACACTATAGTTAAGCATTAGTTAATGCATGATTCATACATTACTAAGCATTAGTAAACACAGTTGTAAGCATTTCAACTGCACACAATTAATCATTAGTTAAGCATTAATAAAATACTAAACTTCCATAATTAGTAAAGCATTATTCATATGGTAACACTGCCTTGGAAAATAAACTTCGGTAGCACTTTATAATAAATATACACTATTAACCATTAGTTAAGCATTAGTTAATGCATGATTCATACATTACTAAGCATTAGTAAACACAGTTGTAAGCATTTCAACTGCACACAATTAATCATTAGTTAAGCATTAATAAAATACTAAACTTCCATCATTAGTAAAGCATTATTCATACGGTAACACTGCCTTGGAAAAGAAACTTCGGTAGCACTTTATAATAAATATAAGCATTAATTAATGCATGATTCATACATTACTAAGCATTAGTAAACACAGTTGTAAGCATTTCAACTGCACACAATTAATCATTAGTTAAGCATTAATAAAATATTAAACTTCCATTAGTAAAGCATTATTCATACATTACTAAGCATTGTATTGCACACTGATAATACTCGTGAATGTGCTAACCATGTATAAATCTGTGTTAACTCATAAATAACTGGTTTGTAAATTGATACAAATTGATTTACACAAATATGAGAATAGAATGATTAAGCACATTCACGAGTAGGTTCAGTGTGCAATACAATGCTTAGTAAGGTATGAATAATGCTTTACTAATGATGACTGAAGTATTCTATTAATGCCTAACAAATGCTTAATAGTGTACAGATGAAATGCTTATAAGTGTGTTCACTAATGCTTAGTATTGATGAATTCATGATTCATTAAGCATCAACTAATGGTTAATAATGTATAGTTATTATAAAGTGCTATACCGAAACGTCCATATAGAAGTACCAGAAGCAGTGATGTAGTCTGGCGACACGAGGCTACAGCACCATAGGCTGATCACTTTCATGCCACGCCCCATTTATGACGTTTTTTTAGCTGTATGCCATAAAAATAAAATAAAAAAGTTAATAAGTTCAGCATAAGCACAAGCTTCCTTGGACTTCCTCGCTAGCTTTTTTGAATTCTGATAATGATTATAATGCAACATCTGAATCTGAATTACCACTCTTAAGCTGGTCCTTCAAGTAGTCTTTGTCATCCTTGACTTCTTTCAGCATAGTCTTCAAGTGCTGGATCTGTTGTTCTTGAAGCTGTACAGTCGATCGTGCTTTCTGCAGGGCCATCTCCAAAGTGGGAGCAGCTGGAACAAGCCAAGAAAGTAACAATTAAATTACACATAAGTGTTGACCACCTGCCTGGTCTAAAGCTATTCTACCAAGCATATGCTCTGTAATTTACAAATTACCTACACCTTTATGCATGTTTCACGAACCCAACAGTCTGGTCAGCCAATTGGTAGAGCACATTTCAATTCACAATTTATTTTTGAAAACATGCTGAATTGAATCTGTACCATCTGGTGTTATTACGAATTGTGTGATGTATGGATAAAATGTGTATGAGTAATCTACATATATGTGTTTTGCCTAAATCGGCCTCATGGTGGCGCTATAACAGGCCGTTGTAATATTTGGGGCAGAGGTTCGTCGTTGGCATCCAGGGAGTGTGTGTGCAGTTTGGCATGGATCGGGCCAACGGTGCCGGAGATTAGCTGGTAACGGACGGACGGACGGACGGACGGACACACACACACACACACACACACACACACACACACACACACACACACACACACACACACACACACACACACACACACAGACGGAGTGCAAAACATACTCTCTCCCCAGGCCTTCGGCCTGGTGGAGACAATAATGGTCTATTTTTATAATAACATGCTCTTCCAAACTGTTTACATTATGGTAAAAGTAGTGAATCTAAACAAAATGTACATAATGTTGTACACTTTCTGTCATGCATTTATCACAGGGGGTTGAGTTGTCCCACAACACTATGGATTTATCTGCTGGCAATACAGTACTTACGTGTCCCGCGCTTTACAGTCCGTTTCTGGACTGGACGGAGGACAGCCTCTGTCTCCGATGACGAGACCATTTCAACAGTTACCGATGAAACCCCTGTAATTGAAAGAAAAATGAATTGTGATGTGTTAATTGAGTAAATGCAATTGTTTGACAATACAATTCGGGTGTGCTTCAGACACTGGCGAAGGCCTGCGCGCCGAAACGTGTTTGTCTGTTAGGACTGCTGCTGCTGAGAGTGCAGATTTTATTCTTCTTTGTTCTATATTGTTTGGGTGTGGGCATTAACATTCCAAGTATTACATTGGAAGTAATGAAGTACATTGTAGACCATTTCACTATTATGTTAAGACTTTTTTTAAACCCCATTATTATTATTTTTTAAAGGAGGGAGAGGTCTTCATCATCCCCCCAAAATATATTAAATCATGTGGTTTTAACCTTATAGATAGTGATGTTTCAGCAACTTTCCAAAGTATTTTTCATCAATAACTTGTTTTTACTTTCTGTATCATTCAGTAAATCAACACACCGCTGTTGTGGTATCCTGCAGTCTCAACAGTTGTCTCTGCCATTTCTGCCTCTG
The DNA here is from genome assembly GCF_964188405.1 of Protomyctophum parallelum. Taxonomy (NCBI): domain Eukaryota; kingdom Metazoa; phylum Chordata; class Actinopteri; order Myctophiformes; family Myctophidae; genus Protomyctophum; species Protomyctophum parallelum. The sequence goes on from NC_139713.1 coordinate 41,472,690, forward strand.
ATGAGCTGACAGTTTCGTGTTGAACGCTTGAGGACTCTGTGACTGAAAAACAAATTAGAAGATGCGGGTCACATCAACATACACTGTACATGAATTCTGTGATGCACAGAGCCTGATGCATATTAGGCTACATGATTGAAAATGTGTTAATCTTGTCACCTGGAGACTCACCTAATGAAAGTCCACTTTTGAAACTGGTGGAATTTGAGAAGCGCACTTCTGCTTGAGAAACAGTCAAATTGACACGTCAATATTGATCTATTTCACTCACTTCAGCTTTGCAAGTATGTATTTGCAATAACAGCCTATTCTGTTTAAAGCTATTAATCAATAGCTATAAGTTCGTATAAACCATCCAAATTTAAATACATTATAAAGGCTATAACTTCACAGTGATGTTTGAGCAACTCATCAATACATAGCAAAAGTCTAGAATTATTTTATTCTACGTAATGTGGCTTGATTCAGTCAACAACTTGGGCAAGCATACCCTTTCGATTCCTGCCGGAAATATGGGTTCTGGGTCCACCCTGTTCGAAATCACTGTCTGAACCGACAGTCTCTGTAATGAAAACACAAACAAATATGCACTGACTACATTGTTTATCCAACCATTTGTGTGGGCTCCAAAACAAAAATATGCATAATTTCCCATTTTACAATTAACATACATAATTATGAATTAAATGTAGCTTGTAGATCTGCTAATAAAAGAAACCTAATTGTTATAAGTTGCCCCCCAAAAATTATTTAAAACCAAACCATCAAATCATGGCCTAATGCAGTCGTTCTCAACCTTTTCAGGTCGTGAACACGCAAAATAAATCATATTTGAACTGGAGACCCCCTACGCTGGCAAGCACTTGAAATTGAGGCATTACATTTAGTTTGATTCGGTCCACAGATAAATATTGTGAAAATAGCCTATCTACAAGCTCATAATGCCTCGCAACTGTGATGTCATAGTTTGTTGATTACTTTTGATGCAGTAAAGGCCTATTTTCCTATATTTAACCCCCCCTCCAAATCATGTGGGGACACACAGGTTGAGAACCCCTGGCCTAATGCATATCAAACTGGGGGTTAAAATGGTAGATATGTACTGCTATAGTTATAGTAAAAGTCTTCTTATATGGGTGTCTCTGCTGCATTAGTAACACCTGTGTGTTAAGGAGATTGACTTGCCTGCACGATGCACCATTAGTGATCCACTATCTGATCCATTATCTTCGCCAGCGATGTCTATGAAGAGAAATACAAACGTATACATTATTATTCTAGATTAGAATATGATAGCTTTTGATTGATTGAATACTTTCTTAGAAGTTTGCATAGGAAAAGTACAGGACAGTACAGATCAAATATACGGTCTACTAATAGGATTTAAACCACATTAAAAGCATGATGGCTTGTTTACATTGTGGTCATTAGGTACTCAATTCATACAAACATTAAATGCCAGACAAATACAGTAATATACAAAAAAAGGATAGGCTTTGAATCAAATCCTTACCTCCCCTGACAAAATAAATGTAATTGTTTTATTTTTACAGCCATTATGCATGGCAATTAAAGATATGTAGAATGGCAAATTCACATACTGTAGGCAGCACAAAAGCAAAAATAAATAAGGCAACATAATTGGTAAAATGCTATTGACTTGCCTTCATGGTCAGTTCTCCCAGCTGCAGCATTGTCTATAATGCATAAAGACACAAAGCATGCATGCAAAATGTAAAATGTTAATTGTGGCATCTAGTTACATTTCAACAATTATTTGAGCTAGTACAGTGATTAACTCAGCAGGCTGCTAGAGCAGTGTTCATGCCTGTCAATTCTCCTGCTTTTTGCAGGAGTCTACTTTTGTAGACCACGTGATAATGCAAATATACGGATTTGCCGGGAGAAACTGTGCGCATGAGACTAATTCATTAGAGCGACAGAGAGAGAGAGAGAGAGAGAGAGAGAGGAGTGTGCGCGTCAATTTAACACAGGTGCATACGATCAGAAATCAGCAGAGAGTGATCGACGTTTGCGCCTTTTTCTCCCTGGAAATAAAAACTTCTGGGTTTCCGAGGCTAGTATGATTCTAGTTAGACTCTAACTAGCTGCTAAAGCTAATACATTTAGCTATCTAGCTAAATGTACTAGCTTTAGGTAACGTTGTGCGCTCTGTAATAAACGCATCTCGTGAAGGATATATGTCCCCAATGCCAAACAGGAAGGTAAACAGCAAATACGTAATGAAATTAAAATAGAATTACCTTCGGTAATGAGTCTCTTTGGTTGCCGGCGGGTACGCCTGCTAGTCCTTGGACGCATCCTGGCCTCGTCAGAGTTAGAAAGCGGCTCACGTGTTTCAGAAATCACCGTCTCCCACTTGTACTCTGAAAGAATTTCAATAGCGGGTCCGGGTTCAATGTCTAAAGTGTTGTCCCAAAAAGAATAAAGGTGATTAAACTGTTGTGTTTTACCACCATGTGTCTTTAGCTCATTTAATATTATTACAATACTCCTATTCCTGCGTCGCATAACTCGCATTGTGTCAAACTCAACCCAGGCTTACCCAGCTGCTGCAGTGCTTGCTAATGTGACTATGGATCCTACATCACTTCCGGGACTACTGCGCTAAGGCTGTGATTGGCCAGAGTGTAAGAGCACAAATCACCACGAAAAAAAATACAAATAATATGAAAATGTTAACAACACTAACCGTGCTATAGGATCACACAATGTCACCTTTTTGACATACTATTTTAGATTAAAATAATGTTCATTGTTTATTAATGTTTATTTATTTATTTGTATTAAATAATTATTTTTATTTTTGTTAAATTAACAGTTTAAGTTCGAGCCATGCTGGCGGTTGTATTTAATTATTTGTATTAGGGGCAAAATATTTTTCGTTATTCTATCTGTAGTGAACAAGTTAAACATTTTACATTATTTGTATTTTTGAGATATGATGAAATTTGCGAGAGGTAAAGTCCGAGAACTTCCGGTTCACAGTGTCATCTTGACTACTTCCCTTTCCGCCCAACAACTAGCGTCTACCGTCCGTCTAGCAATTGTACAAGACTGCTTGCATGGTTTCATCTGCGGAAACAGCTAGACATGTTCTCGACTTTAGAACAAAAGTTTTTATTATTAAGCAGTGTTGGAAAACCAATCAAAGAGGTCGTTAAGTGGCTAATGGAGAAAAGGCTTTTAAGAAACCAGGTCAGATGCAAAATTTGCAAATCAAAAATGAAACTACAAGCAACAACAGGCGTGGACGGGCTACGATGGTAAGCTACACAACAATTAGCATGCATGCTAAGAGAAGAAGGATGAAGGAAATAATTTCTATTCATGCATGTTTCGTGATTATATTTAATTGTCTGGCATCTGAATAAAAATATATGTCCCCGGACCACGCCGTGGCCGGCCATACACCCCTGAAAAAGCGAATGTACATCAGCTATTTTCGAGCGCTTAAACGGCCGTATAGCTCCGGGACCGTGGGTCGCACCGGGATGTGGGAGGCCTCTCTGGACTCGGGCTGGCGAGGCGCAGGCGGCTGCGCTCGCCCCGGGCCAGGGTGTCCCGCACTGTTTGGCCCCTTTTCCACTATGGGGTGGAACCAGAACCAGAACCAGAACTTTCCAGGACCCAGAACTACCAAGAACCATGTGTAGTTCCAGAACCAAGTTCTGCTTCCGTTTCCATATAACCAGAACCCAGAACCTGTTAAGTCTGCCCCCCCCCCCCCCTATTCCCCCACTGCTGAGTAGCTCGGCCGGCAGGGCCCCCTCCCCCTTGGCACGGCCGGGGGGGTCCCGGAATACAGAGATATTCATGTTTAAATAATGACTGGTTATTATTCAACAGTGGTGGAAAGTAGCTGTATATAGTATTCTACTTAAATACATTTCGGCCATTTGAAAATAGACAAACTACAAGCTCGATGAGACACGTGAGCTTGTAGATTGTCTATTTTCAAATTTATTTGCTTTATTGTACTTTTTTAAACCAATAATATGAACATATTTTTATATGCCACATGTGCCACAGCTGTGGCAGCCACATGCCACAGCTGTCACATATATTTCCTATACATAATAGATATACTGTATATGCACATACTGTAGTTTATATGAACATGGATATATGCAGCATACATTATATATAGGCTATATTTGCCGATATGGATTTCCTTTCCATGTGGGGAGTGGGACAACAGTAAAACACCCGTTTTAAATGCATTCGACCAGTTGTTCTCCAACCTTTACCTGTCTACAATATTTTGCTTAAACTGCAAGAGAAAAATATATATCATATAGGCTATAGCTCATATGATAAATGATAACCCACCTTTTGAATATAGCATTTAACATTGTGTGGGTTGCAATTATAGTGCCTCTTGAGCAGATTGAGCAAATTGTGCCATAACATCCAGTCCAGTTGTAATGTCAATATCAAGAAATGTGCAAATACAAATCATTTAACCGTTGTGCTAGTTGAATTTAATTCTTCCAATGTGTAGTATTGTGTACAGCACATTTCTAGTAATGATATGCCTAATGCCTTGCCCTGAAAAAGAAAGAAAATTCTGTTCTGGCAATTTAGAATAGATTAGATGGCGCTCTCGCGCGCGAGCACACGCACGCAAACACATACACGCACGCAAACACATACGCACACGCACACGCACACACACACATCTGCAGTTAGCCTAGCTGTTAGCTGTAGTGTAGAACAACAACTGCAAGCAAACAACTCGTCGCGACAGCTTTATGGCTCTCTCTCTCTCTCCCTCACGCACACACAAGCTCTGTCTCTCCCTCTCTCGTGGCCATAGTGTTTCTGTGTGCTTTTCCAGGTTATTTTTCTGTGTGTCCGCTGTCGCTGTGTCGCACTTAGGAGTTTAAAATGTGCGCTGTTGTGTTGTGTGCGCTTCTCCTCGCTCCGGTCTCCTCAGTGCTCAGAGTGCTGTCACCTCAGCTCGACCAATCGAGAGCAGCAGCGCTGCTGGCCCCGCCCATAGGTTCCCAGAACTCAGCGTTAGTACTACCTCAAAAGCAGGGCCGAAAAAAGGTTCTGAGAACCTGGTCTGAAACCGTGCCGTACCGCGCTGTGCGCTGTGGAAACAAACCCAGAACTAAAAAAAATAGGTTCAGGTTCTGGATAGTTCTGGTTCCACCCCATAGTGGAAAAGGGGCCTTTGTTGATCCCGAGTATCAAAGAAACATACATGTAGTTAATGCTTGTTAATTAACTATTAGTTTAAAATTAATTCAGCATTAATTTCTCTAACTTACTGATGAAATCAATATTTCTTAAAAGGGATATTTCACTTAAAAAAAAAAACACTTTGATATTGTATCGTCTACTTAGGCTTTCGGGAACCCACGGGACAGTTTTTAAGTAGCCTGGGGCCCACCTATGCTTTCTATGGCATAAGCAATCCTGCCGGGAGAATCTAAACGTAGCTGCGCGACATGAGACTTATTAATTAGACCGAGAGAGAGGAGTGTGCGTGCGCGTCAATTTAACGAAGGTGCAGATGATCAGAAATCAGCAGAGTAATCAACGTTTGCGCTACTCTATGCCGAATTGAAGTGGACTCGGTCCCAGACTTTGTTTTCTCTCCCTGGAAATAAAAACGTCTGGGTTATTTTTTAAGTTGCTTGATTTAATAATATTGGATATTTTATATTCATATTATCAGACAAGCCCCCTTCCTATACAAACTCAAGAGTTTTAACCATGTTAGATTCATCAAACCCCTGTCCTTGGTTCTGATGACTCACACTGCCCTCCTAATACGTGAGGAGTACATGGTTTTTCAAAAAATAAAACAAATAAGGAGGGCATTTGTAAACAAAATGACAAACATCAAGTTGATTAATTTGATTGATAAAACTAATTTTTATATACCATGATCACTGTCTCTGAGATATGCAAATTCGGACACACTCAATCATAAAGATAAGCATTCCAACATGGTTGTTTACAATGGTCAAAAAACACAAAATAGACACCAAGTTCACATTTATATATCATCTAGTCTAGAAAAAACCTTTTTGGATTTGGCCACTATGATGAGCCTGAAGAGTTGCTGGGAAACTTTAGTGTAATCATTAGTGTACCCTGGGTTACATCTGGGACAAATGTTAGGGTATTTTGTCCTGGATAGTGAATTTCTCAAAGTTCTTATGATGTTCCTTTGAGTCAAATTCGCTAAGAACAGTTGAGATATTCTCTCCTAAATGAAGTGCATACATATCAGGTCCTAGACTTTACGAGTCACCAGAACCAAGGACGGGTGTTTTAGATGAATCTATCATGGTTCAAAATGGAGATCGAAATTAAAATGGGTTTGGTATAGGAAGGGGGTGAATAGCAAATATCTAAACACTGAATCAAGCAACATAAAAACTGTCCCATGTGTTCCCACAAGCCTGATTAGACGATCAAAAAGTTATTTTTTTAAAGTCACTTTATTTTAATACAATTTTAAAAAGGTTTTAATGTAACCCAGACAGCATCCTACATTGTACTCTGTTTTTATATTCCTCCAGGCAGTGTCGCCACAGAGGACATCAGACATACACGTCTATCAGATCTGGATCCTTTTTTGAGGGGTCTAGACGACCCTTAAAATCTTCTTTGACTTTCATGTACAGGTAATAGGGCTACATTTGTTTTACTTTAATTTATATTTTTGATCTCATGTACTACATACAATTCAAATCAAGTATGTACATCAAATGTGGATGCATTTTGCATTTGCCTTCAACACAAAGTACAAACACATTAAAGTTGCTTTTAATTCAAAGGCTAATAAACAACTAATGCTTTTTACACTTTTCTTCTTCAGATTTGCCCAGGGGCTGAGGCTGCGGCAAATTGACATGATGGACGATGGCATTGCAGGCAGTACACGCATCCTTACAAAGATGAACTCCAAACTGCGCAGTATCTGCTTCCGTGCCATGAGGAGAGAGAGGAGGAAGACAGGACAGCAACTAGGTGGGCCTCATGAGTTCGTCATGATAGATGAGAGCTACTTCTGCCACAAACGGAAGGTAATTGGGGTTCTCTCTGTCAGACTTGCCACTACATTGATATTGTTATCAGGGCTGTGCAAACATAGTGTACAAATGTCCTCACTTCATCATATTGACATGGTGAAGAGTCAAAGTCCAATCATTATCTAGTACTTTCTTTGTATTAAGCAGTAAATGAAATGTAGCCTATGCTTTTGGTTCTGACATGCTCTTATTGTTTAATATGTCAACAGTATGGACGAGGACGGTTTGGCAGCACATGGAGGAGACGCAAGTGGGTCTTTGGAATGCTGGGCATCAAACGAGAGAGACGCCTGCCAGTTCTGAGACTGGTCAAGAAACGTTCCAGGCGCCATCTATTGCCAATCATCACCAGGCATGTACGTCCAGGAGCATCAATAATCAGTGATCAGTGGAGGGCCTATGTAGGAGCTCTTTCTGCTGCAGGGTACAATCATTACTCGGTTAACCATAGTAGGACCTTTGTTGAACCTGAAAGTGGAGCACACACTCAGAATATTGAAAGGGCATGGGGGATTTATAAAGCCCAAGTGTGGCGACAGAGAGGAAACAGAAATGAAGGTCTTTTAAAGGAGCATTTGACCTTTATCGAATGGACATATTGGCTAGGCAGGAGGCATAAGTATGGTCCCTTGGGCCGTTTAATTAAGGATATCCGCCAAAAGTTTAGAATTAAATGAGGAAAGAAAGACGAAAAGGGTGTAATGTGTCATTAGATTACTTATTTATTGTTTTGGGACAAAAAAAACAAGTGTGTGTGGGTGTATGTGGGTGTGCATCCATGCATTCTGTGTATTTTTGTGCCTGTTTCTTTTCTTTTTTTTGGAACCAGAGGTATTTTATTTAATTGTATTCCTTTCAATAATAATAGGATCCATAATCACAATACTGCAAGCAGCTGGGTTGAGTTTCACACAATGCGAGTTATGCGACGCAGGAATAGAAGTATTGTAATAATAATAAATGAGCTAAAGACACATGGTGGTAAAACACAACAGTTTAACCACCTTTATTCTTTTTGGGACAACACTATAGACATTGAACCCGGACTCGCTATTTAAATTATTTCAGAGTACAAGTGGGAGACGGTGATTCGACGATGAAACACGTGAGCCACTTTGTAACACAGACTACTGAGTTGAAGAAACCTTTGGTGTTGATCGCAATACCATTGTGAGTCAGGCAGCTATTGCAGAGCTTAAAATGGTAAACCCGGAAACATACAATAATTTAAGAAGCAAATTCAAACCCAACGATAGTCTTAAAGTCTTTGCTCAGCTCTGCCACACTTTCTGTGCACTCGAACCAGACGCCAGCAGTATTGCGGATCTAAAGCAGAAGAATATACTTCTTGGCATTAGCAAGAAGTAATTTATTTTGTGTTATTGTGAACTTGTGCCAGTAAGCCAAAAGTGCATTTTTATTTAATTGTATTCCTTTTAATAATTATGTCAGTTTGTTGCAAGCACTGTAGTTGAAAAAAACCTTTGTTCGCACATTGTGCAGGAACAAAAATTAGAATGGTTTTACAGTAGGCCTACCGGTAGTGTGTAATAGACCATTAAGTTCTGGAATAGCTGCTTAAAGGACAACTTTAGTTTTTTTCAACCAAGGTTCATGTTTTAGGTTGTTATTAGAGAAAGTAAAAGGTGAGTGTTAATTTTCTTTCATTTGCTGCTTTCTTTAGTTTTAGCTCTTTTTGACAGGGGGGCGGGGGCATTCGAGCATGGGGCTAAATATGTATTTTTTTACCAAATTTTATTTATTTATTATTTACTATAGTCCTAATAAACCCCAGGAAATTACATCTGGCCACAGCAGATCACAGGATCTACTGAATGTGAAGGTAGCCTACTGGAGGAAGGCTTATACTGTGTGTATAGGCTCAATATGTCAGTTTGTCACATTCAATAGATCCTGTGATCTTTTGTGGCCAGATGTAATTTCCTGGGGTTTATTAGGACTATAGTAAATAATAAAAAAATAAATCGCCATAATATTTTGTAAAAAAATACATATTTAGCCCCATGCTCGAATGCCCCCCTGTCAAAAACTGCTAAAATCCCCAAAACGAAAGAAAGCAGCAAATGAAAGAAAATTAACACTCACCTTTTAGTTTCTCTAATAACAACCTAAAACATGAACCTTGGTTGAAAAAAACTAAAGTTGTCCTTTAATTCAAGATGATGTACAAACTGCACCGTTTTGGGACAAAAAAAACACAAGTGTGTGTGTGTGTGTGTGTGTGTGTGTGTATGTGGGTGTGCATACATGCATTCTGTGTATTTTTTGTACACGGTACAAAGAATTGTATTTTCAATAATAATGTCAGTTTGTTACAAGCACTGAGTTGAAGAAACCTTTTATCGGGTATATGTGTGCGTGTGTGTAACAGACCACAGCCTTGTTACAGCCTTGTTCAGGAACAAAATAAATAATAGTTTTGGTTTACAGTAGTGGGTAATAGTCTAGACCATATTGAATTATGCAGCTATTTCTGAACTTAATGCTCTACAAACTGAGCGGTTTGGGACAACAAAAAACAAGTGTGTGTGTGTATGTGGGTGTGCATCCATGCATTTTGTGTAATTGTTGTGCCATTTTTTTGTTTTGTTTCTTTTAAGCCAAAGGTATTTTATTTAATTGTATTCCTTTTAATGTCAGTTTGTTACAAGCACTGAGTTGAAGAAACCTTTTATCGGGTATATGTGTGTGTAACAGACCACAGCCTTGTTACAGCCTTGTTCAGGAACAAAACAAATAATAGTTTTGGTTTACAGTAGTGGGTAATAGTCTAGACCATATTGAATTATGCAGCTATTTCTGAACTTAATGCTCTACAAACTGAGCGGTTTGGGACAACAAAAGACAAGTGTGTGTGTGTATGTGGGTGTGCATCCATGCATTTTGTGTAATTGTTGTGCCATTTTTTTGTTTTGTTTTTTTAAGCCAAAGGTATTTTATTTAATTGTATTCCTTTTAATGTCAGTTTGTTACAAGCACTGATTTGAAGAAACCTTTTATCGGGTATATGTGTGTGTACCAGACCACAGCCTTGTTACAGCCTTGTTCAGGAACAAAAGCAATAATAGTTTTGGTTTACAGTAGTGGGTAATAGTCTATGCCATATTGAATGATGCAGCTATTTCTGAACTTAATGCTCTACAAAAAACAACTAAAAAAAACACAATTGTGTGTGTGTATGTGGGTGTGCATTCATGCATTTTGTGAAAATGTGGTGCCATTTTTTGTTTGAATGTCAGTTTGTTACAAGCACTGTAGTGTTGTGTTGTTACCTTGTTACAGCCTTGTTCAGTAACAAAATAATCAAGCAGCTATTTCAGAAGTTAATCCTGTTTGTGACAAGAAAACTAAAGTGTGTGTGTGTATGTGGGTGTGCATTCATGCATTTTGTGTTTTGTTGGTATGCATTGAGACAGTTTGGAATAAAAACAAATATGCTTGATTTGTTGTGTTTTCAGTATTTACTAAACATCACTTAATTGTTAATTAACAAGTAGTTAATGCTAAAATGAATTTGACTATACTTTGGAGGACAAGCATCTAGTAACTAAACCTTAACTAAACGTTAATTAACTGGTAGTTAATTGATGATAAATGAACCCTGGGGGTCCTCCTGCGACCCCCAGGTGAGCCAGTCCAACATGTGAAACCCCCGGGAGTTTTAGAACCAGTTTCGGAGACCGAGTCAACTCACTAATCCTACCCGCATATGAGCACTCATCCTGGGCATAGAACTGACCGATAATAACAGATCTACAAACACACCACATTAAGTAACAGGCTTAACTACTGATAGATTAACGGAGTTTAAGTAATGGTTAAGTAATGGGTTAATTAAACATTAATGGATTGAAGAAGACAAGGAATTAATGATGATTTAATGATAGTTCATGATAACTAATGAATCACCAAAGGCTTAATCAAGCCTTAATTAACCCTTAATCAAGCCTTAATTACGTGTATGAGTTCGTCCCTTAAAGTAAAGTGTTACCCAATAGTCCTTTCCACAGTGATGTTCAGCCCTCTAGAAACCACCAGGTCCAGAGTGTGCCCATGTTTATGTGTAGGCCCAACAACATGTTGGATAAAATCAAAGGAGTGCAATAACTCTAAGAAACCCATAGCCATAGCATCTGTAGCATCATCCAGGTGAAGACTAAGGTCACATTCTCACCTAATACTTCGGTAGACTCAGATCCGTATGGGCGGGGAATTGGGATTATTGCATTTTTAATTGGCTGGGGTTTGCCTTCACACTGTCATTCGCAGCAATTGGAAACGCAGCAGAGGGGACCTTTATCAATGTGTTCCATTCATAAACTATAGCCTACACAGTGAAATCTATGGTGATAAAATTACACTCATAACGTGCATGTGTCGTGCCGTCTGGGACCCCCCCCCCCCCTCCTCTCTCTCTCTCTCTCTACGCACGCAGCCGCCACACACTGTTCTTTTGGGCATGGAGGCACAGCGCTGCATGAGCGCACTGATATAACTCCCCAGTCCCACACAGTGACAGCACTCCATGTTTACGGCACGCACAGACAGACAGACAGAATATTATGTAGGCTATAATACACTGCAGTGTTTTTATGTGTTTTCTTAAGCAATTGATTAATGTACACGTCCTCATTTCGATCAGGGCTTCAGTCTCCTTATTCGACCACGTCTATCCACAGTAACGGGACATCTTTGCGCTGCGTAAAATATGCCTTAACCGTCTCCAACTGTGTTCAGCTCCTCACCCGCCACATTATGTTTGCTTCATTTCCTTTATTTACTGCGGATTGCATTCACACCTGCACCGAATCGTAGTCAAATGCGATTCGAAGCGAAGCGAAACCCACGTTTTTGGGCGGAGTAAAATGCGGTTATTTGCTGCGCATTAGGATTCGAATGAGCCTTCACACCTGCCAAACGAAGCGCACTTTCTGACAATGCGCAGCAGGATTCGTTTTAATCGCAGCAAAGCTCTCTGGTATGAATGCGACCTAAGATCACCTGAGATAAGAGTTCTGTCATAGTTAGTGGAGCAGATAGCTTAAGCTCCACCTAGTTCCATTGTTAGTCCGGCTCTGCGTGCCATCCAGCAGGTTTTGCTGTTTGCCATCTACCGCTTGCCAGATTCCATGTGAATGGTGAATGCATTAGATCAGTGAAGATCACCCATTATTTTGAATTATACATACACAGCGCTCCAGGTCAAACCATGCAGTTGTTTTCACGAAATGTGGCAATATGGCTATGTCACCCTGCTTAGAGACAAAGACCACAACCATTGGCCAAAGGGTGGCGCTATAGCACTCAATTGAAAAACGGGTATAGATCATGAACTGCCAGCTCATGAACCGCCAGTAATAATTATTAGGTAATTACTGTCTATTACATAGGTACTAATTCAGACTCCCTGAGTCCCTGATGTTGGATTCCAGTCATCAGTGGTGGAAAAAGTAGCCTACGCATACTCAAGTATTCAAAATGAAAAATTGCAAAGTACCTTTTCCTATTAATATCAATGAATCACGGATTTAAAATGTCAAATGTGCAAAAAGCTGATCTACAAGCTCAAAGCGTGTCACACCGCAACACGAGGTTGTAGATATTTTAAGATTCTAAGGCAGTTTCAAAAAGTATCTATCTATCTATCTATCTATCTATCTATCTATCTATCTATCTATCTATCTATCTATCTATCTATCTATCTATCTATCTATCTATCACAGTTACACACCTCCACCACCAGAGGGCGAAAGGCATTAAGGCAACAGTGCCTGGATTATTTTGTTGCGCATGCGTGGAAAACCTTTGACCCTGAAGTGCTTGTTTGCATCACGTGATGCCATCACGTCACGTGACTGCGTCTAGTTTTCCATTACGGCGATGGCCGCTGTTGAAGAAGTCAAACATGTTGTCGTGTCTCTCGGGAATTGTTGATGTTTGTGCCTTTATTACACATTCTATATTACAGTAGGAACAGAAAGCTTGGTGGAAATGTCTCCTAAAGGAGGTGAAAAGCGTCAAATGGAGTCTGTACGGCTGAAGATAAATGAACAGCTAGCGGCGGTGGGAGAGGAGATATTGTTTGTTGTGGACAAACAGCAGCTTGGCGCTGCTGATGTTTGTAGTGTGGAGCTTAGCGTCAGAGTGTTTGTGTTGGAGCGCCTCAGCGCGGTGGGAGAGTTCATGGTCAACCTTTTCCAGAGAGAGATGGAGACACTACAAACTCTGCTGGAGACACAAAACAAACTGCTGGACATTGATTTTGATATGGACATCGATCTACACACTGCAGGTTAGTAGATTCTGAACAACACCAGCTTAGTGTAAGTAGCATTAAGCTATCTATTATGTTCCACACAAGTCTACTTGAATAATCAAACTGAAAAGATCAAATGAATAGCTCCAAAATAAATAAGAAATAAAATAAATTAGTATGCTAGTAAGGTATGAAAAAAAGTCAAAAACTGTATGCCTTCCCAGCCTCACCAAACATTTTCCATTGTTCTCAAAAGGCATGTCAAGAGACCTTAAACAGGCTAGCCCACTTCCTCCCCCACTGAGCCTTTCAAAATAAAATAGAAATGACAATTCACTGTTTCAGAATCACTGCAGAGGAGGTTTTACTTTGAAGGGGATACATTATAAAGGAAGTGCAAAGAGGCTCACTAAATTGACATGACATACTAAGTTTCTAATTAGAGGTGGGGGCTTCTATTAATCCAAATTATAAATGTATCTTTTCCAAAACAATATTTGATATACCGGTATATGAAAATTAAAACGAAAGTGAAAGAGGTGAACAAATAAAACAAAACTGGCTCCAACACTTGTCATGACGCAACTGAAGCCAGTTTTACACAATCGCTACATTTACATGGAAAACGTGTACATAAACATTCAGATTTCAAATATAAAGTCCTCACCACATGTGCCATGGGTATTTGCTGGGACAGCGATTAGCATTGCTGCATCCCGCGTTGTTTAATAAAAAGCATTTGTATCCGAGCACCCCAACTACTTTTCTCAAACGGGGTTTGTTTGGGAAATTCACAGTTGCACACCGAGAGCGCTCTTTGTCTGTATTGGCAGTGCGGTCAGCGTGCCTATATCGAACACACCCAGTGCCACAAAAAAGTCCACTTCAATTCGGCATAGAGTAGCGCAAACGTCGATCACTCTGCTGATTTCTGATCGTCTGCACCTTTGTTAAATTGACGCACACACACGCACACCCGTACACACACACACACACACACACACACTCCTCCCTCTGTCGCTCTAATGAATTAGTCTCATGTCCAGCAGCTGCGCACAGTTTCTCCCGGCGGATCCTGCCGGGAGCTGCCTATGCCATAGATAGCATAGGTGAGTTCCAGGCTAAGTCAACTTTGACATTACTACGTAGGAAGATGTGGTGTAATACTCTCTCAGGTAAAACAAATTCATATTTTATTAGTATTATTCTAACAAGACTAAAGGGACATTCAGCAACTGTAACGATAAAAATATAGTTTGGTAACTCATGGTCCCCTAAAAGACAGACAGACAGACAGACACACAGCATGTTGTTTCTGCTTGTGCCGCTACATAAGTATAGCACAACAAATCTGAACCCATAATCATGTTTAGCTATGAAGATATTTGGCATAAATGGTCAGAGTCACAGGCACGGCGCGTGCAGTGCCTTTTAAATCCATTCTCCGCAGCTGTAAGAAATTGATAATTATCAAACTGAAAGAGCGCGTTTCATAAGGGCGTATTACATTATTTTTTTATTTAAGTATTTATTAACTGTTTACAGAATTACAGTACATTTCAAGCACAACTCAATACAAAAACTGTTAACTGTGAGTGGACGACCCAATAAAAGCATTACACTTGTTTACAAGAGGGTCCACCTTGTTCAATTCATCAAAACATTTGGAGATGTACAAATATACACTTCTATTTAACGGAACAGGAATTCATCATAAAGGAAGTAAAAAGGGAAATATACAGTGAGGGGGAAAAGGGGTGGTTGGGTGGGGAAGGGTAGATTACATTAATGATGATAAAAAAATACTTCGACCACATCGGTGAAATAATGTCGGGCATCGGCGCCAAAAATGACGGATACATCGGTGAGACCGATGTCGGGCTCTACTCAACACCGTGCTCTGCGAGGCGTTGAGAAGAGACTCGAGACACTCATTTTTTTAAACGATGGTTATCCTGACAAAACGAATAGGAGAATAATCTTTGAGTTGACAAAAACACTTTGAGTTGCTCTGCTGATGCTACCTTCTCTCCCCTCTTCCTGTCTGTGTGTAAAGAGGTTTCATCTGAATATGAGGAGAGGAGATCCAGTCTGGTCCAGGAGGAACCACAACCTCCACAACATCAGGAGAGGAGATCCAGTCTGGTCCAGGAGGAACGACAACCTCCACAGATTAAAGAGGAACAGGAAGAGGAGACTGGTGAGTCAACTTTGACATTACTACGCAGGAAGATGTGGTGCAATACTCTCTCAGGCATGTACCATTTCCGCAAAACCTTTAACTTGAACGTGTGCCAGGACAAAAATCATGTTGGGTCGGGAGTAATCTAAGTTCCCATAAGTTTTATTTTTCGCCACTAGGCGGGCGAGAAAGACTTCTGGGAAAAAAGGACCGTATCCCTGTGAGGGAAGTACGTTGCGCTCAGAATCTGAGCGGACACTCCCCTTTCCGGTCTGAAGCACTGTGCATACCATGAAAATAGTCCGAAGGGAATCCAATTCCAAATTGAATTGTAGTAGGCCACCACCGCCCAAGGAGCAATTGTTTCCCTTCCTCCATGTGTAACCGCCGCTGTCTTTTGATTCAAATTTCATTTGAAACGCAACGCACTGGGCCACGCCCCTGCTGCACAGGATCTGAGGCCAATTTTCCTAGACTAGGTCGGGAGCTGTCGTACGCTTTGTCCTCACCTGTTTTTCTGTCGTACACAAGCAGCATTGTCTGAACTGCTCACATGCTGTCACAGGCATCTAAGCATATGTATTCACTCCTAAAATGTTAATATAAAACTGTATGTATGTGACAGGCCCGGCGCCAGGATGAAATGACAGAGGGGGCAATCGGGGGCAGGTATTGGACATGAAGACAATGCGCTACATTTGCATATCTATAGATTTAGGGGGGCAAACACCCCCTTTGCCCCCCCGTGGCGCCGGGCCTGGTATGTGACGGTTGTGTACCCGTCCCGTCATGAAAGACACACACAGAGGCACTGGGTTGGATGTTGAGGTTCTTTTAGTGAGGTAGCTCTGCAAATGAGTGGTTTCAGACACAGAACATAAAGGTTTAGCTCCTCCACTGATATTGACGTCACAGCAGAGAGCTAGTCAGACTGTGTATAGTACAGAACATCTTAATAATACTTTACATTTTACATTAAATGCATTCAGATGTCTTTTACAACAGTATTCTTCTTAACATGTGATCGTATAGTGGTTTTAGCTGGGTTTTCACATCAATACTTTACAATGAATTCAAATACAA
Source organism: Protomyctophum parallelum (assembly GCF_964188405.1). Taxonomy (NCBI): domain Eukaryota; kingdom Metazoa; phylum Chordata; class Actinopteri; order Myctophiformes; family Myctophidae; genus Protomyctophum; species Protomyctophum parallelum. The sequence continues at coordinate 41,489,308 of NC_139713.1, forward strand.
TCTACTTTTAACTTGCTCCCAACCTACAACATCGTTTTTATATAGAAATGAAATAGAAAAAACAAATACATGACGTTAGTCAAAACAAATTAATAATCTGCATAACAGCACCCTCTGGTGGTACACAGTAAATACAGCCAGCACGAACATAAAGGTTTAGCTCCTTGGCTGATATTGACGTCTATAAGGAAGATAACATGGTATTCAGTATCAAAATAAATAGTACTACCAACGTGAGCAACAAACACAAAACGAAAATACACTGGGACAGCATCTCCAATGCTGTTACATGACTGTGTATCATACAAGAAATCTCACGTTAGCTTTTTAGTAGTGTACTTTATAATACTTTTCTTAGAGCAGCTCCAGACAAGACACACTTACCACAGCAGAGAGCTAGTCAGACTGTGGGGAACTTCCGTTTCCGGTCACCTTTATAGACTACCAGTAGGGGGCGCTAAACAACCACTCACGCAGGAGGATAAACTATACACACATATCTTAGCAGGAATTTCACTACAATAATCAGAGTATTTCTTATACCCGTTACATGTATATGCATGTAAAAAAAAAAGAAGGTAGATTTCCAACTTTACAAGCAATTAAAATCATGCAATAATTAAAAACAATATAACATGTTTACAATGTATTAGTTTGTGCTTATTCCCACACATTTTGGGCAGGAACCCCTTTTGGTGTTAGCATTATGTTATGCTTTAGCTATCGAAAAATAGCAGATCTACAAGAGTGGCGCGCTACGAGCTTGTAGATCTGCTATTTTTGAAAAATCGAAGAACGACTGACATAGAAACATAGCTTTTTCAGAAAACTGTCAGGGTGTAGTTCTAAGACATTTTTAAAATCTGATCTCAGGTCAAAATGGGTTAATCAAACAGTGCTTTACTGGCCTTGTTATGCGAGCGCACTGGTGAGATGATTTGGGAGTGCATGAGCGTGACATCAGATGCCTATATAATCACTGATATTATAAAACAAATATTTAGGCATAAATGGACTGCACGCCTTTATTTCCAAGTGACAATGACAAGCATACAGCTTGCCTATTTGCAATTGTAGGCTATAGGTGTAAAGGGCTTAATCATTCAGCATTTATCCCATTTTGGGCGGGAACCCCTTTTGGTGTTAGCATTATGTTATGCTTTAGCTATTGAAAAATAGCAGATCTACAAGCTCATAAGCTACGAGCTTGTATTGAAAAATCGAAGAACAACTGACATAGAAACATAGCTTTTTCAGAAAAAATCATTTTCAAATCTGAATTTGAAAATTTTCTGATCTCAGGTCAAAATGGGTTAAATATGTGCTTTGACAGTTCAGATAAAAAAGGGAGTTGGGAGGTCGGGACCGCGGCGTGCGTCGCCAGCACATACCAGCACACATGCAAGCCTTCATCCATATGTTTATGATTCGTTCATCAATGATCAAATCACTCCATAAACGTTGATTATGACTGCCTTGACGACATTGTAGTAGCCTATCTCTCATGCAGGCATCACTCACCCACAACACTTATCACAGCAGTGCGCAGTCTCACTGATCGCCTTCGCCGTGCACTGCGCACGAATGGGTAAAATTAATATAGGCCTAGCCTACAAACGTATTCCATTCATGGCGATGTGTCATGTAGCCTTGAGGTGGGTGCGTGCGTGCATGTGTGCGTGGACATGACAGCAAGGCAAGCGAGGTGAGAGGGAAACAGACAGGGTAGGCCTACAGCTTTATTTAATTCATGCAGGTGTTCGTTCTATTTCATAGGGCGTGCCAGATAGATTTCAGCCGTCACATTTATTAACGTCGGAACGAAATTAAGCAAGGATCAGCTGTTTGCGATCACTTTATAAATGCCGTGGCGACGTGAGTGCACTACAAAACCAACAATCGAATTTGGGTCAGATTTTACACTCAATTGATGTATATTATGTCTGTTTATGAGTCTGGCGTAGAGGATTTCATCCTGTGCTGGAAATCTTTTCAATACATTTCAATAAATGCGCTCCGTTTGTACTCGCCCGATAAATATGCCCAAAGACGTGGAGTGAGATATTGACCTCTAATTATCCATGTAAAAGTTCTGGCAGGAAACGCTTGTTTATTCAAATATGTCTCATCTTTTCAAACATCTCTCATATATTTTCACGGGCCTGTACACAAACGACATTTTCTCAGGGCGAGGGGTCCGGAATGACAGCTGGACTTCCATTCAGGACAGTCACTCGCAGGGCAGATTTTTCAGTCACAGGCACGACGCGCACAGTGCGTTCCATTCTCTGCAGCTGTTAGAAATGAATTAATATCAAACCAAAAGAGCATGTTTCATAAGGGTGCCTCATTTTACATGTGTAGGTTACATTAATGATGATAAAAAAAGTCTTCGGCCACATCAGTGAAATAATGTCCGATATCGGGCATCAGCGCCTAAAATGACGGATACATCGGTGAGACCGATGTCGGGCTCTATTCACAACGCCTTAAGGCGTGACACTTATTTTTTGAAACGAGGGTTATCCTGACAAAACAAATAGGAGAATAAATGTCATCTTTGAGTTGCTCTGCTGATGCTACCTTCTCTCCCCTCCTCCTGTCTGTGTGTAAAGAGGTTTCATCTGAATATGAGGAGAGGAGATCTTGTCTGGTCCAGGAGGAACCACAACCTCCACAGATTAAAGAGGAACAGGAAGAGGAGACTGGTGAGTCAACTTTAACATTACTACGTAGAAAGATGTGGTGCGATACTCTCAGGTAAAACACAATGATGTTTTATTAGTATTATTCTCAGAATCCACTACTCCTGAATGAAGTGTCTGGTGCTGGGAGTCTGGTCCAACGCACAGGTCCTGGCTGTACTCGTGGTGAGAGCAGGAGTGGACCTGGTGAGACGTAGGAGGGGTCCGGACTGGAGTCAACCCACAGAGCCTAGTACCTCCACCTGGTCTTTCCCTAGTGGGTCTGATTGAGGGTAGCCTCGGAAACCCAGACGTTTTTATTTCCAGGGAGAGAAAAACGTCTGGGGCAGAGTCCACTTCAATTCGGCATAGAGTAGCGCAAACGTCGGTCTCTCTCTGCTGATTTCTGATCGTCTGCACCTTTGTTAAATTGACGCAGACACGTACACACACACACACACACACACACACACACACACACACACACACACACACACACACATACACACGTACACACACACACTCTCCTCTCTGTCGCTCTAATTAATTAGTCATGTCCTGCAGTCTAGTTTCTCCCGGCGGATACTGCCGGGAACTGCCTATGCCATAGAAAGCATAGCTGAGTTCCAGTCTAGATCGAGGGTAGCTACTGGGACGTAAGTCGGGACTTACTCGGCTCACTCGGCTGGGTCACCCGAGTGAGGGGTATGATGTTCGCGAGACCCTGAACCCCGATGACCTTGGGATACATCACTGAGGATACCAGGTGCATCTATGTGATGTATTTTCGTTCTTTCATTCTAACGAGACTAAAGGGTCATTCAGCAACTAACGATAAATATATAGTTTGGTAACTCATGTTCCCCCAAAAGACAGACAGACACACAGCATGTTGGTGCTCGTGCCGCTACGAAAGTATAGCACAACAAGTCTGAAACCATAATCATGTATAGCGATTACGATTTTTGGCATAAATGGTCATCAATCAGCACCAGACACTTCATTCAGGAGTGGTGGATTCTTGAGCCACAATGGTGCTGCAGGCTCCACCTGGGCAACGGTGGTGCTGCAGGCTCCACCTGGGCAACGGTGGTGCTGCAGGCTCCTCTTGCAGCCTGAATGGCCCTCCTAAAGGCCTCACCGTGGGTTTGTTGGGCTTCCTCCTCACGGAAGACACAGGCTGGGGTGACAACCCATACTGCTTCCGGGTGCCGTCTACATTCCGGCTGTCACGCGTCTCTCCGGTGGTCACCAGACTACTCCTGGTTGTTCAGTTGTTCAGTAAACCCTTATTGAATGATAAGTTCAAGTTGTTTCTACTGGTGATTTCCACAGAGCACCACAGGGAGAGGTCTACCGTATCTAGAGAGATGGCCTCCAAAAGACATTCAACATTGTCAGAGGAACAGCCAGAGGTGGACCAGAGACGTGTACAGTTTGATGCGAAGATGCAACCTGTAGTAAAGTTGTACCGTATAGGTATGTGCTGTTTTGTTTACTTACTTACATAAAGGGATATTTCACTTAAAAATAATTGTGGGTAATGTTATCGTCTACTCAGGCTTTTGTGAACAACCTGGACAGTTTTCAATCTGCTCCATTCAGTATTTAGATATTTTATATGAATTTCCCTTCCTATTATATACAACCCCATTGTAACTTCAAACTCCATTTTAACCATCGTAGATACACAGAAAACACCCATCCTTGGTTCTTGTGACTGATATTGTCCTTCTGAATACGTGTTTATTTATTTGTAATATGTTTTGTGGGAAAAATACAATGAAGGGGGCTGTTGTCACGCTCGCTACTCACATGTTTATTATTCTAGTTGTTCTAGTGGCCTTTAGAGAGGGACAGCTGAATGGGTAGAGAGCCCGTCTAGGAAACAGAAGGTACCCCAGTGATGTTGTTAGGTCTGCAGTGGGTCCCAGAACCCACGGGTGGGAGTCCTAATACAAATTGTATTTTTTGAGAAATTGTAATCTTAAACCCGTGTTTGACATTATTGCATTCATGCAAATCATCAACTAAACATAGTGTAATTTTAAGACCTGGAGTATTGGATCATCTTTGTTGAAACTTCCAACAACCTGTTTGAGTGTTTGTGTTAATTATTGTTTTCGGTTTTCTTAATTTTTGTAGTGTTCTTTTGTCATAACTAAGGCCAAACGGAATCTGCAGGGTTTGTTTCTGTTTTTTTGCTGTGATTCCGGAGGGAAATCTGCGGCATTCTGTGGGGTGTTTTTTTTTTTTTTTTTTTTTTTTATTATACAGTTATCCAGGACTATAATCAATGTGTTTGCAGCAAAAATAACTCTAAACAAGCTAAATAAACCTTAAAGTACCACAACAAAGTAAGATCCATTAGTCAAACCTAAGATTTCGTCAATTTTACATGCGGTCCCAGACTAGGGTGGCCACCTGCAAGACCTCAGAAAGGAGGACACTTTTGCGGGCCCGCTCCCCCGACCCCCCCCCCCCCCCTCCCAGATTTGCTCCCCTCCCCCCTCCCAGATATTATTATTCTTATTATTACTACTACTGTTGCACCTGATTTTCACCACCATCATCTCCAGCATTATGTCCACAGAGAACATATATGTGCTAATTAAATTAACCTTTGTAATTATAGGGTACCACAAAGGCCATTCATTTTATAATCAATTTATTTTATTTCATGTTTAGATATGTTTTATGTTTAATCTCTTTCTTGTGGGGTTTTTTATAGTCTTATGGTCCTCGGTGTGGGACATAGTATGATGCCAGTAGCCTATATGTTCACACAGCCTCCCTTTCTTTATGATGTCGAGTTCCTTGCTCCATTGCTCATTAAATGTAGTTTTTCATTTCGGCATATTTGGTTTATTTATCTCTGCATTAACTATCCTAAAGTGATTGTGAGACCACACATTCCACAACAAACAAACCGACCGTCCCACTGGCAGTGTTGCCAGGTTTTGGAAGAGAACCAAGCAACCATGTCTATGAAAACAAGCCCAAAAGAAGCCTGACTAGGCTTAGTAGGCTATTTTATAAAACAAGCCCAAAGTCGCTTATAATTAAGCGGACATGGCAACACTCCGAACGTCTCCTCTCTCTTGACAGAGGGAGTGTGGCCGGCTCGCTGCGGAGCTGAGCAGCGCTGCGGAGATTTTAATACCCAGACGACGTAAATGACAGTTATGACACAAGCATTGTATATCACAAAGAAACGGACAATTATGTGTCCGGCCGGAGGTTGAGGTGGGAGGAGGACAGGTGGGTCTAAAACCGGACTGTCCAGCGTGAAACCGGACGTCTGGCCACCCTATCCCTGGCTCCTGCTTCATCTCTCTCAGCTAAGGGGGTTCTCTCTCTGTATGTCTCTCTCAATTTAATTCAAAGGACCTTTATTGGCATGAGAAAGCATTCATATTTTCTCTCACACACACTTTACACGCGCGCACACACACACACACACACACACACACACACACACACACACACACACACACACACACACACACACACACACACACTTGTCTCTCCAAACAGACACACTCTCTCTTTCGCTTTCTCTCACACAGTCGCGGTGCTCAGCTCTTGGAGCGATCGATGACGCAGCTGGCACATTTTTATTTATTTTTTACTTCATGATGTTAACCTAAACCAGCTAGTAAATACAATAGTAGCCTAAATGCTACTTACCCAAACCACTCGCCTTCCTGTTTTTATGCTTCAAGTTCAGAGGCTCGACAACGGCGGTAATCCATGAGTGTTGGCAAACAACACCCCCCTTCCAATTAAAAGTAATTGAATGACGATGACTCGGCAGTGCCAGTCAGCTCCTCTGCAAATAAATCGGACAGGACTTCCGACATCTTCTTTTGATAAAGTTATATAATAGTATCATCCAGTCGGTCCAGACCAGCTCACAACATATTAGTCAGCAATGAGGGGAGGGGCAGGGTGCGTCCACTGCAGCTTAACCCAAATAAATCACGCTGGCCGGTAAAGTAAACTACAAGATGAACGTGTTCAAATTCTGCGGTAATTCTGCTGAGTTTTCATCGGAACACTGCAGCCGCGTATTGCATTCGGGCCTCATGGTCATAACCTTCTGTTGAACACTTAATACTTATTTGTAACTATTCAAATGCCTCTACGTCCGCTCTAGTAACTATTCAAATGCAACATTATATTCAATACAATACAAACTAAATATGCAAGACAAGTACATGAATTCTTACTTGCACAGGTGAGTAAATCTTCTTGTCCAAAGGACAAGAGGCTCAAAAATGGAATGTCAAGCCCTTTGATTTCGAAACCAAAGCTATGAAACAGGAAACACTACGTTGGAAAAATGCAAAGTTCAAACATTAAATGTTTTCTCTCTCTTTGTGTCTTTTTTTTCCTAGCCGTCCCGCACCTCCCTGTGTGTAAAGAGGAGGTTTTTACTGAACAACAGGAGAGGAGCTCCAGTCTGGTCCAGGAGGAACCACAACCACCACAGATTAAAGAGGAACAAGAGGAGCTACTTCAAAGACCAGTGGAGGCTGATGGGTCAACATTGACATTACTAGCAGTGAAAGGTGAAGATGTTCATGATGATGAAAACGGAGAGACAGAGCCTGTAGCCAGCACCTCAACCCAACACATGAAAACACAAGCTGATCTAGAGGACTGTGGAACATCACAACCAACTAGTGACGACCAGCTCCTCTCTTCACACTGTTCTGAATCTGACACTGAAGACAGTGATGAGTGGCAGGAGCCCAATGAAGGTCAGTCAACTTTAAACACACTGAAATCACACAAGACAAATGTGGAAGGACAAAGATTGTCTTTGAGCAGCAAGCTCTCCAAGGACTTGAAATCATCAAAACAAACTCACTCCATGAGGAGCCACACAGGGAAGAAACGCTTTAGTTGTACAGACTGTGGCAAATGTTTTAATCAGAGGTATAATCTGATGATGCACACAAGGATTCATACAGGGGAAAAGCCCCTCACTTGTACAGTTTGTAGTAGAGGCTTTATTCGGAAAGATCATCTAAAAATACACATGAGGACTCATACAGGGGAAAAGCCCTTTACTTGTAACATCTGTGGTAAAGGCTTTGCTAAAAGTGATAAACTGAAAATACACATGAGGACCCATACAGGTGAAAAGCCCTTTAATTGTAACGTCTGTGGTAAAGGCTGTACACAGAGTAGTGAACTTAAAACACACATGAGGACTCATACAGGTGAAAAGCCCTTTACTTGTAACGTCTGTGGTAAAGGCTTTGCTCAAATTGGTGGTCTAAAATCACACATGGTGACTCATACAGGGGAAAAACCCTTTACTTGTGACGTGTGTGGTAAAGGCTTTATTCAGAGTTGTGAACTAAAAACACACATGAGGACTCATACAGGGGAAAAGCCCTTTACTTGTAACGTGTGTGGTAAAAGCTGTACACATAGTAGTGACCTAAAAAAACACATGATGATTCATACAGGGGAAAAGCCCTTCACTTGTAATGTGTGTGGTAAAGGCTTTATTCAGAGTGGTGGTCTAAATAAACACATGAGGACTCATACAGGGGAAAAGCCCTTCACTTGTAACGTGTGTGGTAAAGGCTTTGCTCATAGTGGTGTTCTAAAAATACACATGAGGACTCATACAGGGGAAAAGCCCTTTACTTGTAACGTCTGTGGTAAAGGCTGTACAAACAGTGTTAATCTAAAAAGACACATGAGGACTCATACAGGGGAAAAGCCCTTCACTTGTAACGTCTGTGGTAAAGGCTTTATACAGAGTAGTGAACTAAAATCACACATGAGGACTCATACAGGGGAAAAGCCCTTCACTTGTAACGTGTGTGGTAAAGGCTTTGCTCGGAGTGGTGATCTAAAATCACACATGAAGACTCATACAGGGGAAAAGCCCTTTACTTGTAACGTATGTGGTAAAGGCTTTGCTCGGAGTGGTGTTCTAAAAATACACATGAGGACTCATACAGGGGAAAAGCCCTTTACTTGTAACGTGTGTGGTAAAGGCTGTACACATAGTATTGGACTAAAATCACACATGATGACTCATACAGGCGAAAAGCCCTTTACTTGTAACGTGTGTGGCAAAGGCTTTGCTCTTAGTGGTGTTCTAAAAAGACACATGATGACTCATACAGGGGAAAAGCCCTTTACTTGTAACGTGTGTGGTAAAGGCTTTGCTCAGAGTGTTAATCTAAAACCACACATGAGGACTCATACAGGGGAAAAGCCCTTTACTTGTAACGTGTGTGGTAAAGGCTGTACACATAGTAGTGGACTAAAATCACACATGATGACTCATACAGGGGAAAAGCCCTTTACTTGTAACGTGTGTGGTAAAGGCTTTGCTCAGAGTGTTAATCTAAAACCACACATGAGGACTCATACAGGGGAAAAGCCCTTTACTTGTAACGTGTGTGGTAAAGGCTTTGCTCAGAGTGTTAATCTAAAACCACACATGAGGACTCATACAGGGGAAAAGCCCATAGATGAATGAGGACTCATACAGGGGGGGGGGGGGGGGACCCTTTAGTTCCTGTCAGTGGCAAATGCTTGGGTCAAAATGCACATCTGAGGATAATGAGGAGGAATCATACAGGGAAGAAGTGGTTAGTTGTAATAGTAATAAATCCACATTTTCCCCATTTGAGTTGACACATGATATAACATACAATCGAATGATCATTCATTCTATTCCAGGATGACAATGACAAGTGGCAGATACTAAAGTCCTGGAATCACATAATCTGACACTATCAACATGACCACCACAATTTAGTTTCTTAAGAATATTTTGTATGTAAAACCTATATACACATGGCACAAAATGTTGTCTTTGGTAGATTATTTCTCTATTGTAACTCTGTTTAATTATACCGTCGGATGTTTCAGACATTAACCCATCTTGGGGCGGGAACCCCGTTTGGTCTTTTAAGCATTATATTATACTTTAGCCATTGCGAGCTTGTAGGTCTGCTATTTTGTTTTTAATCGTGAAAATGTGGCGTGAATCTTTGAATATATATTCTTTCAGAGTGAACGTTTTTAACTCAAATCTTTGCTTCTGGGGGGGGGGGGGGTAACTACTAAGTAAGCAACTACGGCGGCCAATTACATATAATCTTGGGGGTCCTTGATGTGAAAATGTTTGAAACATAGGGTTTTTCAGATTACTGTCAGGATTTAGAAAACATTTTGTAGAATGGTTCCCAGGTCAACATGGGTTAACCAGGTCAACATGGGTTAACCTTTTATATGTTTCGGGAAGCTGTGGGTGATGACCGGAAGAATAAGGTCGTGAATATTTTTTTTTGTCTTGAATAAATAGCCTATACTCTTTTCCAAGTGTCTGTTTTCACAACTGAATGAGATGAGTGCACAGATTAAATGTAGAAAAAAAGTTAACTTTTACTTAGATTTGACATCATATTTGCTTTTGTTCTAGACTAGAGGTACTAGAAACGTTTGATAAATATTGAACTCCATGATGCATTTTTACACCCTTTAATTTATTTAATTTCTTTGCTGGTGAAAACCGATTAAATAATGAATCAATATTACACGAGAGGGGGTGGTTTAACGTCATTAATGCACGCCTGCGATGCTGCAGGAACGAGCCCGAGTTCCCAAAATGGAACCACATATTTCCAGATGGGGGCCCGCGGCCAAATACAGATAATTCTGGGGGTTCTTGACATGAAAAAGGTTTGAGAACCACTGACATAGAAACACAGGTTTCTGAAGACTTTGAGAATTTAGAAGACATTTGTAGAATCTAGTGTCAGTCAGGTCTCAATGGGTTAAGTAAAAGTATAAATACTGCAATGTAGACGTACTCCGTTACAGGTAGAAGTATCGTATTCAAAGTGTGCTCGAGTAAAAGTACAACCGTATTGGCATCAAAATGTACTTGAAGTACTAAAAGTAAAAGTACTCATATTGCAGAATGGCCCATGTATGGAATGTGTACAAAATAGCCGATCTACAAGCTCACAATGAGTTGCATCGCGACGTATTGTGAGCTGGTAGATTGGCTATCTGCTATTGGCCAATATGTACGAAATGCACAAAAGATTCTACACATGAGCTTAAATAGGCAAAAATATCACACCCATGTGAAGTGAGGGGCGCTAATATATTAAAGTCTAACTCATGTTGATTAGGTGATGTAATGGTGATGTAAAACAAACATTATGACGTACATTTTCCCTTCATTGTCAATGGCGTTTACAAAACAAACATTGAACTAAAGACAAACATTAAACCGTTGTGTCCCTATAGGAGGGGCTAGTGCCAAAATGTCCTCTCAGTACAGGGTTGTGTAGCATGGAATGGCCTTCCTCTGCGTATAAGGGATTGTGCTACATTTCCATCTTTTAAATTCAATCTGAAAAAATGGTTGCTTGAAAACCAAAGCTGCAAAATGATTATTTTAGGTGTATTTCTTTTTTTATGCTGTGTTCCCTATGTAATTTTATGTAAATGTATTCCACTGTTTGCCTGTCTGTTTTCCGTTTTGTATTTCCTGTGAGGACTGCGGATGAAAATTAGCAACTGTGCTATATCCGGTGTATTTACGTCCATTAATATGCATTGTCCTGTCCAAATAAACAACTAAAGTAAAAGTAAAACATTGGGAGTACTTTTTTTTTGTGAAAGAATTAAGGTTTTATGAGTCAATGCAAATTGCAGTTTTATGAAAATTCTTCTTCTGCCCCTAATACATCCATGCAGAGTCAAGTGTTTATGAAACGTTGCAGTATATGGTGTAGAGGGTCATGCCAAATAACGCTGAAACAAGTCTTATCCAGAAGCACTTCAAAATGAACCGCTTCAACCCTATGGATGGACAGTGGGCTTGGTTTTCTGGACCCACTGAAAAATATACCATTTCTTTCCCATAGAGATTTACAAAATAAATATTTATATAAATTATTTTAAGCCTATAGAATCCAACCATTTAAGATCCTGGTGAATCTCGACCATATATACAACACCTTTGATTTTGAAAAACCGTTCCATTGTGAACAATGTGACAAGAGCTTCTCCCAGATGCTACGCTGACAAGACACCAGCGTCTACACACCGGAGAAAGACCTTATTGCTGTAAACGGTGTTACAAGAGTTTCATTGATATAGGTTGTTTGCGGAAACACCTACGTATCCACACTGGAGAAAAACCTTACCACTGCAAACATTGTGACAAGAGTTTCAGTCAGTCAGGTACTCTGCAGGCACACCAGCGTCGTCTCCACCAGTGTTGATTTCGTCGACTAAAGGCTCATACATAGTCTGGATTTACGGTGGTGGGGTGACCACCGAACTACAACATGACGTCACGAGCCGCGGTGAAGAGCAATCCACCGCCACCGCTCCAGCCCTTCTCTCTGTTTTTACTCACCACCGCTCAACGTTATTTCAGCTCCGGTGGTCAGCTCACCACCGGAGCGGTGGTCACCTTACCACCGAAAATCCAGACTATGAATAGGCCTTTAGACGAAAAATGTTCGTTGACTACCTTTTTTTCACTGATGAAAACTAAATGGAATCTAAATGAAAACTAAGCTATGGTGACTAAAACTAAGTATATATCCAGTATAAGTCATTTTACAATTAGTTGCATGCTGAAAATAGACAATCTACAAGCTCAAGCGCGACGCGTTGTGGGCTTGTAGATCGGCTATTTTCAGCAAGTGTAAAAAACAATAATTACAACGGCCTGCCAAAATAAATTTTGTTCGACTAAATCAACTGTAGATTTAGTCGACTAAAACTAGACTAACACTAAGACATTCCAGGTGACTAAAATGTGACTAAATCTAAATAAACTATTCAAGAGACTGAGTAAAACTAAAATCTAAATTTGCTGCCAAAAACAACACTGTTCTCCACCACACCTGGGGGAAACCTAAGCACCATAAACGGTGTGATCAGAAATAGCTGTCCTCAAAAATGCTGCGTTCGGGGCACGGTGGCACAGTTGGTAGTGCTGTCGCCTGACAGCTAGAAGGTCCTGGGTTCGATTCCCGCTGGGGACACTGTGGGTGCTGGGGGCGTGTTCCCTCCTCCACATCATCAGTGCACATACCCGAGGCGGAGTTGGCAAAAGGGCCTTTCTGTGTGGAGTTTACATGTTCTCCCCTTGTCCCCTAGGGTAGGTACCCTCACATGTTCTCCCCGTGTCCCCTAGGGTAGGTACCCTCACATGTTCTCCCCGTGTCCCCTAGGGTAGGTACCCTCACATGTTCTCCCCGTGTCCTAGGGGTACCTCACATGTTCTCCCCGTGTCCCCTAGCGTAGGTACCCTCACATGTTCTCCCTGTGTCCCCTAGGGTAGGTACCCTCACATGTTCTCCCTGTGTCCCCTAGGGTAGGTATCCTCACATGTTCTCCCCGTGTCCTAGGGGTACCTCACATGTTCTCCCCGTGTCCCCTAGCGTAGGTACCTCACATGTTCTCCTTGTGTCCCCTAGGGTAGGTACCCTCACAAAAAACATGCAGTAATCCTGGTCTAAACTACCTCCCCCTGGGCAGCCTGGGCGCCTGATGGAGGGGAAAGGAACTGGTTGGAATAACGTGTTCCTTCCACGCACTACGTCCAACCAGGGGAAACTCCCCCATGTCAGGTGTAAAGGAGCAACTTGGACACTCAGGCATGAAGGAAGCATGAGTTCAAGTCCGTTGCTCTCCCCAGGTTGGCGGAGCGTGTGTAGAGTCCAGGATCACATTAGATCATTGACACATAGGTGAAAAATGGGTTACAAAAATTGTGGGATAAAGAATATATAAAAAGGAATGCTGCGTTCACATTGGCAGATGCAAAAGATACAAATTAAATGAAGATGCAAAGCTACACAGTGCATTTGTATCTTTGCAGCTGAAGTTCATACCGGTCAACGTGATCAAAAATCGGTGGCCGATCACATATATTGCTTGACCCCCTCTTATCGCTGCTTGCAGCTATATTTTCTTCTTCATCTTCTTCTTCTTTAGCCAAAAATAGCAGTTCTAGCTGAACCGGTCGGTTTTCGCGGAACTTGGCATTATGGTATAGAGGACTATGCCAAACGGTGAAGACATGAAGCCCACGACCATTGGCCAAAGGGTGGCGCTATAGCACTCAATTGACCTTTTCATACCTTCTTAAACACGTTTCTACACCGACTGGCTTAACCGTAGTCGATGTTTGTAAAACTTGCTATGCTACTTTCAACGGTGAGGCCCACAACCATTGGCCAAAGGGTGGCGCTATAGCACTCAAGTGAAATATATATAAAAAATAGTGCTGTCAGGCGATTACATTTTTTAATCGCGATTAATCGCATGATTTGTGTAGTTAATCGCGCGATTAATCGCAAAACCTTTTTTGCTCTAAATTCAATGATGAACTGAAAGAAAACGGTGTATTGTGTTGTAGCCAAATGAAGGAACTTATTAGCAGCTTCCAAAGGCTTTTATTTAACCAAGTGCAGCTACTATGGGCAATACAAATGTCTGGTTTAGACAGTCAGAACCAAGAAACAGTGGGTCTCAGTGTCCCAGTGAGTGGGCAGTAACATTGCCTGGTTTGGACAGTCAGAACCTAGAACCAAGAAACAGTGGGTCCCAGTGAGTGGGCAGTAACATTGCCTGGTTTGGACAGTCAGAACCTAGAACCAAGAAACAGTCTGTCTCAGTGTCCCAGTGAGACTAAGGTGAAGTTACTCTTTCAAACGACAAAAAAAAAAAAACAGCATTTACTTTGCAGAAGGTTCTTTAGACTATAGTCCATTTTTCTTTGGCAAACCTATTCTTCCTTTCCACGAAGCCAGTCGCTAAGACATACAAGCTGATTAACATGTTGAGATGATAAAGAAACACGCTTCTTTTGAACAATATGCCCAGCAAGGGAAAACAGCCTCTCACACGGCACTGAAGTGGCAGGTGTTGCCAGATACTTTTGTGCCATGCAGGCCAGCCTGCTGTGTGAGCCTGCATGTTGTGACCACCACTCTAATGGACAGGCGTCCTCACTGATGCTGGGCTCTGCTTTGTATCGGCCCACACAGTCGTCAATTGTGTCTCCTTCCTCTTCGGACTCGGAATCTGAAGCAACCAAGAGGGAAGACTTTTTCTTTGGTGGCTCTGGTACCTCTTCCACAGGTTGCTGGGGAACACTCTCCTTGAGTAAAGTGTTGAGTGAAGACCACACCGCACCTCTCTCTGCTCTGGGTAGACACTTGAGGTCCTTGAATCTTGGGTCGAGTGCAGTGGCAATCTTCAGATAACCCACGTTGGCCTTTTCCTTAGAATAGAAGTATAGAACAGAACAGAATAGTGTATAAGTAATGATTAACACAGTATCACCAACTAAAAGCACCAAATGAGCTGAACACAATAAGCCAACATTTGTTTCCAATGTGGTCCATTATAAAACAAACAACATCCAGGAATAGGTTCATATTCTTTGGATAACACTTGTACTTCAGACATATAGGTTTCTTCCCTGTGTTAGATAGGTGCTTTATTGCAGGCAAAAAAATGTACAAAATAACGAAACGAATAAAGAAACTTTGCGCTTCTCCATGTCTGTTGTGAATGTGGATTTGAATTTGACCACGTAGGCAGGGTCATCATCGGAGCTCTTCATCACCCGAGACATATGGCAAAAAGCAGGAAGCACCACCGAGCATGAAACATACTTCTCACCTCCCAGAAGTTCAGTCACATATCTGCACAGAATATAATTCAAAATTACTTCACTTAAAACTGAGAAATGACCATTCACTGATTACAAATACACACACAATTATTGTTTTTCTTTCTACATTTCATTTCTATATTTCATATATACTCAATTAAACTCTTGCCCATTTAATTTCTCTTATACTCCATCCACACACACACACACACACACACACACACACACACACACACACACACACACACACTCTCTCTCTCTCTCACTCTCACTCACACACCCAACCCCCCACCCTCTCTCCCTCACACACCCACACCCCCCCCCCTCTCTCTCTCTCACACACACACACACACACACACACACACACACACACACACACACACACACACACACCCACACACACCCCACAGGGATTTTTTTTGCCACACTATTATTGACAAATTACAAAATTTAAGTTTAAATTCGGCTAATAGCTTTACAAATACACACTTTATCCATGACAATGAGGAATATAAAACCTAAAACATACCTGCAGGGCTCCAGTAGTAATTCCAACTTATGCAACTTGTGTAGTTCTGCTGGTGTTGGCATGGCAATCTTCTTGTGTGCTGTGGTGCCTGTGGATAGGACGGCTCTCAGTGGTTCTTCGTTTCTGCGGACACTCTTAATCATTGCCAGAGTTGAATTCCATCTGGTCGGGACATCTTGAATAAGTGACTCCTCCACTTTCCCTTCTTCTTTTTGTTGATGATGTAGTTCTGCAGCGTTAGCTGGACTGTGTTTAAAGTGGCCAACGACTTTTCTGCATTTGGCTAGTGCATTGTCAAACGGGCTGTTCTGCAGAGACACTGTGACAGAACGCTGGAGACTGTGTGCAGTGCAGGGAACATGATCAAATGTGGGCATGTGATTCATAGCTGCGACCATATTTCGGGCACTATCTGTGCTAAGTGTACTCACTTTATGACAAACGTTCCACTCATCTGCAACTTGAATGAAATGCTTGGCGCATATGTCTGCATAGTGTCGCTCTTCAGTTTTCATGACCGTCAGTGCATGTGAACGCAGTTTCCAATCGCCATTAATATAGTGGACTGTAACCCCGAGGTAGTTGTGGTTACCAAGCGATGTCCAGTGATCTCCAGTGAGAGCGACGGTTGTTGCTTGTTCCAACTCCTTGGCGCGTGTAGACCGCTCCGTTTCATACAACTCGTGTATTCTTTTTATGATCGTGGCTCTTGAGGGTAACACATACGTGTAGTCATTCGATGCAATCCTAACAATATCCCTCAGGCCAACAACTTCCACAATAAGCACTGGCCTGCAACTTGTAGCCACCCACTTTGCAATAGCATTTGTTAGCTTGACACGCTTTGGTTGATCGATACTTCTCGCACAAGCTCCAGCCAACGTAGACTGTCGCAATGATTGTTTTGCCGGCGTTTTGCTGGCATCGACGCCGGTGTGTTTTGCCTGTAGATGATACGTAAGGCTCGAAACACTTCGATGGTAACTCAATACTGCCTGGCAGTGGCTACAGACAACTTTGGTTTTGTCTATTGTGCCATCTGGGAGAGTTTTAAAGGTAAATTGTCCATTTAGTATAGTACTAGTTCTATTTTCTCGTGGCTCCATTGTTTGCTTCATGATCAGCTGTTTACTAGTGAAGCCGGTGGTGCGTCTTTTTCTAAACGGTTATTGGTTCCACGCTGGTTGAAAGACACACGTGTAAGCGAATCACAAACCAGTATTCCTCAACATCCCGCCTGCCAATCGCTGTGATTGGTTTAGAACTTTAGTGGTTCAGAGCAGGAAGTAATGCAATACATGTTGAGCTACGGATGCCACGAAGGGTAAAAAAAAGAGAGATTTTTTTTGTTGCGTTAATGCGTTAAAATAATTATCGCCGTTAATAAGGTGTTGCGTTAATGCATTAATAACGCGTTAACTTTGACACCATTAATAAAAAAGTAATAGCTCATGAACCTGACAGTCAGCGGACTCCCTCTTTACCAAGCGTTTCCACCATGTAGGTTCCGCCTCGCGTAGATCATACACGCCCATTTAATCTAACGTGATGATGTTTATTGTCGCTATCGGGAAACGTAACTAACATGTTTCAAATGGACAGATCTACAAGATAACAGCGTGTCTGTTGCGCACCGCATTACAACTTGTAGATCAGCTTATTCTGGCAAGCAAGCCAGTGGACGGGAGCAGGACGGTAAACGGAACAGGACGGCACGGCAGGTTTAGGCCTTTACATGGCCCTCCTAAAGGCCTCACCGTGGGTTTGTTGGGCTTCTTCATCAAGGAAGACACAGGCTGGGGCGCTAACCCATACTGCTCCCGGGTGCCGTCTAATTTCCGGCTGCCACCCGTCTCTCCGGTGGTCACCAGACTATTCCTGGTTGTCACTTAGTCTATTCCTATGAGTCACTATAAATATAAGAACTATAACAAAATACATACATAAATGGATGCACCATGCACCCGGGACGTATCCTCAGTGATGTAAACCATGCAGTTGTTTTTCACGAAATGTGGAAATATGGCTATGTCACCCTGCTTAGAGACAAAGACCACAACCATTGGCCAAAGGGTGGCGCTATAGCACTCAATTGAAAAACAGGCATAGATCATGAACTGCCAGCTCATGAACCGCCAGTAATAATTACTAGGTAATTACTGTCTATTACATAGGTACTAATTCAGACTCCCTGAGTCCCTGATGTTGGATTCCAGTCATCAGTGGCTGGAAAAAGTAGCCTACGCATACTCAAGTATTCAAAATGACAAATTGCAAAGTACCTTTTCCTACTAATATCAATGAATCACGGATTTAAATTGTCAAATGTGCAAAAAGCTGATCTACAAGCTCAAAGTGTGTCACACCGCAACACAAGGTTGTAGATATTTTAAGATTCGAAGGCAGTTTCAAAAAGTATCTATCTATCTATGACAGTTACACACCTCCACCACCAGAGGGCGAAAGGCATTCAGGCAACAGTGCCTGGATTATTTTGTTGCGCATGCGTGGAAAACCTTTGACCCTGAAGTGCTTGTTTGCATCACGTGATGCCATCACGTCACGTGACTGCGTCTAGTTTCCATTACGGCGATGGCCGCTGTTGAAGAAGTCAGACATGTTGTCGTGTCTCTCGGGAATTGTTGATGTTTGTGCCTTTATTACACATTCTATATTACAGTAGGAACAGAAAGCTTGGTGGAAATGTCTCCTAAAGGAGGTGAAAAGCGTCAAATGGAGTCTGTACGGCTGAAGATAAATGAACAGCTAGCGGCGGTGGGAGAGGAGATATTGTTTGTTATGGACAAACAGCAGCGTGGCGCTGCTGATGTTTGTAGTGTGGAGCTTAGCGTCAGAGTGTTTGTGTTGGAGCGCCTCAGCGCGGTGGGAGAGTTCATGGTCAACCTCTTCCAGAGAGAGATGGAGACACTACAAACTCTGCTGGAGACACAAAACAAACTGCTGGACATTGATTTTGATATGGACATCGATCTACACACTGCAGGTTAGTAGATTCTGAACAACACCAGCTTAGCTTATGTAGCATTAAGCTATCTATTATGTTCCACAAAAGTCTACTTGAATAATCAAACTGAAAAGGTCAAATTAATAGCTCCAAAATAAATATGAAATAAATGAGTACTATGCTAGTAAGGTATGAAATAAGGTAAAACACTGTATGCCTTCCCAGCTTCACCAAACATTTTCCATTGTTCTCAAAAGGCATGTCAAGAGACCTTAAACAGGCTACCCCACTTCCTCCCCCACTGAACCTTTCAAAATAAAATACAAGTTACAATTCACTGTTCCAGAATCACTGCAGAGGAGGTTTTACTTTGAAGGGGATACATTATAAAGGAAGTGCAAAGGTGCTCACTAAATTGACATGACATACTAAGTTTCTAATTAGAGGTGGGGGCTTCTATTAATCCAAATTATAACTATCTTTTCAAAAACAATATTTGATATACCGGTATATGAAAATGAAAACGAAAGTGAAAGAGGTGAACAAATAAATAAAACAAAACTGGCTCCAACATTTGTCATGACGCAACTGAAGCCAGTTTTACACAATCGCTACATTTACATGTTAAACGTGTACATAAACATTCAGATTTCAAATATAAAGTCCTCACCACATGTGCCATGGGTATTTGCTGGGACAGCGATTAGCATTGCTGCATCCCGTGTTGTTTAATAAAAAGCATTTGTATCCGAGCACCCAGACTACTTTCCTCAAACGGGTTTGTTTGGGAAATTCACAGTTGCAAACAGAGAGCACACTCGCCTATTTGTCTGTATTGGCAGTGCGGTCAGCGTGACTAATATTGAACACACTCAGTGCCACAAAAAAACTGCTCGGAAAAAAAAGCCTTTTATTACACAACGCGGGATGCAGCAATGCTAACCCCTTTTGGACGACTGGGTCAAATTAGGCACATACCAGTAAATGGCCAAATATAGGTGATGTAGAAAAAGGAGGCTGTCAATGCCTAGTGGTTCAGTTTTGGCACATGCCAAGGTAGGACTGGAAGTACTTTTCAAGTGGTTTGGAGAATAAATTACATTCATTTGAAAAAGCAGGAAGTGGAGATGACAACACATGGCTCTAGGCTGCCGGTGTAAGACTTACTGCCCAAATCTGAGATTAGTTGTGCTAAAATAAAAATACACACCAGCTAACTCACGGTGAGTAGGCCTACCATCGGTGAGACCGATGTCGGGCTCTACTCACAACACCTTGCTCTGCGAGTCCACTTCAATTCGGCATACAGTAGTGCAAACGTCGATCACTCTCTGCTGATTTCTGATCGTCTGCACCTTTGTTAAATTGACGCGCACCCGTACACACACACACACACACACACACACACACACACACACACACACACACACACACACACACACACACTCTCTCTCTCTCTGTCGCTCTAATTAATTAGTCTCATGTCCAGCAGCTGCGCACAGTTTCTCCCGGCGGATCCTGCCGGGAGCTGCCTATGCCATAGATAGCATAGGTGATTTCCAGGCTAAGTCAACTTTGACATTACTACGTAGGAAGATGTGGTGCAATACTCTCTCAGGTAAAACAAATTAATATTTTATTAGAAATATTCTAACAAGACTAAAGGGTCATTCAGCAACTGTAACGATAAAAATATAGTTTGGTAACTCATGGTCCCCCAAAAGACAGACAGACACACAGCATGTTGTTTCTGCTTGTGCCGCTACATAAGTATAGCACAATACGTTTGAACGCATAACCATGTTTAGCTATGAAGATATTTGGCATAAATGGTCAGAGTCACAGGCACGGCGCGTGCAGTGCCTTTTAAATCCATTCTCCGCAGCTGTAAGAAATTGATAATTATCAAACTGAAAGAGCGCATTTCATAATGGCGTATTACATTTTTTTTTATTGAAGTATTTATTAACTGTTTACAGAATTACAGTACATTTCAAGCACAACTCAATACA
Source organism: Protomyctophum parallelum (assembly GCF_964188405.1). Taxonomy (NCBI): domain Eukaryota; kingdom Metazoa; phylum Chordata; class Actinopteri; order Myctophiformes; family Myctophidae; genus Protomyctophum; species Protomyctophum parallelum. Next base: position 41,510,195 of record NC_139713.1, read on the forward strand.
AAAACTGTTAACTGTGAGTGGACGACCCAATAAAAGCATTACACTTGTTTACAAGAGGGTCCACCTTGTTCAATTCATCAAAACATTTGGAGACGTACAAATATACACTTCTATTTTTCCAAAGAACAGAACAGGAATTCATCATAAAGGAAGTAAAAAGGGAAATATACAGTGAGGGGGAAAAGGGGTGGTTGGGTGGGGAAGGGTAGATTACATTAATGATGATAAAAAAAGACTTCCGCCACATCGGTGAAATAATGTCGGCGCCAAGAATGACGGATACATCGGTGAGACCGATGTCGGGCTCTACTCAACACCGTGCTCTGCGAGGCGTTGAGAAGAGACTCGAGACACTCATTTTTTAAACAATGGTTATCCTGACAAAACGAATAGGAGAATAATCTTTGAGTTGACAAAAGCACTTTGAGTTGCTCTGCTGATGCTACCTTCTCTCCCATCCTCCTGTCTGTGTGTAAAGAGGTTTCATCTGAATATGAGGAGAGGAGATCCAGTCTGGTCCAGGAGGAACCACAACCTCCACAACATCAGGAGAGGAGATCCAGTCTGGTCCAGGAGGAACCACACCCTCCACAGATTAAAGAGGAACAGGAAGAGGAGACTGGTGAGTCAACTTTGACATTACTACGTAGGAAGATGTGGTGCAATACTCTCTTAGGCATTTACCATTTCCGCAAAACCTTTAACTTGAACGTGTGCCAGGACAAAAATCATGTTGGGTCGGGAGCTGTCGTACGCTTTGTCCTCACCTGTTTTTCTGTCGTACACAAGCGGAGCAGCATTGTCTGAACTGCTGACATGCTGTCACAGGCATCTAAGCATATGTATTCACTCCTAAAATGTTAATATAAAACTGTATGTATATGCATGTAAAAATAAAATGAAAAAGGTAGATTTCCAACTTTACAAGCAAATAAAATCACGCAATTTAAAACAATATAACATGTTTACATTGTATTAGTTTGTGCTTAATCAAACAGTGCTTTACTGGCCTTGTTATGCGAGCGCACTGGTGAGATGATTTGGGAGCGCATGAGTGTGACATCAGATGCCTATATAATCACTGATATTATAAAAAGAAAATTTAGGCATAAATGGACTGCACGCCTTTATTTCCAAGTGATAATGACAAGCATACAGCTTGCCTATTTGCAATTGTAGGCTATAGGTGTAAAGGGCTTAATCATTCACCATTTAAATAAGTGCTTTGACAGTTCAGATAAAAGCGGGAGTCGGGAGGTCGGGACCGCGGCGTGCGTCGCCAGCACATACCAGCACACATGCAAGCCTTCATCCATATGTTTATGATTCGTTCATCAATGATCAAATCACTCCATAAACGTTGATTATGACTGCCTTGACGACATTGTAGTAGCCTATCTCTCATGAAGGCATCACTCACCCACAACACTTAACACAGCAGTGCGCAGTCACACTGATCGCCTTCGCCGTGCACTGCGCACAAATGGCTAAAATGAATATAGGCCTAGCCTACAAACGTATTCCATTCATGGCGATGCGATGTGTCATGTAGCCTTGAGGTGCGTGCGTGCATGTGTGCGTGGACATGACAGCAAGGCAAGCGAGGTGAGAGGGAAACAGACAGGGTAGGCCTACAGCTTTATTTAATTCATGCAGGTGTTCGTTCTTTATTTATTTAAGATACAAAGTTGGGCTTGCAAGTTGCGTGTGCGTGCGTGCCTCTGTATGTGTGTGTGTGTATGAGAGAGGGGTGAGGCGGGCAGCAAGGAAACTTTTTCCCCCTGTAACCATGGTTTCCAGGACGGATTGCAGTTGTTCATGTCGCAAAAATGAGGGCGAGGCTTGATTTCATAGGGCGTGCCAGATAGATTTCTGCCGTCACATTTATTAACGTCGGAACGAAATTAAGGAAGGATCAGCTGTTTGCGATCACTTTATAAATGCCCTGGCGACGTGAGTGTACTACAAAACCAACAATCGAATTTGGGTCAGATTTTACACTCAATTGATGTATATTATGTCTGTTTATGAGTCTGGCGTAGAGGATTTCATCCTGTGCTGGAAATCTTTTCAATACATTTCAATAAATATGTCCAAAGACGTGGAGTGAGATATTGACCTCTAGTTATCCATGTAAAAGTTCTGGCAGAAAACGCTTGTTTATTCAAATATGTCTCATCCTTTCAAACATCTCTCATATATTTTCACGGGCCTGTACACAAACGACATTTTCTCAGGGCGAGGGGTCCGGAATGACAGCTGGACTTCCAATTTTGACAGTCACTCGCAGGGCAGAGTTTTCTGCTGCAGCCTAGGCTCCAGAGTCACAGGCACGACGCGCACAGTGCGTTCCATTCTCTGCAGCTGTTAGAAATGAATTAATATCAAACCAAAAGAGCGTGTTTCATAAGGGGGCCTCATTTTACATGTGTAGGTTACATTAATGATGATAAAAAAAAAAGTCTTCGGCCACATCAGTGAAATAATGTCCGATATCGGGCATCGGCGCCTAAAATGACGGGTACATCGGTGAGACCGATGTTCACAACGCCTTGCTCTGCGAGGCGTTGTGAAGAGACTCGAGACACTTATTTTTTGAAACGAGGGTTATCCTGACAAAACAAATAGGAGAATAAAGGTCATCTTTGAGTTGCTCTGCTGATGCTACCTTCTCTCTCCTCCTCCTGTCTGTGTAAAGAGGTTTCATCTGAATATGAGGAGAGGAGATCCAGTCTGGTCCAGGAGGAACCACAACCTCCACAACATCAGGAGAGGAGATCCAGTCTGGTCCAGGAGGAACCACAACCTCCACAGATTAAAGCGGAACAACAGGAGAGGAGATCCAGTCTGGTCCAGGAGGAAGCACACCCTCCACAGATTAAAGAAGAACAACAGGAGAGGAGATCCAGTCTGGTCCAGGAGGAACCACAACCTCCACAGATTAAAGAGGAAGAGGAGACTGGTGAGTCAAATTTAACATTACTACGTAGGAAGATATGGTGCGATACTCTCTCAGGTAAAACAAATGTATATTTGTATTAGTATTATTCTCAGAATCCACTAGTGTTGTAGTTCTCGAGACATGGTCTCGTCTCGAGACTGGTCTCGAGACCAATTTTTCATGGTCTCGGTCTTGTCTCTTTCTCGCGCTTCTCGCCTTTTTTGTCTTGTGGTCTCGTCTCGTTCTCGCCCCTCATTTGTCTTGGTCTTGTCTCGTTCTTGCGCTTCTTGCCTTTTTTGTCTTGTGGTCTTGTCTCGTTCTCGCCCCTCATTTGTCTTGGTCTCGAACCAATTGTCTCGGGTCTCTTCCCCCACCGAGACCACTCGAGACGAGATGGAAAACGTTCTATTATATCAACCCGATCGCAAGGACTGATCGTGAGATCACATTAATTAATTAAAGACAGCTGTTTACAGAGAACAGCGCTGCATGACGTTCATATAGGTCCAAAGAAGAGCACATGTTGATGTTATTATGATTGATTTGATTCATTCTATCATGAAATTATATCAGCCTCAGGCAATGGGCATAAATAAATAAAGTGTCGGCCGAGAGGCGGAGAGTTCATGCAGCGCCCGGCATACAGCCTGGCATTTTCATTTCAATATTGTCTTAGAAATATTTCTACCAACAGTGCAAGACTGCAAGCTTTCCGGGTTTTTTTAATAATGTGTGTTGTGTTGTAACTTGTAGCGTAGCCTGTAGTCGTTTTAATAAACGAGGTTGAGCGGTGATTGAATACTGATCTGAAAATAGCCAATCTACAACTCACAACGCGTTGCACAGCAGCGCGACCGTGACATATGTATGAATCCTCGCCTCGGTTTAGTTTCATCATGAGAAGAGTAAAGAACCACCACCTACCTGACGTTACATCTATACCTAAAGTAAAATCCATCCATCGTCCACCTTATGTGATCATGTCACTTTGTCAGGATATAATAAAAACGATCATGTGCAAATCCTTTGTTGTATAACGTGCATGCATGCCTCATTGTTGGTTCACTACCGACGCACGCACGCACACACACACACACACACACACACACACACACACACATGCACACACGCACACATACAGAGAGAGAGAGATCACTAATTGCTATTTTTGAGAACCAGTGTCCAGTTGGTTGAGAGGCCAGTTGTTTTGATGCATATTATTATGCTTGATATTTAAAATAAATATTTGAATGAATCATGCTGTGTAGACAAGTATACCTAATTTTGAGCTGTTCCAAAGTAAAATCTATTTGCAGTGTTTCAGATCAAGATTGTTATCTGTACCTAATAATACTACCTATCAAATAAGAGGGAAAAATGGTCTTGGTCTTGACTCGGTCTCGCCTCGCAGCAGTCTTGGTCTCGGTCTCGACCCTGATAGGTCTTGGTCTTGGTCTTGGTCTCGGCCCCCTAGGCTAGCAGCGGTCTTGGTCTTGGTCTCGACCCTCCAGGTCTTGGTCTTGGTATTGGTCTTGGCCCCATAGGCTCGCATCGGTCTTGGTCTTGGTCTCGGTCTCGACCCTCCAGGTCTTGGTCTTGGTCTCGGCCCCCTAGGCTCGCATCGGTCTTGGTCTTGGTCTCGGTCTCGACCCTCCAGGTCTTGGTCTTGGTCTTGGTCCCGGCCCCATAGGCTCGCATCGGTCTTGGTCTTGGTCTTGGTCTCGACCCTCCTAGGTCTTGGTCTTGTCTTGGTCTCGCTTTAGGTGGTCTCGACTACAACACTAGAATCCACTACTCCTGAATGAAGTGTCTGTTGCTGGGAGTCTGGTCCAACGCACAGGTCCTGGCTGTACTCGTGGTGAGAGCAGGAGTGGACCTGGTGAGACGTAGGAGGGGCCCGGACTGGAGTCAACCCACAGAGCCTAGTCCCTCCACCTGGTCTTTCCCTAGTGGGTCTGATCGAGGGTAGCCTCGGTAACCCAGACGTTTTTATTTCCAGGGAGAAAAAAAAGTCTGGGGCAGAGTCCACTTCAATTCGGCATACAGTAGCGCAAACGTCGGTCTCTCTCTGCTAAATTGATTGATCGTTTGTTAAATTGACGCACACACACACACACACACACACACTAAGGCTGTACCCTAGCCCTTATTTTAGGACTCGAACTTCGGCAGGAATTTCCGAGTGAACATTCATTCGGACCATTTGTTTCTAATTAATTAAAAAATAACAGTCTCGATCAGAACGCGCTGCGCACAGCACGTCTCCCCCGCTCTTCTCTCGTCCCTCCCACACACACACACACACGCTTTTCTAATTAATTAAAAAATAACCATTGAGATATCCGTCAGAGCGCAGCGCGTCTCCCCCGCTCTTTATAAATCTCCCTCGTCTCTCACAACACACACACACACACACCACGAAAACAGCTGATCTGCGCGCTGCTCTTTAGCTGTTCCTCGTTAATTTGTTCCACCTGTGTATGAATGCGGCTTCAGAAGAAGTGGGCACAGGGAAAAAGCAGATCCTCCGTGACCGTTTTGCTTAACAATGATCAGAGTTCACTCCTTTTGTGATGCTATCATGCTAGAGTGCACATGCTAATATATTATGGCTGCTACTAGTAAGTAAGAACAGTTCCCCCTATGGCGTGTGTTTGTGTGTGAGAGAGAGAGAGAGAGAGAGAGAGAGAGAGAGAGAGAGAGAGAGAGAGAGAGAGAGAGAGAGAGAGAGAGAGAGAGAGAGAGAGAGAGAGAGAGAGAGAGAGAGAGAGAGAGAGAGAGAGATGCGTCAGTCTCCAATCACCAAATGAATGTGCACAGCAGAACAAGGAGAGATTTCTTTAAAAAATCATAACTTCTGACAGGAATGCACTAGAAACTTACTTTTTTCTGTCGCTCTAATTAATTAGTCTCATGTCCTGCAGTCTAGTTTCTCCCGGAGGATACTGCCGGGAGCTGCCTATGCCATAGAAAGCATAGCTGAGTTCCAGTCTAGATCGAGGGTAGCTACTGGGATGTAAGTCGGGACTTACTCGGCTCACTCGGCTGGGTCACCCGAGTGAGGGGTATGATGTTCGCGAGACCATGAACCCCGATGACCTTGGGATAAATCACTGAGGATACCAGGTGCATCTATGTGATGTATTTTCGTTCTTTCATTCTAACGAGACTAAAGGGTCATTCAGCAACTAACGATAAATATATAGTTTGGTAACTCATGTTCCCCCAAAAGACAGACAGACACACAGCATGTTGGTGCTCGTGCCGCTACGAAAGTATAGCACAACAGGTTATCATGTATAGCGATTAAGATTTTTGGCATAAATGGTCATCAATCAGCACCATGGACACTTCATTCAGGAGTGGTGGATTCTTGAGCCACAATGGTGCTGCAGGCTCCACCTGGGCAACGGTGGTGCTGCAGGCTCCACCTGGACAACGGTGGTGCTGCAGGCTCCACCTGGACAACGGTGGTGCTGCAGACTCCACCTGGGCAACGGTGGTGCTGCAGGCTCCACCTGGGCAACGGTGGTGCTGCAGGCTCCACCTGGGCAACGGTATTGCTGCAGGCTCCACCTGGGCAACGGTGGTGCTGCAGGCTCCACCAGGGCAACGGTGGTGCTGCAGGCTCCACCTGGGCAACGGTGGTGCTGCAGGCTCCGCTTGCAGCCTGAATGGCCCTCCTAAAGGCCTCACCGTGGGGTTGTTGGGCTTCCTCCTCACGGAAGACACAGGCTGGGGCGCCAACCCATACTGCTCCCGGGTGCCGTCTATATTCCGGCTGTCACGCGTCTCTCCGGTGGTCACCAGACTATTCCTGGTTGTTCAGTTGTTCAGTAAACCCTTATTGAATGATAAGTACAAGTTGTTTCTACTGGTGATTTCCACAGAGCACCACAGGGAGAGGTCTACCGTATCTAGAGAGATGGCCTCCAAAAGACATTCAACGTTGTCAGAGGAACAGCCAGAGGTGGACCAGAGACGTGTACAGTTTGATGCGAAGATGCAGCCTGTAGTAAAGTTGTACCGTATAGGTATGTGCTGTTTTGTTTACCTACTTACATAAAGGGATATTTCACTTTCAAAATAATTGTGGGTAATGTTATCGTCTACTCTGGCTTTTTGTGAACACTCTGGACAGTTTTTAATTTGCTCGATTCAGTATTTAGATATTTTATATTATATATTATATTATCAGACCAGCCCATTGTAACTTCAAACTCTATTTTAACCATCGTAGATACACAGAAAACACCCATCCCTGGTTCTAGTGACTGATATTGTCCTTCCTTAGAGAGGGACAGCCATAGCTGAATTGGGTAGAGAGACCGTCTAGGACACGGAATGTACAACAGTGATGTTAGGTCTGCAGTGGGTCCCAGGACCCACGGGTGGGAGTCTTAATAAAAATGGTATTTCTTTTTAGAAATTGTAATTGTTTGATAATATTGCATTTATACAAATCATGCATCAACTAAAGATTAAGACCTGTAGTCACCACTACACACTATATGTACTGTATGACACACTCAAACATCATTGTATTATTGGAACATGTTTGTTGAAACTTTCAACAACCAGTTTGAGTTTGTGTCAATTGTTTACAGTTTTCTTTTCTTTTTGATTAGAAATGGAGAAGATGATGTTCCTCCAAAAATGCATTAAATGTTTTTCTCTTTTTTTCTAGCCGTCCCGCACCTCCCTGTGTGTAAAGAGGAGGTTTTTACTGAACAACAGGAGAGGAGCTCCAGTCTGGTCCAGGAGGAACCACAACCACCACAGATTAAAGAGGAACAAGAGGAGATACTTCAAAGACCAGTGGAGGCTGATGGGTCAACGTTGACATTACAAGCAGTGAAAAGTGAAGATGTTCATGATGATGAAAACAGAGAGACAGAGCCTGTAGCCGGCACCTCAACTCAACACATGAAAACACAAGCTGATGTAGAGGACTGTGGAACATCACAACCAACTAGTGACGACCAGCTCCTCTCTTCACACTGTTCTGAATCTGACACTGAAGACAGTGATGAGTGGCAGGAGCCCAGTGAAGGTCAGTCAACTTTAAACACACTGAAATCACACAAGACAAATGTGGAAGGACAAAGATTGTCTTTGAGCAGCAAGCTGTCCAAGGACCTGAAATCATCAAAACAAACTCACTCCATGAGGAGCCACACAGGGAAGAAACACTTTAGCTGTACAGACTGTGGCAAATGTTTTAATCATAAGGCAAATATGACGACGCACACAAGGATTCATACAGGGGAAAAGCCCTTCACTTGTACAGTTTGTGGTAAAGGCTTTATTCAGAGTGGTGAACTAAAAACACACATGAGGACTCATACAGGGGAAAAGCCCTTTATTTGTAACGTGTGTGGTAAAGGCTGTACACATAGTGGTGATCTAAAAAGACACATGATGACTCATACAGGTGAAAAGCCCTTTACTTGTACAGTTTGTGGTAAAGGCTGTGCACAGAGTAGTGAACTAAAATCACACATGAGGACTCATACAGGGGAAAAGCCCTTCACTTGTACAGTTTGTGGTAAAGGCTTTATTCAGAGTGGTGAACTAAAAACACACATGAGGACTCATACAGGGGAAAAGCCCTTTACTTGTAATGTGTGTGGTAAAGGCTGTACACAGTGGTGGTCTAAAAAGACACATGATGACTCATACAGGTGAAAAGCCCTTTACTTGTACAGTTTGTGGTAAAGGCTGTACACAGAGTAGTGAACTAAAATCACACATGAGGACTCATACAGGGGAAAAGCCCTTTACTTGTAACGTGTGTGGTAAAGGCTTTGCTCATAGTGGTGATCTAAAATCACACATGAGGACTCATACAGGGGAAAAGCCCTTCACTTGTAATGTGTGTGGTAAAGGCTGTACACACAGTAGTGAACTAAAGACACACATGAGGACTCATACAGGGGAAAAGCCCTTTACTTGTAACGTCTGTGGTAAAGGCTTTGCTCAGAGTGGCGTTCTAAAAATACACATGAGGACTCATACAGGGGAAAAGCCCTTTACTTGTAACGTGTGCGGTAAAGGCTTTGCTCAGAGTGTTGCTCTAAAAACACACATGAGGACTCATACAGTGGAAAAGCCCTTTACTTGTAACGTGTGTGGTAAAGGCTTTGCTCAGAGTGCTAATCTAAAAATACACATGAGGACTCATACAGGGGAGAAGCCCATAGATGAATGAGGACTCATACAGGGGAGGAACCCTTTAGTTCCTGTTAGTGGCAAATGCTTGGGTCAAAATGCACATCTGAGGATAATGAGGAGGAATCATACAGGGAAAAGTGGTTAGTTGTAATAGTAATAAATCCACATTTTCCCCATTTGAGTTGACACATGATATAACATACAATCAAATGATCATTCATTCCATTCCAGGATGACAATGACAAGTGGTAGATACTAAAGTCCTGGAATCACATAATCTGACACTATCAACATGACTGGTTAAAGACCACCACCATTTAGTTTCTTAAGTATCTTTTGTAGGGCTGCGAATCTTTAGGTGTCCCACGATTCGATTCGATTCCGATTCTTGGGGTGACGATTCGATTCAAAAACGATCTTTTCGATTTTTCCGATTCTCGATTCAAAAAAGATTTTTTTTTCGATTCTAAAGCAGTTTTTTTATTTTTATTAAAAACAATTAAATATAATTTTAGCATGATCTACTCCAGTCTTCTGGCATGAAAGCAGAGTACATTTAGTAAAAAGCTTGTATAATTGTAAAGGTTTTATCAACTGAATGATTTAAACACACAAAGGTTAAATCCAAGAGTAAGAACATGTCTCATTTATTTAGCTTGCACAAATTTGAACCAGTACAAAAGTTACAAAATCTCTTCTCACTCAATACCAGAACAATACATTAGTATTAAAACAGGTGTAAAATAAATACAAGTGGCTGGCTTAGCTTAGCTGGTAGTAAATGCACTATGCAGAAACCCAGGCCATAATGCATTGCATGCACAGGTACATTTTTTTGACAGGCCTAATCTTTTGCATGTAAAACCTATATACACATGGCACAAAAAGTTGTCTTTGGTAGATTATTTCTCTATTGTAACTCTGTTTAATTATACCGTCGGATGTTTCAGACTTTAACCCATCTTGGGGCGGGAACCCCGTTTAGGGTTTTAAGCATCATTTTATACTTTAGCCATTGAAAAATAGCAGATCTACAAGCTCATAGAGCTTGTAGGTCTGCTATTTTGTTTTTAATCGTGAAAATGGCGCAAATCTTTGAATATATATTTTTTCAGAGTGATTGTTGTTTTCAGATGGGGGTCGGCGGCCAATTACATGGGGGTCCTTGACGTGAAAATGTTTGAAACATAGGGTTTTTCAGATTACTGTCAGGATTTAGAAAACATTTTGTAGTTGCCAGGTCAACATGGGTTAACCAGGTCAACATGGGTTAACCTTTTATACGTTTCGGGAAGCTGTGGGTGATGACCGGAAGAATAAGGTTGCGAATAAAAGAAATTGTCTTCGCTTTAGTCGACAAAAACAACACTGCCGGTACCACTACTTTATCGTAGGGGTGGCACGATTATGAAATTATGACCGTTAGCCCACCTCTGATTATCTGCAGGGTCATATCTGCCGTTACCGATTCTGACTGATTCCGATATTTTACAGAGGAACCACAATGGAAACAAGCCTATAGGGCCCTATAGGGGCTTGGCCCAAAGCCTGTTAATAAAGTATTCAATCAATCAATAAATAGCCTATACTCTTTTCCAAGTGTCTGTTTTCTGAATGAAATTAAATTTAGATTTTTTTTTTACTTTTACTTAGATTTGACATATTTGCTTTTGTTCTAGACTAGAGGTACTAGAAACGTTTGATAAATATTGAACTCTATGATGCATTTTTACACCCTTTAATTTATTTAATTTCTTTGCTGGTGAAAACCGATTAAATAATGAAGCAATATTACACGAGAGGGGGTGGTTTAACGTCATTAATGCACGCCTGCGATGCTGCAGGAACGAGCCTGAGTTCCCAAAATGGAACAACATATTTCCAGATTACAAAATAGCCGATCTACAAGCTCACAATGAGTTGCATCGCGACGTATTGTGAGCTGGTAGATCGGCTATCTGCTATTGGCCAAAATGTACAAAATGCACAAAAGATTCTACACATGAGCTTATATAGACAAAAATATCACACTCATGTGAAGTGAGGGGCGCTAATATATTAAAGTCTGACTCATGTTGTTTAGGTGATGTAATGGTGATGTAAAACAAACATTATGACGTACATTTTCCCTTCATTGTCAATGGCGTTTACAAAACAAACATTGAACCCTATAGGAGGGGCCAGTGGCGGCCTTATATATGTTTCAATCGTTTCAATTGAAACGGGCCTCGAGTCTCCAGGGGCCTCCCCCCCAAAAAAAAAATAGTAGTAGTAGTAGTAGTAAGTATAGTGTGTTGTTTGGTTGTAATTGTTCCTACTTCCCAGTGTGTGCACTCACTGCACTAGCAGCGCTGACAGTTGCGATTGCATCATTGTATAGCCAATGCTGCCTTCCAGTTATACCTTAAAGTAAAAAAATGTTTAATCAAGCAAGCTGCTTTTGTGTATTTTCTACTTGGGTGTGTATGCTGTTCATGCTTTGAAGTCCCATAATACACACTGACAAAAAAAAAAAAAAAACTTTTCTTTTTTTTAATTATTAATTATTAAAATTATGACGTCATGAACGGGGCCTCCCGATCCTTAAGGCCGCCCCTGGGAGGGGCTAGTGCCAAGATGTCCTCTCAGTACAGGGTTGTGTAGCATGGAATGGCCTTCCTCTGCGTACAAGGGATTGTGCTACATTTCCACCTTTTAAATTCAATCTGAAAAAATGGTTGCTTGAAAACCATAGCTGCAACCATTCATGATTATTTTAGGGGTATTTCTTTATTTATGCTGTGTTCCCTCTGTAATTGTATGTAAATGTATTCCACTGTTTGCCTGTCTGTTTTCGGTTTTGTGTTTCTTGTGAGGACTGCGGATGAACATTAGCAACTGTGCTATATCCGGTGTATTTACGTCCATTAATATGCATTGCCCTGTCCAAATAAACAACTAAAGTAAAAGTAAAACATTGGGAGTACATTTGTTTTGTGAAAAAATGAAGGTTAATTGAGTCAATGCAAATTGCAGTTTTATGAAAATTCTTCTTCTGCCCCTAATACATCCATGCAGAGTCAAGTGTTTATGAAACGTTGCAGTACATGGTGTAGAGGGTCATGCCAAATAACGCTGAAACAAGTCTTGTCCAGAAGCACTTAAAAATGAACCGCTTCAACCCTATGGATGGACAGTGGGCTTGGTTTTCTGGACCCACTGAAAAATCTACCATTTCTTTCCCATAGAGATTTACAAAAAAGTATTTTAAGCCTATATAATCCAACCATTTAAGATCCTGGTGAATCACGACCATATATATAACACCTTTGATTCTGAAAAACCTTTCCATTTTGAACAATGTGACAAGAGCTTCTCACAGATGCTACGCTGACAAGACACCAGCGTCTACACACCGGAGAAAGACATTATTGCTGTAAACAGTGTTACAAGAGTTTCATTGATAAACAGTAGGTTGTTTGCGGACACACCTGCGTATCCACACTGGAGAAAAACCTTACCACTGCAAACATTGTGACAAGAGTTTCATTGATATAGGTTGTTTGCGGACACACCTGCGTATCCACACTGGAGAAAAACCTTACCACTGCAAACATTGTGACAAGAGTTTCAGTCAGTCAGGTACTCTGCAGGCACACCAGCGTCGTCTCCACCAGTGTTGATTTCGTCGACTAAGACGAAAAATGTTCGTTGACTACCTTTTTTCACTGATGAAAACTAAATGGAAACTAAAGGAAAACTAAGCTATGGTGACTAAAACTAAGACTAAATATACCAATATATTTCCAGTATAAGTCATTTTACAAGTAGTTGCATGCTGAAAATAGACAATCTACAAGCTCAAGCGTGACGCGTTGTGGGCTGGTAGATCGGCTATTTTCAAAAACAAAGTGTAAAAAACAATGATTACGACGGCCCGCCAAAATACATTTTGTTCGTCTAAATCAACTAGATTTAGTCGAGTAAAACTAGACTAACACTAAGACATTCCAGGTGACTAAAATGTGACTAAAACTAAATAAACTATTCAAGAGACTGAGTAAAACAAAAACAATACTGTTCTCCACCACACCTGGGGGAAACCTAAGCACCATAAACGGTGTGATCAGAAATGGCTGTCCACAAAAATGCTGTTCATACCGGTCAACGTGATCGAAAATTGCGGGCCGATCACAACTATTGCTTGACGCCGTCTTATCGCTGCTTGCAGCTATATTTTCTTCTTCATCTACTTCTTCTTCTCCTTTAGCCAAAAATAGCAGTTCTGGCTGAACCGGTCGGTTTTCGCGGAACTTGGCATTATGGTATAGAGGGCTATGCCAAACGGTGAAGACATGAAGCCCACGACCATTGGCCAAAGGGTGGCGCTATAGCACTCAAGTGAAATATATATATATATATATATATATATATATATATATATATATATATATATATAAAAGGAATAGCTCATGAACCTGACAGTCAGCGGACTCCCTCTTTACCAAGCGTTTCCACCATGTAGGTTCCGCCTCACGTAGATCATACACGCCCATTTAATCTAACGTGATGATGTAGATGATCTTATTTCCCTGTCCGATGGATCCACAGGTTAATAAAGTAGCAATCTGTAGGATATCCTTTTCTCACGTATAATAAGAACGTTAATTTATTCATTTAAGTTCAAGACTAAAGGCTAATAATACTTGGCAAAAGCCATTTTTATTGAACAATTGTTCACTCACTCACCTTTGCAGATGTAGTGTAGCAAGGATGGGCTGAAGGATGGGCTGAAGCCTATGCACGTGCCTGATAAAAATAATATTATGAGATGTGTAGTCGGTTTTCGTGAAACTTGGCAATGGTAGACAGGTATGTGAAACGGTGAGAACGCAAAGCCCACGGCCATTGGCCAAAGGGTGGCGCTATAGCACTCAATCGAAAATGCAAACTTTGAACAGGTATAGCTCCGTTTGACCGTCAACAATAAAACTTGGATAGACATATGCGTCTCCTCATGTCGAACAACTTTCGTGTTCTGCCTTTTGACCTCTGACCCTGGCTAGCAGTAGATGGCAAACCGGAAGTCATTTTAGTGGACAGGAGCAGGACGGTAAACGCAACAGGACGGATGTTAAAATATTAAATCTTTTTACTGTGCCGTCCAGCAGGTTTTGCTGTTTGCCATCTACTGCTTGCCTGATTCCATGTGAATGGTGAATGCATTAGATCAGTGAAGATCACCCATTATTTTGAATTATACATACACAGCGCTCCAGGTCAAACCATGCAGTTGTTTTTCACGAAATGTGGCAATATGGCTATGTCACCCTGCTTAGAGACAAAGACCACAACCATTGGCCAAAGGGTGGCGCTATAGCACTCAATTGAAAAACAGGCATAGATCATGAACTGCCAGCTCATGAACCGCCAGTAATAATTACTAGGTAATTACTGTCTATTACATAGGTACTAATTCAGACTCCCTGAGTCCCTGATGTTGGAATCCAGTCATCAGTGTTGGAAAAAGTAGCCTGCGCATACTCAAGTATTAAAAATGAAAAATTGCAAAGTACTTTTTCCTAATAATATCAATGAATCATGGATTTAAATTGTCAAATGGGCAAAAAGCTGATCTACAAGCTCAAAGCGTGTCACACCGCAACACGAGGTTGTAGATATTTTAAGATTCGAAGGCAGTTTAACACAAAGAATGCTGGAAACGTATCCATACGCTTTATTAATATCGAACGCCGTACGCGCGAAGCGTATCTATACGTTTTATACGTTTTTTTATGATTACTGTACATCAACTTCCTATGCGCCCGGACAACAAAGAAAGTAACACCGATCGTCTCTGGGAAGGTCCGGTATGTGATCCGGGAGTTAAAAGCCCCCCCCTCCTGAAAAGAGGTCTGGTCTATGGCCAAGCTTCCTCCTCCAATGCCTCCATTACGACGTACTGGAGTCTGCACGGCAACGGCATAAACCAACGCAGATGTCGGGATCTAAAATGGAGTTACCCATACTCTAGTGTGTGTGAATACACTCGATTCCCCCTCCCCTCCTGTTTCTACATGGTTTCTCCCGAGGCAGCGATGGAGTGAGGGGCGATCGCATTACAGTTTCATTCCCCCCCGCACTCAACATCCACACAGATCCACTGGCTGGCTGTGTGTGTCTCCATTCCGCCGCCTCGTCCTCTCATTCTCGGAAATATAAACCCGTATATAAACCAAGAATAATCTGCAACGTTCGATCGCCATTTCACGCACACGGACAGGTATACGCGAAACGAATGACGTATTCTCGAAGGACCGCCATAGGAGAAGCAGTATAGATATGATCAACTGTCTTTTTTTCGCCGTCGCGTCGCCGTCGCGTCAGCCATGTTTGGACAAAGAAGCAGTATACTAGCATATATCACAGCCGTGGAACCCCCCCCCCCACTGCGAGTTGCGATCGATCGCTTTGCAGTTTGCATCTCTCTCATTCTCGGAAAAAAGATTCTCGGCAGTTGATCACCATAATCGCCATTAGCCATAGCGCCTTCGCCAGCCAATTGCAGTGATAAGACCGCAATGCAGGCGTCTGGGACGTAATCGACCCGTTTGTAATGGATAACGAATACACATAGTTCATCCTAAACTGCGGAAGCCATCGAGTTGTCTGTCATTTTGTCGAAATCACAGCCAGCCGGGATTATTGTGTAATGGATAACGAATACACATAGTTCATCCTAAACTGCGGAAGCCATCGAGTTGTCTGTCATTTTGTCGAAATCACAGCCAGCCGGGATTATTGTCTCTCGCTTATCGCTCCTGTGGTTCATGTCCAGACATGTCCAGGCATGTCAACCTCTCAAGCTCTCAAGTCACCGTTATGCTATCGTTCTGAAACGAAACGATCTGTGGAAGGTATCCTACACTGGTAGCTTACACTGATCAAGTTGATTTTGTTTACTGAGACAATGATCACATATGTGCACATAATCATCATCATCATGAAGTTATCATAGCGAGTTATAAAGGTTTAAAGTCACAGAGATTGACAGGCAGATATAAACATAAATAAATTATTATCATATACATACTACACACTGAATGAAAGCCCTAAATGTCTAATTTTAGGAGGAAAACAAATAAAATACACATTGATCCCATATACAGTTTGTCAGTAGGCTATTGAATCCAGTTCAGGTATAAAATTCTCTTTTTCAGAGAGAACTTTAGAGAAAGCATGGACCTATAGAACTATTATTCACAAAATAAGGCCTATAGCGAAATGTACATACTATATACCGTATGAAACAGAAGACTCTCTGCTTTCATAAGAAAAAAACTAATACTGTAATAATAATAAAAATCACACCCATGTGAAGTGAGCAGTGCAATGTTGTGAAGTGAGCAGTGCAACATTGCACTGCTCACTTCACAGGGGTGTGATTTTTATTATTATTACAGTAGAAGTATTTTTCTTATGAAAGCAGAGAGTCTTATGTTTCATACGGTATATAGTATGTATATGTCGCTATAGGCCTTATTTTGTGAATATTGAGCAGTTCAGGTCCATGTCTTAGTCTTAGTTATCTCTGGTGGGCACAAGCTGAATTCAATGACCAATTACTGTCAAACTGTATATGTGTACAATGTGTACTGTTTTCCTCCTAAAAGTAGACATTCAGGGCTTTCATTCGGTGTATGGTATGTATAGGATAGTATTTGTGCTCATATTTATATCGGTCTGTCGGTCTGAAAAAACTGAACTGAAATGTCTGTCAACTTCAACCTTCCGTGTTAAAACAACACATTTGGAACAAAATATTGTAGGGTGAGATTTAGAAAGCCCTGTGGGGATTTATAAGGTTAATCTAATTTAACAAAAATAAATCATAGAACCTAAATAATACAACAATGGATACAAATTAAAAACTAAAAAAAAGTATGTGTAGTGTGTGTGTGTGTGTGTGTGTGTGTGTTGTGAGAGATGTTTTCTGTATGAGAATACTATCCACCTGTTGGTTGTCTGTCAGAGGAACTATTCTTACACGAGGCCCATGTCTCACCATGTTTGACCACAACTGACCACACCTTCAATGTATTTTCTACTCTCATGTGTGTATAAAAGAGAGCAATGGAGAGGGCTCGGGAGGCTTGCATTCGTGCCCCTCCTTGGACTGGTACAGACCAGTCTTCGTAATAAATGTATCATTGTTTCAGTCCACTCCTTGCCCTGTGTATTTCTTAATGACTTTGATTGAGTCTGAAAATAATCGACGACAATTATGGCGCTGTGAGCAGGGTTTTCCACTGTCCGTCAGCATTCTCTTTTTCAGAATATAGCGCTGTACATCTGATCGAGCTGCTGATTGACGGGGACAATACCAAAACGGACTTTGGGGTAAGAGTGGCTTGATTCAATGGTAATTTAGGGTTTTAAAGCTGTGTCGTTACAGATACAACCGTACAAGATACTAGTATTCTTAAAAGGGTGACATTTCCCTTATCAATATTTAATTGATAAAACTGTTTTTGGCTGCAGATCATAGGCATTAATAGTCCAAGTGGTGGAAATTTCCTTTATCAATATTGCATTGATATAAATATTTTATGGTTAAGGTTCCATAGTGAACTCTCTTTGTGTGGGTTCTAATATTTTATGGTTAAGGTTCCATAGTGAACTCTCTTTGTGTGGGTTCTAATATTTTATGGTTAAGGTTCCATAGTGAACTCTCTTTGTGTGGGTTCTAATATTTTATGGTTAAGGTTCCATAGTGAATTATCTTTGTGGGGGTTCTAATATTTTATGGTTAAGGTTCCATAGTGAACTCTCTTTGTGCGGGTTCTAATATTTTATGGTTAAGGTTCCATAGTGAATTATCTTTGTGTGGGTTCTAATATTTTATGGTTAAGGTTCCATAGTGAACTCTCTTTGTGGGGGTTCTAATATTTTATGGTTAAGGTTCCATAGTGAATTCTCTTTGTGCGGGTTCTAATATTTTATGGTTAAGGTTCCATAGGAGTATTCTCTCTGGGTGCGTTCGAATATTGTGTGGTTTAAATCCAACGTGTACTCTCTTCATGTGGGATGAAGCAAGTATAGGAATATCATACAGACAGCGTCCACCGAAAATCTCTTTCATTTCTCTCCGTGTGGGACTGAACAGCTCACCGGAAAGATTGGAGGAGGGTGAGACAGTGAATTGTATGAGATTAATTCATAGGTTCTGAAAGCATAAGACTCGAGCTGCTGTGAGTATGAATGTGCAATATAGAATGTACACGTACGTATGGATGAACGGAAGTACTATTTTTGTAAAAATTCAGTGGGAATTCTATAGAATAGATGTGGCATTTTGAACAAATGAGTATGAAGAATGTATTCCTGCATGGAATTTAGCCAGAAATACCACTCTCCATGGGGTCACCACCCACGGAGTGAAGGGACAGCAGTGTAACCTTGTTGAATGTTGTCATGTGTCAAGCAGGATAGCAGAGCAGTAGGTAGGAGTAATGGTTAAAATTCAAGTATTCAAAGAACTAGCAGCAACATGATTAACTAATTATTGTGGTCATATATTATGCTATTAGTCTTATCATAAATGTAATGACAGTATAGCAATATTCCAGTGTTATGGCTAGTCAGGAAAGGTGGAGCAAGGGGAAAATAGTGTAATTGTGCTTTGTCGCTCCCTATTTGGACTAAATCGATAGGCAAAATTATACTCAAAGCATGAAAAAAAATATATAGGTAGATTGTAGTATTCCATAGAATATAGGTAATGTTCGTAACTATCATCATATTTTTACCCAGTCAAGACAGGAACCTCTGTTCGTGTTTTTTCCTGGGAGCTTTCCCGTTTTGGTTTGTTGCTATATGGAATATATCATTATAGCATTTTTGTAGAAATAGTCGAAGGTCCTCAAGGTCAGTTTTAGCTAAATGGACATTTTTCAGGATAGGCAGTAGAAAGTAGCTTCCTTTCTCCCCCACCTCTCATAGCAGCTGCCTGGAGGTCACACACCAGTGATGAGTCCGGATGGGACATCTTGGGTGAGTGTAATAAGTCTGTTATTGCAGTATTATAAGTGGTGGAGTAAAGTTTCTAAAATGTGTTACTTAATTGCGGAATAGGAATACTCTGTAGTAAGTAATTGCAGAATTCAAACGTAGGCTTACTTAAGTAAATTACTATTAGCTGTGGCTATATTTAAGAAACCCTTTCAATTTAGCAGATCAACAAGCTCACACTAGTGTGCCCTTATTTTGACATGGCTAAAATGTATGAAGGGCTGAATTATGTTGGCTGGGATTATTTAATTGAGCGCGAGAAGCGGTCTCACCTAAATATACTACCAGGTCCATCCATTAAGGATAATGGAATTAAAGCTGTATTGGTCATATGAGCAAGGGAAAATTTGAATAACCACATTGGATCACTTGAGTAATGGTATTATATGAACTTAAAGTGAAGAGTGAGAACTCATGCTTTATTAGTAAGTTGATTTACCAGACATGGAAATCAGTAGTACTGTGTTTTGGCGTAACCTGTTTATTGTTGGACCACTGGTTGCACTACCGATCACATCGCACAGTTGCTAAAGAGAGGTCAATACAAGCCACATGTACAGTCAGTAGACTGTTCCGTACTTGGTTTTCTGAACACTAATGCTCGTGTTGGTTTGGGGCCCAACACGACAGGAAATTACATTTTGTGAACAAGGACATGTGAGTGACAGCGAGCACTCGGGACAAATGAACAATGGACTATGGGCTTGATGAACTAATTGTATTTTTCTTTTCATGTGGTTGAACACTGAGCGTCTCTGGGGCGATGTGCTGGTTGTGGTGGTGGTGTGCCTGTGATCCCGCAATGAGTGGGTGAGTAAAAGTGGCGCATGAGCCAAGTGCTATTTATGTGGCTACATGCCTAAATTAAGCAGTTTTGGCAACACAGGTAACAAGACACTTTCCTTCAGCTTGTGAGCTGAGATGACAGTATAGTTGTATATTGGATCTCCGGCAATAGGCCTATGCAAGCTGATATGTGAATTTTTTAGAGAATATACTTTTGATTCAGTGTGCGTATGCAATGCTGGCTTGTAAATATGACCATGCAATTTTTCCTATAGTCAATCAGACAATGGAATTAAAGAAGTTTTGGGACTCACTAATCTTGTAGTGAATTGGTCCTGATGTAAATGTAATACAATTTGAACAAATAGTTTTAAAAGGCATAATGATTTCTTGAGAGGAACCTAAAATGAAGGAGCCTATATAGAATTATGTTCAAATCAGAAACCCCCACAGCCCAAAAGGGGATGTAATTTTTAGTAAAGAGTGGTCAATGGACACTATTGCTTAGATAAGGCACCCTTAACCCATTCTGAACGGGAACACATTTTGGTGTTAGCATCATGTTATGCTTTAGCTATTTTTGAAAAATCGAAGAGCGACTGAC
Source organism: Protomyctophum parallelum (assembly GCF_964188405.1). Taxonomy (NCBI): domain Eukaryota; kingdom Metazoa; phylum Chordata; class Actinopteri; order Myctophiformes; family Myctophidae; genus Protomyctophum; species Protomyctophum parallelum. The sequence goes on from NC_139713.1 coordinate 41,530,750, forward strand.
ATAGGAGACATTTTAGAATCTGATTTCAGGTCTGAATGGAAAACTGTCAGGATGTAGAAGACATTTTTAGAATCTGATCTCAGGTTAGAATGGGGTAAATAAAATAGATAATTTACAACAGTATAGCACATTAAGAAATATGTAATTTGTGGGATATGAAAGATGTAAAATCGTCGGCAGACTAGAGTAGACTTGCGGGGCCATGAGGCCCATAGGGCAGGAGCCTATCTCCTGTTTCTGTAGCGTGAGGCAGCTTGATGTACAAGTACACCCCTGGACATGACGCTGGTATGTCGCAGGGACTTACCCCCAATCCAACCCTTGATGCTGAGTGTCAAGCAGGAAGGCACTGGGTCCCATTTTTGGAATCTTTGATTGACCCGGCTGGGGGCCAAGCCCCGACCTCCCAGTGTCAGGGCGGATAGCAGGACATTCTAGCCACAAGGCCACTGAGCTGATTATTGTTTTTAGTTTTAGGTAACTGGTTTCGAATTACTGTACGTGAGAGGTTCATAGCATGACATGTCACTTAAGTAACAGGTGTCCGTGCTGGACACCCCGGTGACTCAGTCTGTAAGAAAATGTAAGCAGTCCCGGAATGCAGGGATGATCTCCAAATAAGTCAAAGGGATTTATGCATCCCACTTCAACAACGAGAAGTCACATCAGTTGGTATTGCATTGCAGTCAGTCTGTGACTGTCATGTTTCCCTATGGGATGAACAATGGTCAGATGCCTGTGTGTGTTTTGAAAGTGAGAACTTGCAAAATATCCCAATAAGGGTCGTAAACAGTTGTCACTTCCAACCGCATCCTTGTTTTAAGGACAGGGATTTCCCATGCAATAATGAAAGGACCGTAGAAGGAAGGAGTGTATTGTCTGGATTGGTCATTTAATTGAGACACATACACATTTGTAAGATAAGCTATGAGGTTCAGTTTGAAGTGGGTGTCTAGCTGATCATATTATTTGTTCCGAGGGGCCAAAAGGTTGAACTTAATTACGCATAATATCAATGATATTTCTGTATAAAGAGCAGTAAATGGCCATTTATGATGATGTACAATGTACATTTCACAGGTGTGATTTTTGTATTTTCTACTTGCCAGTTGAAAGCTATGTTTTTGTGTAAGTTACAAGTCATGAAAATACTAGCATTTTATTTTAATAATGGGAACATTAGAAGTAGCTGTTTTAAGAATTCTTCCATACGAAGGGCCGGGAGGTGCCATTTTCACAACCCACATGAGTGTGCGCGTGTGTATCTGTGGCTTAGTCTCCTGCTGTGGCAAAGTCTATTGGTGTCATTAACGGTGTCAATTTTGCCACCTATGTTAATGCTCCTCCTCCCTACCCTCTGTATACACTTGAAGCTAGCAGACATGGCTGGTAAAAAGCATATCTCTGCTAATCATCACTGTAGAATAGAATCGGCTCAATGGTAGTCCCGAATATGTTTTAACAACCCACTAAGTTGGGATGACCAGACCTATGAATGCCATTACAGGCTGACCAGGCCAAACCCTTCCAGTGTGATATATAATCTAAGTATGGCCATTTTAGCTTATTGAAAATCGCTCGGAATGTCGGCAGAAAGAACAGGATTTCTAGTAATAATCGATCCCAACTACAGGATTAATGTGTATACATCCATTGAGTGTCTTTCCTCAGTCTAGAGCATGCAGCTGTCAGTCAAATAGTTGACTTGACTCCTTCACACTGTCATGAAAATGGACACTGTGCACTGAGGGCACTCCCAGAGTGAAGAACAACAAGGAGAGAAGGAAGTGTTTTTGGATAGCTTGATATTATTATCCCTAGCGATTGTGAGCAGTTCTCTCTGTCTGGATCAGAAAGAAATGCTAAAAGGGGGGGAACATAGGCTAGGCTAGTTAATTTAATTCATCTGATAAGCATTGGAAGTTGGAACATGTAAATTCAATTCATTTTAAGTATTTGTAAATGTTTTAATTATGTGTAAAGTAAATTGGAGTGATTAGTGAGAACAGGGTAGCATCTATTTAAGTAACAAAGTTAGTGATTAAAATAATTCATCATGTTTGATTTATTTGTAGTGATGCCACAGGATGGTATACTGTACATTTGCCTTAATTAGGTACCATTAACTTGTGTCATGAGGAGCATCTTGGTGGTGTCAATGGCACTTGGCCACTGTGCTGAGTCAGTTTATAGTATTGTAGTGATTCTGTTTTTTACGAAGTTTATGATCAAGAATGAATGACCCGGGTATGGTATGATATGATATGTGTGGTGGTGTGATGTTTATTGAGTAGATTTGTAAGTAAGTAAAATGTATCACTGTGTACAACATGTTATTTTTAGGTAAAGTCATTCTAATGAAAATTGTTTTTTCCTACTTTCCAGAATGAAAGTCACTGTTAATACAATTGTTTTAAGGTGGCGAGAACGGATGATGTAGGCTACCGATCGGAGATGGCTCCAAATGTGTGACAATTTAATGACTATTCTCTTTTTTCATTGTGCACGGGCATGGTTGATATGGCAATGTTGACTAACTCACTAAAACTTTAGATTAACGTGTCTAGGAAAAGTGTTGTGGTATTGTGATAAAAAAATGCAATTACAGGAGGAAAGTACAAGGGAAAAATGAGTCTATAACAATACGTCAACAAGGTAAGAAGCTGTTCCCACAAAAGGGATACGAATGTGTTAACAGATCTCAGATATTATTGGAATATTCGTATTGGTATATTGAACTAGGAGTATAGCGTAATAATCTGATGAAATACTGTGTAAAGATTCAACAATGTGCAACATGTCTATGAAGTTAATAACTAACTTAGGTATTACCATCCGGGGAGAAATTTATAGAACAAATGTTTTAGTATAGGGTGCAGTGTTCATTTTGTTTTTTCCAGCTCTGAAATCAAAGATATTGAGAGAAACATATCAGGAGATGTGTTTAAAAAAGGGAAAAACCAAATGGAAACAAGGAAAAAGCAATTTGGGTTTGTATGTTGGGTAAATATACACATACATTGACATTAGTCTACTGTTTTATGAAAACAATTCATGTAAAATAAATAATAATAATAAAATGAATCTTGTATAACCACCTTTTGTAAAATAAATAATCATAATGAAATGAATTCTGTATAACCACCTTTTGTGTGAACGAATTATGTGCACAAGTTGTTTTTCCTCTATAGTCCTGAGAAACCTGACAGATATAAATATGTCACATGGACTAGTGACACCAGGCAGGGAGAGCCAAGGCTTCTCAGGGAGAGTACAAGGCCCAGACACATTCAACCCCGGTCACCCCCCAGTGACAGAAGTGATGAGAGCCAGATTAAGACGGAATGCCGTGCCCACCATGGGGAGAAAGACTATGCCAAAAAGACTATGCCATGAAGTTACAACTTGTGACACGAGAGGAGAACATTTGTGTGGGAAAAGAAGAACCACACAACAAATATACACTTGAAGTGTTGGCTTAATGAAGTGATCGCTCACAAAGTCAAATTGAGGATCGTAGGATTGGAATTTTCGCCCAATAGAATGGGTTTTCGCCCCTACCAGCATCAGAAGTGTCCTGAGTGTAATAAAAAGCAAATGATTGTGTGACATTGAATACACTTAAATGTAAACCTTGTCTTAGGATATAGTCCATATATGAAAGTCATCTTTTTGTAGTCAATTTGCATAGAGTATAGTATTTCATGTTCCTTGGTATCAGTTAATATTCATATTCATATAGATTAATAGTGAGATTAACTGACAAAAAAGAAAATGATGGAATGTGAGAGATGTTTTCTGTATGAGAATACTATCCGCCTGTTGGTTGTCTGTCAGAGGAACTATTCTTACACGAGGCCCATGTCTCACCATGTTTGACCACAACTGACCACACCTTCAATGTATTTTCTACTCTCATGTGTGTATAAAAGAGAGCAATGGAGAGGGCTCGGGAGGCTTGCATTTGTGCCCCTCCTTGGACTGGTACAGACCAGTCTTCGTAATAAATGTATCATTGTTTCAGTCCACTCCTTGCCCTGTGTATTTCTTAATGACTTTGATTGAGTCTGAAAATAATCGACGACAGTGTGTGTGTGTGTGTGTGTGTGTGTGGAAGAGACTCATTGAATTGTTAGATGTGATTCATCAAATGGTTTTACGTTTATATTTAAAATTATTTAGTGAAGATATACTTTGATGACATCACAGTATAGAACATAGCAGTGGGCGTGGTTTTTTCCCCAAAAAATATTTATACATTTATTTAAAAACATAAACTTAAATGTATTCAAATATTTATATCAATTATTTTAAGCCCAGAATCAAGCCTTCCAGGATCCTGGTGAATCATGACCATAAAACATCTGATTCTGTGAATAAATTAAAATGAAAGACGCTAAACAAAGAGCATTTATTAAATGTAGTAAATCATATAATTAAATATGCAATCTTGTTTGTTTGTTTGTTTTCTCAGAATCAGAGGTGTTATGGTCATGACTCACCAGGATCCTGATGGATTGATTCTATAGGCTTAGAATAATTGATATAAATGTAACGGGTATAAGAAATACTCTGGTTATTGTAGTGAAATTTCTGCTAAGATATGTGTGTATAGTTTATCCTCCTGCGTGAGTGGTTGTTTAGCGCCCCCTACTGGTAGTCTATAAAGGTGACCGGAAACGGAAGTTCCCCACAGTCTGACTAGCTCTCTGCTGTGGTAAGTGTGTCTTGTCTGGAGCTGCTCTAAGAAAAGTATTATAAAGTACACTAAAAAGCTAACGTGAGATTTCTTGTATGATACACAGTCATGTAACAGCATTGGAGATGCTGTCCCAGTGTATTTTCGTTTTGTGTTTGTTGCTCACTTTGGTAGTACTATTTATTTTGATACTGAATACCATGTTATCTTCCTTATAGACGTCAATATCAGCGGAGGAGCTAAACCCTTATGTTCTGTGTCTGAAACCACTCATTTGCAGGTAAATGTTGTTGCACTACGTTCTGTATTAAGTCAGATATGTTTACAAGTTCATATTGTATTGTGTACCGCGGATGCCATTTTAGAACGATAGCGCCTAAAAGTGGTGCTGGCTGTATTTACTGTGTACCACCAGAGGGTGCTGTTATGCAGATTATTAATTCGTTTTGTCTACCGTCATGTATCACTATATTTTCTATTTAATTTCTATATAAAAACGATGTTGTAGGTTAAAAGCTTAAGTTAAAAACAGTTTGTATTTGAATTCATTATAAAGCATTAACACAATTAGAACATAACACGTGTGAGCACGTCATAAGGATCCCGAAATATTAGTACATCTGACATGTGAGGACGTCCTAGCGACGTCCTAGCGACGTCCCAGCGACGCAAGAATATTCAGAATTTTCCTATTTTTTTTTTTTGGCATTTTGCTTTTCGCTTGCCGTATGCTAACGCTCAGTGCAACTATTAGCTTGTTATTGACTCCCATGTTAGCGAGGCGGAAAGAATGACTCGTATCTCCTAATCCAGGGCGCTCTCCATGGTGATGAATAGAGCGATATGCTGGCGCTTATTTTCTGCTCCTAATCCGTCTCTCCCGCAAAATATGAACGCTTTTTGGAGCGTAAAACAATATATTAAGATGATTGGGGATGTGAGGTATCTTTGTAAAGTCAACTTTTTTAGGCAAGTGTTTCCTGTTTCATGGCTTTCAAAGTAAAAGCGATCAGACAACTCTGGCACTCTATAGCCTTTATTTTGAAGGCACTCGCGGTACTAAATGTGTTGTTAAAACCACTATACGATCACATGTTAAGAAGACTACTGTTGTAAAAGACATCTGAATGCATTTAATGTAAAATGTAAAGTATTATTAAGATGTTCTGTACTATACACAGTCTGACTAGCTCTCTGCTGTGACGTCAATATCAGCGGAGGAGCTAAACCCTTATGTTCTGTGTCTGAAACCACTAATTTGCAGAGCTACTTCAGTAAAGAGCCTCAACATCCAACCCAGTGCCTCTCTGTGTGTGTCTTTCATGACGGGACGGGTACACAACCGTCACATTGGTGCCGTGACCCGTGACTTCAATCAAGTTCAGCGAACCGGTGACCGTCCTGTCTGCTGCTTCATGAAGTTCACAGTATTTGTGGGTTCACAGTTGACACGGTAGCATTGCAGTGAAAAGTATTACTGTACACTGTACAGTGTGTCACAGTGACACAGAGGACTTTATGTCCCACACCAGTGACGCGTCACATAAGCCACTGATTTGTTTTTGTCATTTTTATTTTATTTACCATTTTTTCTATTGATGATTTCACATTCCATGGTGGAATACTGTATTGGATTTTGAACATCCATAATTGTGTCAAACAATTTTGAACAATGTTTACTCAGAGTAACCACCTTCGGTTTGGCACACCCATTAGTGTTGGTAGAGGCAGGGGTATATGTGCTCCTATTCCCTTTTCTGTTGATAGTCCTACTCCAGGTGGTGTTATGCCCTCATTAGAGGCAGTTTCTAGTGTCAGGGTCCGTGATGCAGCTGACCATCACACCAGCACACCTACACCTCATGTCACATCTACGCTACATCCTACTAGTACCAGTTCTGAGTGTGTAAGTGACCAGATGAGGACTGTTATCCAGGAGATAGGACGTCAGTTAGGTGACAGCATCATGTCACGCATACAGCCTCACAACACAGTGGCTCCCAGTTCTACAGCCACGCAACATGTAGCGAGCACATTGAGTCAGTCCAGTCATGTGTCAGATTTATCTCAGGTCCAGGTTGTCACACAGAGAAAGGTTAAGGAACCGCCTTGTTTTGTAGGCAATGAGTCAGGCTCAGTCACAGTGCATGACTGGGAAGATCAGATGAGAACATTCATAAAGAAGAGCAATGTTAGGGTTGCAGAGCAGGCTGAGGAAATCCTTATGCATTTGAGGGGAAAGGCTAAGGATGTAGTTAGGTTTGGTATTAGAAATAGCAACATTGATATTACTGCTCACCCTGACATGATTTATGTTCTCCTCAGAAAGCACTTTAGTTCTACTAGGTACTCTGCTGTCCCTTTAGCTGACTTTTACTCGACTTTGCCCAAAGACCAGGAAGACCCCTATGACTACTGGCTGAGACTAAACAGAGCAGCTGACCTCGCCACTGACTGCCTGAGAGAGCAGGGCAAAACACTTGACAACCCTGAAGTGGAGGTGACTCGCATGTTTATTAGGAACTGTCCCTGTAAAGACCTAGCCCTGACTTTCAGATCCAAAACTATCGACAGGTGGTCAGCGTGTGAAGTCCTGGAGGTGCTGAACGAATATCACGCTGAAATGGGCTGCAAAGCAACTTCCCCAGTGCATCCTGTGAAGAAGGTGGACATTGCCGTGCATAGAGCAGAGGTGAGCCATAGCCCAGTCCCTACCCACAGCAGTCAGGAGCCACCTCAGGCACAGAGCCCACAGTATGTCCCCCTAGCAGACGTGATGTCCATGTTGGAGAAGGTTCTGCTGCGTGGAGCGTCTGACCAGTCACAAGTGAGGAGGCGAGCTCCACCCAGACGTCCTACAGACAGTGCAGACAGGATTGACGGTTTCACTGACAAGCCGTGCATTATCTGCAAAAATGACGATCACAGTGCTTTCTCTCATTGCAGAGAAAATAGACTTTGTTTCAAGTGCCATGCTCCAGGCCATTCACGCAACGACTGTCCAGCCAAAAGGGCTGTCCCGGAGCATCAGGGAAACTGACTAGTCTGCACACAGGGGAGGACAGTGCAGATGAACCCAGTAGGCCTCGCACCAGTAATGAGACACCCGACATGCAAGATAGAGAGTCCCTCTACGAGTTGTACAGCAGTACATTGCCCCCGTCCAAGAAACTGATCTTTCAGGGATCCCAGAGAATAGCAGAGACTGACAGCCTGTTCTACACGCCTGTGTCTGTGAAGAATGGCCCCACTCTCAAAGCACTGTTAGACAGCGGATCGATGGCCTGTACGATAAGTGAGTCCTCTGTTGAGTCCCTGCTACAGCAATGCCCTGACATGATAGGAGACACAGCTAATGGTTATGTCATTATAGGCTGCGGTGGACACCGCGTTTCCCCCAAAGACATGTATGACCTTGATGTCACAGTTTACGGATGCAGAATGATCATTCCGTCGATGGTTGTTCCAGGCCAGACAGAACAGATGATCCTTGGCAGCAACGCCATCAAGCACATTCTAACCCAACTAAAGAGCACTGATGGCTACTGGAAACTAGTTTCCTCGCCCAACAATGGTCAGACTGATGACCACTGCCAATTCCTGTCACTGATTTCCAACACAGAGCGATGGAGAGGTGATTGCATTCCGGATAAGGTGGGAACAGTGAAAGTCAAGAGTTGTGTGACACTGAAACCACAGAGTGAGCACCTTGTCTGGGGCAAGTTACCTGAGTCAGCAGTGATGTCGGCAGGAAGTACAGTGATCGTTGAGCCGACGCAGTCTAAAGCCAGACCCAAACAGATCCTTGTTGGGAGAGTTGTCACTCCTCTTTGGGGAGATCGATGGGTGCCTGTTAAGATCATCAACCCTACAGACCGAGCTGTGGTGCTGAGAAGGAACGCCAAGATAGCAGATGTTTCTCCCTGTATTGCAGTTGAAGACCTGCCAAAGGCAGACGAGGTCAAGTGTAATGTGCAGAGTGTGCAGAGCGAAGACGTGCAGCCGAGGTCAGAAGAGGACATGATGCGTGCACTGGAGGCTCTGGGTCTGCAAGACATTGACCTGAAGTCATGTGAAGTGTCGCTGCAGTGGAAAGACAAGCTCCTTAACATCATCGAGCAGTACGAGTCAATCTTCTCCCGACACAAGATGGACTGTGGAGAGGCTAAGGAGTTTGTGCATCGCATCCACCTTGTCGACGACAAGCCGTTTCGTCTACCCTACAGACGCATACCACCGAGCCAGTATGAGAAACTGAGGACGACACTGAATGACATGGAAGAGAGAGGCATTATTCAGAAGTCTAACAGCGAGTATGCATCTGCACTCGTTCTGGTATGGAAACTGAATGGAGACCTCAGAGTCTGCACTGACTTCAGGTGGCTTAACGCAAGAACTGTGAAGGATGCCTACCCACTGCCGCATCAAGCCGATGCTCTGGCCGCACTCGGTGGAAACGCTTTCTTCTCCACGATGGACCTGACATCAGGCTTTTATAATGTCCCCATGCACCCTGACGACAAGAAGTATACAGCATTCTCATCGCCCTTTGGACTTCATGAATACAACCGTCTCCCTCAAGGCCTATGTAACAGTCCAGCCACGTTCATGAGGATGATGATGTCCATATTTGGTGATGAGAATTTCACAAGTATATTGTGTTACCTAGATCAGTGTTTCTCAACCTATGTACCGCGGCACTTTACTGTGCCTTTGAAATCTCCAGGTGTGCCTCGAGATTTTGATCAAAAGTAACACTAGCCCTCCCCCGAAAGCGATAGATAGGCGTCCTATTGTTGCGTCGTTGTTGTTGTCACACGTCTAAATAGACATGCGAAAACAACATGACGACGGAACAATAGACTCTTCACTCTTAACGACCATCGGCCATAGAAATGTTAATCGCCTGGCAACTTTACTGTATAAATGGGGCACAGCACAGACATTTCGCTCCCTCCAGAAAGACACCACCAGAACCCGACAGCAGCACACACAGCGCCGCCGAGTCACCTCCACCTGACGACGGCACACTGGCACAGCAACAACGGCGGCTACTAATGCAACGCCTACAAAGAAAGCCCCTGCCAGACTGTACCGCGATGATTACATGAAGTTTGGATTCACGTTTACTGGGGATAAAACGTACCCGATTCCGCTGTGTATAGTTTGTGGATTCAAGCTTGCAAACAGCGCATGGTTCCGAGTAAACTAAAGCGCCACCTTCATACCAATCATGATGAACTCGCTACGAAGGACAAACACTTTTTCGTGAGCTTGAAAGAAAAAAAGGAGAAAGACACAACGAAGCAGGCAAGTCTCTTGATACTTGAAAGAATATCCAGCCATCACAGCCAGCGCAATGGCAGTGCTGCTCCCCTTTTCCACAACCTACCTGTGAGCTTAGCTTTTCAAGCCTGACTTGAAAATGAAGAGCTCCGTGTCTGTTTGTCCAGCATCCAGCCAGGATAAAAACTCTTTGTTCAGGAAAACAAGCTCAAGGTTCACACTAAGACAGAACTTGTCAAAAATATTTACTTTTCTTTTTATCAATTGTTTTTTACGATTTTCTTTGTACAAAAGTGCTCAAGTTTAAGACCATTGTATTGTGGCAAAAGATTTTTGTTCTTGTTTTTACAACTCCTTTTTTTATTTAGAAGTATTACTTTGCATTGACAAATTGATCATGTGTGTGCTACATTTTGTATGAGTTTTCAAAAATAAATTGGTGAAACTGAGGCACTGTCTCTGTCCTTTTCTTTCTCTTTAAAGTAATTTGACGAGTGCTGTCATGTGTGTTTTTAAAAGTATATTGGGTTCATATATATATATATATATATATATATATCATATATTATATATACAGTATATACACACACCATATATCTAGGTGTGCCCCGAGATTTTTAGGCTATGAAAAGTGTGCCCCGGGACAAAAAAGGTTGAGAGACACTGACCTAGATGATTTGATGGTCTTTGCGCCTACAGAGGAAGCTGCACTCCGACGCCTGCAGATGGTGTTTGCCCGCCTCAAAGAGCACAACCTTAAACTCGCACCCAAGAAGTGCTTCTTCTTCAGAAGGACCGTGAAGTTTCTTGGGCATGTCATCAGTGAAGATGGTGTTCGGACAGACCCTGGGAAAGTGAGAGCCATAAATGACGTCCAAGTCACCGACCTCATGGAGCCCGATGGGAGAACACCTTGCCCTAGTAAAATCAGATCGTATCTAGGCATGGTGATGTACTATCAAAGTTTCATCGAAGCATGTTCTGCAAAGGCGAAACCGCTGTTCAAGCTCACAGCTGAACCTGGTGCTCAGCACAAGAGAGGTCGCAAACCTGTCAAGAAAGGAGGTCATGTGAAGCTGACGCCTGCTGATTGGACCGACGCATGTCAGAACGCTTTTGAGACACTGAAGCACGACCTCATGACAAGTGTCACTCTAGCCCACCCAGATTTCAATGCCCCGTTCATTCTAGCCGTCGACGCGTCCTTTGATGGGATTGGAGCTGTCCTGTCGCAACTGCCGCCTGGTGGAAAAGTAGCCAGACCAGTCGCCTTTGCGAGTAGAACCCTCTCACGCTCCCAGCTGAACTACCCTGCACACCGGCTTGAATTCCTTGTGACAAGTTCAGCCATTGGTTGAAAGGCAGACACTTCACCATATGGACTGACAATAACCCCTTGACATACATTCTGACCAAACCCAGACTTGATGCGTGTGAACAGCGATGGGTGGCGAAGCTCGCTGCATACGACTTTGACTTGAAGTACATCCCCGGCCCAAAGAACATCGTAGCCGACGCCTTGAGCCGTGAGCCGTTTGTCCAGTCGTGTGTGGGTCATCGCCTTGTGAACGAGCATTATGCCTCGCTGTTGGACCAGGTCAACGGTGTGAACGACAGACTCGTACAAGACGTCTTCAGAGTGTCCAACAACTGTCAGGCTGTTGTGGACGACGTTGGTGAAGCATCGAACGAGCCTGTGCAAGAGGCAGTTCCGCCGTTCGCAAGAGGCTCGGTCGCTTCAGAGGACATCGCTGCCATCCTCAATGCTCAGTCCACCGGAGGTGTGAGTCATGTGATGGGAACCGGTGCTAGCCCCAATCTTCTGCAGAAGGAAGACCAGTCCACTGCACTCCCACAGAGCCAGCTTGTCACTCAGCAGGAGGCTGACAGCACAATAAGCAGAGCCATGTACTTTGTACAGAGACACAAGGGACCTACCAAGCGTGAGAGAGCTGTTGAGTCACAAAGTGTGATTAAGTTGCTGAAGCATTGGAGTACCTACAGACCGAGCTGTGGTGCTGAGAAGGAACGCCAAGATAGCAGATGTTTCTCCCTGTATTGCAGTTGAAGACCTGCCAAAGGCAGACGAGGTCAAGTGTAATGTGCAGAGTGTGCAGAGCGAAGACGTGCAGCCGAGGTCAGAAGAGGACATGATGCGTGCACTGGAGGCTCTGGGTCTGCAAGACATTGACCTGAAGTCATGTGAAGTGTCGCTGCAGTGGAAAGACAAGCTCCTTAACATCATCGAGCAGTACGAGTCAATCTTCTCCCGACACAAGATGGACTGTGGAGAGGCTAAGGAGTTTGTGCATCGCATCCACCTTGTCGACGACAAGCCGTTTCGTCTACCCTACAGACGCATACCACCGAGCCAGTATGAGAAACTGAGGACGACACTGAATGACATGGAAGAGAGAGGCATTATTCAGAAGTCTAACAGCGAGTATGCATCTGCACTCGTTCTGGTATGGAAACTGAATGGAGACCTCAGAGTCTGCACTGACTTCAGGTGGCTTAACGCAAGAACTGTGAAGGATGCCTACCCACTGCCGCATCAAGCCGATGCTCTGGCCGCACTCGGTGGAAACGCTTTCTTCTCCACGATGGACCTGACATCAGGCTTTTATAATGTCCCCATGCACCCTGACGACAAGAAGTATACAGCATTCTCATCGCCCTTTGGACTCCATGAATACAACCGTGTCCCTCAAGGCCTATGTAACAGTCCAGCCACGTTCATGAGGATGATGATGTCCATATTTGGTGATGAGAATTTCACAAGTATATTGTGTTACCTAGATGATTTGATGGTCTTTGCGCCTACAGAGGAAGCTGCACTCCGACGCCTGCAGATGGTGTTTGCCCGCCTCAAAGAGCACAACCTTAAACTCGCACCCAAGAAGTGCTTCTTCTTCAGAAGGACCGTGAAGTTTCTTGGGCATGTCATCAGTGAAGATGGTGTTCGGACAGACCCTGGGAAAGTGAGAGCCATAAATGACGTCCAAGTCACCGACCTCATGGAGCCCGATGGGAGAACACCTTGCCCTAGTAAAATCAGATCGTATCTAGGCATGGTGATGTACTATCAAAGTTTCATCGAAGCATGTTCTGCAAAGGCGAAACCGCTGTTCAAGCTCACAGCTGAACCTGGTGCTCAGCACAAGAGAGGTCGCAAACCTGTCAAGAAAGGAGGTCATGTGAAGCTGACGCCTGCTGATTGGACCGACGCATGTCAGAACGCTTTTGAGACACTGAAGCACGACCTCATGACAAGTGTCACTCTAGCCCACCCAGATTTCAATGCCCCGTTCATTCTAGCCGTCGACGCGTCCTTTGATGGGATTGGAGCTGTCCTGTCGCAACTGCCGCCTGGTGGAAAAGTAGCCAGACCAGTCGCCTTTGCGAGTAGAACCCTCTCACGCTCCCAGCTGAACTACCCTGCACACCGGCTTGAATTCCTTGTGACAAGTTCAGCCATTGGTTGAAAGGCAGACACTTCACCATATGGACTGACAATAACCCCTTGACATACATTCTGACCAAACCCAGACTTGATGCGTGTGAACAGCGATGGGTGGCGAAGCTCGCTGCATACGACTTTGACTTGAAGTACATCCCCGGCCCAAAGAACATCGTAGCCGACGCCTTGAGCCGTGAGCCGTTTGTCCAGTCGTGTGTGGGTCATCGCCTTGTGAACGAGCATTATGCCTCGCTGTTGGACCAGGTCAACGGTGTGAACGACAGACTCGTACAAGACGTCTTCAGAGTGTCCAACAACTGTCAGGCTGTTGTGGACGACGTTGGTGAAGCATCGAACGAGCCTGTGCAAGAGGCAGTTCCGCCGTTCGCAAGAGGCTCGGTCGCTTCAGAGGACATCGCTGCCATCCTCAATGCTCAGTCCACCGGAGGTGTGAGTCATGTGATGGGAACCGGTGCTAGCCCCAATCTTCTGCAGAAGGAAGACCAGTCCACTGCACTCCCACAGAGCCAGCTTGTCACTCAGCAGGAGGCTGACAGCACAATAAGCAGAGCCATGTACTTTGTACAGAGACACAAGGGACCTACCAAGCGTGAGAGAGCTGTTGAGTCACAAAGTGTGATTAAGTTGCTGAAGCATTGGAGTACTCACCATACAGAATGGCATGCTGTACAAGACAAAGAAAGATCCCCACATGAACAAGAAGATCTTCCAGTTCATAGTGCCTGACTCATTGAAACAGAAAGTCCTCCATGGTCTCCATGACACAGCGGGTCACCAAGGCCAACACCGTACCTTGTCTCTGGTGAGGCAAAGGTTCTTCTGGAATGGCATGGAACGTGACGTTGTGAACTATGTTCGCTCCTGTCAGCGCTGCATAGTAGGGAAGACGCCTGAGCCACACAGCCGTGCGCCACTCAAGAACATAGTCACCTCTGAGCCAATGGAGTTAGTCTGCATAGACTTTTGGTCTGCTGAGCAAGGGAACAAGTCTGTCGATGTTCTAGTTGTGACTGATCATTTCTCCAAAATGGCACACGCCTTCCCGTGCAGGAATCAGACTGCCAAGCAAGTCGCTCGTTGTCTCTGGAATGACTTCTTTCTCATTTATGGTTTTCCTCGTCGTCTCCATTCTGACCAGGGAGCCAACTTTGAGAGCAAGCTGATTAAGGAGCTTCTAGAGATGGCCGGGGTACAGAAATCCCATACGACTCCGTATCACCCCATGGGGAATGGTGTCACAGAGCGATTTAACAGGACGCTGGGAGGTATGATCAGGTCCCTTCCCCCTCAGCCCAAAGCAAGGTGGCCACAAATGCTGCAACTGCTCACCTTCTGCTACAACTGCACAGAGCATGAGACGACAGGGTTTGCGCCCTTCTATCTTGTGTTTGGAAGGATTCCTCGTCTCCCTGTCGACGTCATGTTTCAGCATGCCCTCACCGATGACACTGTTGTCAGTCACTCAGACTTTGTGTCCCACCTGAAGAAAGATCTACGTGAGGCTGCTCAGATTGTGCAGAAGAACAGTCTCAGGGAGCAGACTCGCCACGCCAACCTGTACAACCGCAGAGTCAAGGGCTCGCCCCTCGTCGTTGGAGACAGAGTGCTGATTGCCAACAGAGGCGTGCCAGGGAAGCGCAAGGTTGCAGACAAGTGGGAGTCAAGGATACCCTGACAGGCAGAGAGAGAGTCGTCCACAGGAATCTGTTACTCTCTGTTAGCTTCTTGCCCTGTGAGAGAGATGAGGACCTTGGATCTGCACACTCAGGAAGTGATGCTGCTGCACATGGAAGTGATCTGTGCCCTGAAGTACCTGATGTGATGGAAGACAGTGATGTGCGTACAGTCAACTGGCTGATGCAGGCCGGTAGTGAGGGAGTCCATTCAGAAGAGGACGAAGACTCACTTGACCAGGGATCTGATGTTTCCCAGTCTGACTCTCTCACAGTCGACACATCTAGTCAAGCCAGTCACCCTGACCAAGATGTTGCCCACTCGACAGTCGACAGTGTGGAAGACCCACCACACTGCCCTGAAGACATGTTGCCTGCAGACACGGACGTGGCCCCTTCCAACACTGTCTGTTCAGACATGTCCCCTCCTGACGATGCCCCCACAGACTTAGCCCCTCCTGTTGACAATCCCCCGGACATTGAATCCCCAGACAACGACACCCCTGAGACAGCCATTCCAGGTAGTTCAGACACTTGCGTTCCAGGCTCCCTACCTCAGGAAGTTTACACAAGGCCTAGCCGTCGTGTTCTCAGGGATCGTAGGTCCATCAGGCCCCCCAATCGTCTAGTCTGTGAGATGAATAACCAAGCAGTAGATGAAGATTCTGTGTCCACAGTATCAGTTAGTTCCCTAGTTTAGTTCTTTACACATGCGTTTTCAGTTTGAGTAACAGGGTTATGATAGTATTAACCACAGAAGTGTTTAGTTGGTACACTTGAAGCTACAGGAACAGTGTTTACAATTCAGAGGTGTAATTGGCATCTTTGAGTCTGTGTTTAGTTAGGGGTTTGATCGCCTTCTTTCTTTACATACTCCTTTGGGGAGAGTTTTTTAACTGACATATACACATTTGTTCCTAGTGATGCACTCAGTATACGCACTTTTTGTTTTTGTTTTTTTTGTCTCAAGAGTTGCACTTCCTATATTTAGCAGAATTTCAGAGGGGTGTATGTAACGGGTATAAGAAATACTCTGGTTATTGTAGTGAAATTCCTGCTAAGATATGTGTGTATAGTTTATCCTCCTGCGTGAGTGGTTGTTTAGCGCCCCCTACTGGTAGTCTATAAAGGTGACCGGAAACGGAAGTTCCCCACAGTCTGACTAGCTCTCTGCTGTGGTAAGTGTGTCTTGTCTGGAGCTGCTCTAAGAAAAGTATTATAAAGTACACTAAAAAGCTAACGTGAGATTTCTTGTATGATACACAGTCATGTAACAGCATTGGAGATGCTGTCCCAGTGTATTTTCGTTTTGTGTTTGTTGCTCACGTTGGTAGTAGCCTACTATTTATTTTGATACTGAATACCATGTTATCTTCCTTATAGACGTCAATATCAGCGGAGGAGCTAAACCCTTATGTTCTGTGTCTGAAACCACTCATTTGCAGGTAAATGTTGTTGCACTACGTTCTGTATTAAGTCAGATATGTTTACAAGTTCATATTGTATTGTGTACCGCGGATGCCATTTTAGAACGATCGCGCCTAAAAGTGGTGCTGGCTGTATTTACTGTGTACCACCAGAGGGTGCTGTTATGCAGATTATTAATTCGTTTTGTCTACCGTCATGTATCACTATATTTTCTATTTAATTTCTATATAAAAACGATGTTGTAGGTTAAAAGCTTAAGTTAAAAACAGTTTGTATTTGAATTCATTATAAAGCATTAATGTTAAAACCACTATACGATCACATGTTAAGAAGACTACTGTTGTAAAAGACATCTGAATGCATTTAATGTAAAATGTAAAGTATTATTAAGATGTTCTGTACTATACACAGTCTGACTAGCTCTCTGCTGTGACGTCAATATCAGCAGAGGAGCTAAACCCTTATGTTCTGTGTCTGAAACCACTCATTTGCAGAGCTACTTCAGTAAAGAGCCTCAACATCCAACCCAGTGCCTCTCTGTGTGTGTCTTTCATGACGGGACGGGTACACAACCGTCACATAAATATTTTATTAAATCTGTATGGGAGAGTTTTCAGCACTATAGCTGTTCCATAGCTGCTCCCCACTGTATTACACTGTACCATGGCTCCCCCTAGTGACCGTTCATGCTACGTGCACCGTGCACGCTCCAGCAGGGCAGAGCCACAGAGAGAGTTACGACATTGAGGGGGCAGAAAACAGCCTGGTCACGTGGTTCATGTTCTTGCGCGAGCCCATATAGACTCCAATGCATTCCGTAAACTCCCGGATGTCCCTTTTCAATAGAAGTCTATGTAGAAGAGCCGCCATTGGACTGAAGCCCCGTGACGTCAACAGAGTTGTCGTAACCCGTAACTCTGTCTCACTTTATATGGCTCTGCAGCAGGGCTAGTGCGCATGCGCACAGCCATTGCACAGTAGTCCTATGTGCGTTCACACACAGCTAGCTGTTAGCCTGTTAGCAGTGTCGTTAGAAAACACTTTAATAATAATAATAATAATAATAATACGAATAGTAAGCGGTTTGAAAACAGTGTGGAAAAACAGTCGTTAAGCAGCTCAACGCTGAAACACAGCAGGTAAGATGAACTGATTCACCTTGTTTTTACTACATTTATCTTTTATATTATTGACTCATCTTTTAACATGGAACAACACGACGAGTATTTCTCTCATATCTGCTTGTTAGTTATAAATGATCCTAAACAAGCAGTAGTTAATACTAGCAGCAGTAATAATATTGTAACTTGTTATAAACAAGCAGTAGTTAATACTAGCAGCAGTAATACTATTGTAACTTGTTATAAACAAGCAGTAGTTAATACTAGCAGCAGTAATAATATTGTAACCTGTTATAAACAAGCAGTAGTTAATAGCAGCAGTAATAATATTGTGTAATGTTTTAAGAGCACCTACGCACGGCTGCAATTCAAAACTGTCCCCTTTTCCCCTCACTATGGGCTATATCTGGCTATATAGGCCTACCCTTATCCCTAAACTAATTTGCTATTCTTTACTATTTATAAAAAACCTTTTAAAATAGTTCAAATAGCTGATCTACAAGCTCACAACGTGTAGATGTAGATCGGGTAGTTGAACTATTTTTAAATGTTTTTCAAAATAGTAAAAAATGGCGAATACGTGTGCGAATATGTGGCTCTATATTGTGTGGGACAATGTGGGACACATGCAATTTACAATTTACAATTTAGGCATTTAGCAGACGCTCTTAATCCAGAGCGACATACATTAAGCAAGAACAAAAAAGCATGGGAATACATCACATAAAAACATTTATCATGAAACATGCGTAAGCTAAGAAAGTAACAGTGGAATATCTATATAATGAAACTATACATGTAAACTATACATCTATACTATATGCTATACATCTGTACTATGACTACATACAATGCAATTATAGTGCTGTCCACACTCTACATAACATGCTATAAGTCTGTATCAAATGCTATCTAAGTCTACAGAAATGCTATCTAAGGGGGTGGGGTAAGTGCTATGGGCCATGATGGAGTCTGAAAAGGTAGGTTTTCAGACTATGGCGGAAGATTGGGAGTGATGTTGCAGTTCTGACTGCAATGGGAAGTGCATTCCACAGTTTTGGAGCCAGAAGGGAGAAGAGTTTGGGACGTCTGGAGCGTTGTCCCGGCATTTTTAGTGAGGGTACTTCCAGCTTCCCTGCGTTGGCTGATCTGAGTGCGCGGGAGGGTTTGTAGGGTTCGATCATACTTGTAAGATATGGGGGAGCCATACCTTTGGTTGCTTTGAATGCCAGCATCAGAGTTTTGTATTCTGTGCAGCGGGCAGCGACCGGGAGCCAGTGGAGGGAGCGGAGAAGGGGAGAGACATGTGAGAATTTTGGCTGGTTGAAGACCAAGCGAGCTGCGGCATTTTGGATCAGCTGGAGAGGCTTAGAGGCCAGTAAGGAGGGAGTTAAGGCCTATTCATAGTCTGGATTTTCGGTGGTAAGGTGACCACCGCTCCGGTGGTGAGCTGACCACCGGAGCTGAAATAACGTTGAGCGGTGGTGAGTAAAAACAGAGAGAAGGGCTGGAGCGGTGGCGGTGGTTTGCTCTTCACCGCGGCTCGTGACGTCATGTTGTAGTTCGGTGGTCACCCCACCACCGTAAATCCAGACTATGTATGAGCCTTTACAATAGTCGAGTTTTGACAAGACTGTTGTCTGGATTAGGAGCTGGGCTGATTCCTGGGTGAGGAACGGTCTAATTTGTTGTATGTTATAGAGTGTGAACCTGCATGGTTGTGACGTTCGCGTGAATAATGTGTCTACGAAATCAAAAATAATAACATTTCTATTCCTCAATTAGACATTTCTATTCTGCCCCTCACATAGCTATGCTTTGTCATCTGGTTGATGCAGTAGCACATAATAGGACTATGATGATAATAACTATAATAGAACTACTATGCAAATAAAATAAACTTATCAGAAATGCATTTAAATTAACTATTATTGGACAAACAGGACAATAGACCAACCAACCAACCAATACAACTGGACAATTCACCAACCAACCAATACAACTGGACCAACAAACCAAGGGGCTTTGATTTGATTGTGAAGGAAACCAATAAATAAATGTTTACTTTATCAAAGTATCCTCCTCCTAACAAAGCCAACTACTGCAAATTATTTTGAAATTATACAGGTAAAATAAATAAAAGATAAAATAAATTAAACCAAATGGTCAGCATTGGAGCCAACTCATAATAAATGTAACTGTAAACACACTTCTCCACCATAGCAGCACAGCCAGGATATACACCTTTTAGGTGTTTATGTTGTCCATTACAAGTCTGAAAGTCTCTCAGTTGTACTGTGTGGTAAACACTAGTTATTTCAGCTGCTGTTACCTTTTGTTCTTGTTCTGGTTTTTAGAAACGTGTCCATGCTCCGTGAAGCCTCCATTTGATCAACACGTTGCTTCACGTCGTTATTCACCTCCTCCGTGTGTCACTTAGAAACGACTCCAATTACAAATGTCACAGAAGACTCTTTCAATATGCCTTGCACTGCATGGCGTCTTCACCCACGGATAAATAGTTTCCCTGTGCTTGTTTTAACTGCACTTAATTTTCTTCCCCTTTGTAAATGGTAAATGGTAAATGGTGCATTTATATAGCTCCTTTATCCAAGGCGCTTTTAGGGTTTTAGGGGCAATTAGGGGTTCAGTGTCTTGCTCAAGGACACTTCGACAGTAACTCTGGGGGAGCCCGGGTTCGAACTGGCAACCTTACGGTTACCATCCAGGTTACCATCCAGGCACTCTACCCCTGAGCCACCGCCGTCCTCCATGTTTTAGCTAAGACGCTAACTCGTGGTACTGTGTTTTGTGTGTTGTTTTGTTTTGGTGGGTGTTCACTAAACTGTCCGCACCACATTGATTTGATTTCCCCCTCTCTGCCCGGCTGTTTGATTGACAGCCAATCCTACCTACCTACACACACACACACACACACAGTCACGGTCCGCCCCCTGGCCCTGTCATGACATGATGAGATTCACATTTATTAATTGCTGTTAGTAGGGTGTTCAACATTTTAGTGGCATAGGAGCTAAATTAATTTAATCCATTGTTTGAGCCGAATATGGGTTGCATGTGGTTTGTTGAACTCCCTCTGGTGTTGAGATTGTGGACTTCATTTACATTAAGGAAATTAATGTTTTAGGTTGTTATTAGAGAAACTAAAAGGTGAGTGTTCATTTTATTTCATTTGCTGCTTTCTTTCGTTTTAGGGATTTTAGCTATTTTTGACAGGGGGGGCGGGGGCATTCGAGCATGGGGCTAAATATGTATTTTTTTACATAATTTGATGGCGATTTCGTTTTTTATTATTTACTATAGTCCTACTAGACGCCAATAAATTACATCCGGCCACAAAAGATCACAGGATCTACTGAATGTGTCAAACTGACATATTGAGCCTATAACACACAGTGTGGCTTCCCGCAGTAGACTACCTTCATATTCAGTAGATCCTGTGATCTTTTGTGGCCAGATGTAATTTCCTAGGATCTAGTAGGACTATATCAAATAATTAAAAAATAAATCACCATAAAATGTTGTACAAAAATACATATTTAGCCCCATGCTCGAATGCCCCCCTGTCAAAAAGAGCTAAAATCCCTAAAACGAAAGAAAGCAGCAAATGAAAGAAAATGAACACGCATCTTTTAGTTTCTCTAATAACAACATAAAACATGAACCTTGGTTGAAAAAAACTAAAGTTGTCCTTTAAGGT
Organism: Protomyctophum parallelum; assembly: GCF_964188405.1. NCBI lineage: Eukaryota > Metazoa > Chordata > Actinopteri > Myctophiformes > Myctophidae > Protomyctophum > Protomyctophum parallelum. The sequence continues at coordinate 41,552,159 of NC_139713.1, forward strand.
GTAGTGAATCTTGTAGGCCATTCCAGCAGCAGCCTATGGAAATGGGCAGGGGTGAGGTGGGTTCTGGGAGTGATGCCAAGTAGTAGCCTGACCAGTTTGTTTTGGGACATCTAGCCGTATATAGGTAATGGTATGGTCACATATAAAACCTTATAAAATACATTGCTCAATACTGACAGCCGGTCAGCAAGTGGACTCATTAATTTAAGTATATAGGCAATATTTTAGGCCAATAAAAACACATTTCCCACTCCACACCCCTGGCTGCCGGACTATAGGTCTCCAGTTATTAAAGTCCTTCCTTATTCACTTGATTTCAGACCGGAGTCCAGACTGCAGGTGAAGACGAACTCTCCAGACTCATAAGAACTACAATACCCATGATGCATCACTCCCAGGTGAAGATGAACTCTCCAGACTCAGCCAGGGACGTTTCTATTAAACAGGAAGCTGAAGACGTTTCTATTAAACAGGAAGCTGAAGACGTTTCTATTGAACAGGAAGCTGAAGCCGTTTCTATTAAACAGGAAGCTGAAGACGTTTCTATCAAACAGGAAGCTGGAGACATTTCTATTAAACAGGAAGCTGAAGACATTTCTATTAAACAGGAAGCTGAAGACCAGCCACACCTCAGTAAGTTTCATGTTCTCTTCCTTTCTTTAATATGTTCTGTTCTGTGGGGCTGCCACAATGTCTTATTTTCACTGTACAATAACAATGGCAAGTTCCTGAAGAAACAATGTGGGCTGGCTGCATGTCATAACATAGTAGTATAAATTAGTGATGGGAGATTAACGGCAAACACATCGGTATTGGCCGATTTTAATTGTTTTTAGATTAATCGGCATCAGTTTAATTATCATTTTTCAATACAGAATGAGATCTAACAACATTAAGCTAACATCAGTCTACATTTCATGCTTTCATTGTCAGAAGTGCTTCTGTTTCATAACGTCATGCTCTGAGTGGCATGACTAATTTACTTCCAAATCAGAGCCCAGGTGAGAAGTATCATGTTTTAAAAATTGTTTCAGAATTTCATGATTCAAATTAAATATTTGCTCTAACATCTTTATTAATTGTGGTGTTAAAGTAACAATATATTACTTCACACTAGAAGTAGGTCGGGAGTGGCTTATTGTCAGTATCAGCCGGTAACACGCAGGAGGCTATCCCTGTCACAATGCGCTAGACACCTGGGAGATGGATTCTGAGGTGGAGCGCCACACCTACCATCAGCTCCCAGTACTTCCCGCACAACTTGCTGCACCAAGCCGTGCTACTCATACACTGAGTTGGCGGTGCCCGGGATCGAACCCATGACCTTTAAGGCGAGAGCTCTGCCAACTGAGCTACCCGGACACAAAACTTCTTCACATTACTGTTTTTGCATTTTGCTAAAATCTTTCAGAACAGTAATAACCTGTAGTTAGTAACGGTTTAGTCAATCTTATCTTGGTAGGTACCAGGTCATATTGTACATGGGACATGGAAGAACATGGAACATTTTAGGAATCCAGTGTTGACCATCATGTTATGTTTCTGCTCCTAGACATCCTGCACATGGTTGTGTGTAAAGAGGTTTCTCCTGAACAGGAGGGGAGCCCCAGGCTGCTCCAGGAGGAACCAGAGCCTCCACACATTAAAGAGGTTCAGGAGGAGCTTAAAGAGGAACAGGAGGAGCTACTTCAAAGACCAGAGGAACCTGTTGGGTCAACGTTGACCTTACTAGCAGTGAAAGGTGAAGAAGAAATTGATGATGATGATGATGAAGAAGAAGAACACATATCTTCCCACTGCTCTGAGATTGAAGTTGAACTTGAATCTGACACTGAAGTCACTGAAGACAGTGATGATTGGGAGGAGACCAGTGAAGACGATGATGACGAACGGCGTGACAAGAGTTTCAGTGTCTCAAGTTCCCTGAAGAAGCACCAGCGTGTCCACACTGGAGAAAAACCTTTTAACTGTGAACATTGTGACAAGAGTTTCAGTCAGTCAGGTAACCTAAAGAAACACCTTCGTGTCCATACTGGAGAAAAACCTTTCCAGTGTAAACATTGTGAAAAGAGTTACATAAATTCAAGTGGCCTAAAGACACACCAGTATGTCCACACTGAAAGACTTTTCCAATGTAAACATTGTGACAAGAGTTTTAAAGTTTCAAGTAATCTGAAGTCACACCTTCGTGTCCACACTGGAGAAAAACCTTTCCAATGTAAACATTGTGACAAGAGTTTCAGTAAGTCAGGTAACCTAAAGCAACACCTTCGTGTCCACACTGGAGAAAAACCATTCCAATGTAAACATTGTGACAATAGTTTCATTCGGTCAGATGACATGAACAGACACCAGCGTGGCCACACTGGAGAAAAACTTTTCCAATGTAAACATTGTGACAAGAGTTTCAGCCTTTCAGGTAATTTGAAGATACACCTTCGTGTCCACACTGGAGAAAAACCTTTTACCTGTATGCATTGTGACAAAAGTTTTTCTGCATCATCTTCCCTAAAAACACACCTTCGTGTCCACACTGGAGAAAAACCTTTCCAATGTGAACACTGTGACAAGAGTTTCAGAAGGCTAGAGGACCTGAACAGACACCAGTATGTCCACACTGGAGAAAAACCTTTCCAATGTAGACATTGTGACAAGAGTTTCAGTATGTCAAGTAACCTAAAGCAACACCTTCGAGTCCATACTGGAGAAAAACCTTTCCAATGTAAACATTGTGACAAGAGTTTCAGATGGTCAGATGAACTGAAGAAACACCAGCATGTACACACTGGACAAAAACCTTTCCAATGTAAACAATGTGACAAGAGTTTTACATGCACATCTGGCCTGAAAACTCACCAGAGTTTCCACACAGGAGTTAAACCTTTTCACTGTAAACATTGTGACAAGAGTTTCAGTAATCTGAAGTCACACATTCGTGTCCACACTGGAGAAAAACCTTTCCAATGTAAACATTGTGACAAGCGTTTCAGTCAGCCTTATCACCTGAAAACACACCACCATATTATCCATTCTGGAGAAAAACCTTTCCAATGTAAACATTGTGACAAGATTTTTACTGCATTATCTTCCCTGAAAACTCACCAGCGTATCCACACTGGAGAAAAACCTTTCCAATGTGAACACTGTGACAAGAGTTTCAGAAGGCTAGAGGACCTGAACAGACACCAGTATGTCCACACTGGAGTAAAACCTTTCCAATGTAAACATTGTGACAAGAGTTTTACTGCATCATCTCCCCTGAAAATACACCTCCGTCTCCACACTGGAAGTGTGATTCAGTGAGTCACGTTCCCTGAAGAAACACCAGCGTGTCCACACTGTAGAAAAACCTTTCCACTGTCAACATTGTGAGAAGAGTTTCAGTCATTCAAATGCCCTGAAGTCACACCTTTTTGTCCACAATAAAATGGATGTCCACTTTAAACGGTGTGACCTAAGTTTAAATAACTCAGGTCACATGCTAAGACACCATTGCATTCACACAAAAGGAAAAGTGTCCACTATGTGTTCCTGTCTGTCTTGGATTATGGAGATAATCTATAGACATGCAGCAGCATCCACTCTTAAATCCATAGACTCTGTTTATCACTCATCGACTCGACTCTTTATTACGGGTGATAGCTATGGTACTCACCATTGCATCTTATATAATATAAAAAGGTTGGATGGTCCTCCTGACAGAGTGACGGAAACTGCATTGGCACCTGTTCTTGTATAAAGCCATGCTTGGAGATTGTCCTAAAGGCTTATTCATAGTCTGGATTTTCGGTGGTGAGGTGACCACCGACCACTGAAATAACGTTGAGCGGTGGTGAGTAAAAACAGAGAGAAGGGCTGGAGCGGTGGCGGTGGTTTGCTCTTCACCGCGGCTCGTGACGTCATGTTGTAGTTCGGTGGTCACCTAACCACCGAAAATCCAGACTATGTATGAGCCTTAAATCTTACACCCACACCCGGTCAAGTAGTTCCCCCACATTCAAGGTACCAAAAGTTAGCTCTGAACTTGCTTTTGGCTTCTGTGGCCCTAATACATGGAATGACCTGCAAACGACATTGAAACTGACCACATTTGGTACCCTTAAGTCGTTTTTAAACCTTGGTGAGCATACAGACCCCCACAATATAACTCTTTTTAGATCGTTTTGAAATTGGTATTTTTATTTATTTGTAAACCTATGTAATTCACATGTATATCTTTTGTTTTTCTTTTCCTGATCTTCTGATGTATTGTGATGTTTTTTCTATATGATATTGTATTACTCGACGACACTGAAAATTAGTTTGATTACTCAGTGTAATTTCGAGAATTAATGAAAAATGAGCTCACTGGGAGGATCAAATTAAAGTAGGGAGGTCGATAGACAAGGACAATATTATGGATTATTATACTGCTCCTATATTTCAAAACAAATATGGGTAAATTCTCCTTCTACAGCACGGCCACCCAGACATGGATGCCCTAACCTTCCCTCAAAAAATGCAGATCACTTACATCTTTTAAAACAGGCCTGAAAGTCCACCTTTCAGCAGGCCCAATGGAGAGGAAATGTTTAGGTTATTAGAGAAAGTAAAAGATGAGTGTTATATATTTTTCCATTTGCTGCTTTATTTAGTTTAAACACTTTTAGCGTTTTTTGGCGGGGGCGGGGGAATTCGAAGGGTAAATGTATTTGATTTACTAAATTGCACAGCGATTTCTTAATTATTGTTTTCTATAGTCCTACTAGACCCCAGGTAATTGTATCTGGCCACAAAAGATCACATGATCTATTGAATGTCAAGAGGGAAACTGACATTCTGGAAAACAGTTAACATTTTATTCCAAATACTATATGGATTCACTGTTAATGAAATGTTAGTCCATGTCCGAATATAAACAGCTTCGATGTAGTATTTTTATTTTAAATCATCGTCTAATACCAATATTGCATTTTAAGGCCAACATCGGCCCATACTGATTGATAAAATATTGTCCAACCCTAGATAAAATGCTTGAATGAAAAATGTCTTGAATTAAAAAAGAAAGTAAGTAAAACAATGTTGAGTGTTCAACAGTCTGGCTGAACCTCTACCAAACCCAACTCCTGTCACATCTACAACACTTATACATACACAAGGCTTTTGTGGGTCTGTATTCAGTTTGCTTTTTATTTTATTCTTATTTTTTCTATTCTAAATCAAATGATTTAGCAAGAGCATACCGTAGAAATACAATCAGGACAGGACAGGTCGGATCAGGCATGACCACATGCATATCATACAACTGATACATATATCATATACATACATATAACATACAAGGCTATTAATTATTGATCTCTCTCTCGCACACACACACACACACACACACACACACAGGGATTGTGTTCTATCTATCTATAAATATAGGCTATCTACTGTCTTTCAACTTTGAGGTTCATCGATAGGCCTACATGAACGCAATAAACCAATTGAAATGATTCCCTCAAATAAATCTTTATCTATATGCGATTGGTTTATAAACTTTATCGATTCATTCGTACAATGCAGCTACCGACACACACACACACACACACACACACACACACACACACACACACACGACGACCACAGAGCGGGCTTCTCCCCTCTTCTCGGGGAAAGTTTTGGGGAAAAACACGGAACACAACCTGTTTTCACCGCTTCGACAACATGTTTCTCATATAAACTTTCATTTCTATCGATAAATATGCTATGGTCTCTACATTGCAGCTACCAACAGACAGACACACACACACACGAGAGCGGGCTTCTCCTCCGCTCTCGGGCAAGTTTGGGGGGAAACTCCGACACCGGTTGGAACTATATTGTTTAATTGTTTGTCTATCTATCTATCTATATCTGCTAATTTATCAACCGTGTGTGTGTGTGTGTGCACTGTTTAGTCCACAATCAGCATCAGCGACGGATAGCGTTCTGGACTGGTCAGTAGTCCGCATCAATAGCTTCGATGAGAACCGGGGCGGGGTGAATGCAGGATCAATTCTCCCAAGAAACCGTGACAATCCACTGGGAACACGGAACACAACCTGTTTTCACCGCTTCGACAACTTGTTGCTCATATAAACTTTCATTTCTATCGATAAAATCTGCTATGGTCTTGCCAAATATCCATTCATATTTCCATATTTAAAAAGTTTATTTTTTAATTTGGAGAATCGCGGTGGACAGCTTTTGCAGGGCCTTTTCCTTTTGTGAAATGATCTCAACTCCGCCTCCTCAAACCACGCTGTGCTCTGATTGGCTACACGCAGCTTTTAACTCATCGATTGCGCAAAACGCTCTAAAGCGTTTTATTAATCTCGAGCGCCGTCTGCGCATCACGCTCTAAAGCGTTTTATTGGTGTTTTTACTGTATACTGTACATCAACTTCTCTGACGCCCGGACAACACATAATGTAACACTGATCCTCTCCAGAAAGATCCGCTGTGAGATCCGGGAGTTTAAAGCCCCCCACCTCCTGAAAAGAGGCCTGGTCTAACCACATTCCAGGCATGCCGTATCCATTACGACGTACTGGGGAGGCGGCATCGCCGTCCTGCACACGGCATAGACCAACGCAGATCAGGGGATCTAAAATGGAGCTACCCATTTTCTAGTGTGTGTGAAATTTGTGAATACACTCGATTACCCTTCCCCTCCTGTTTCTACATGGTTTCTCCCGAGGCATCTCTCCATCGCATTACAGTTTCTTCCCCCCCCCCCCACTCATTCACACAGATCCACTCGACACAGCCCTCTCTAATTCTTTCCAACGACAACTCACCGGTCTGCCGCCTCATTCTCGGAAATATAAACCCGTATATAAACCAAGAATAATCTCCAACGGTCGATCGCCATTTCACGCACACGGACAGGTATACGCGAAACGAATGACGTATTCTCGAAGGACCGCCATAGGAGAAGCAGTATACATCTGACCAACTGTCTTTTTTTCGCCGTCGCGTCAGCCATGTTTGGACAAAGAAGCAGTATACTAGGCTAGCAGATATCACACCGTGGAACCCCCCCCACACTGCGAGTTGCGATCGATCGTTTTGCAGTTTGCAATGCTACTCTCATTCTCGGAAAAAAGATTCTCGGCAGTTGATCACCATAATCGCCATAGCGCCTTCGCCAGCCAATTGCAGTGATAAGGCGTCTGGGACGTAATCGACCCGTTTGTAATGGATAACTAATACAATCCTAAGCTGCGGAAGCCATCGTGTTGTCTGTCATTTTGTCGAAATCACAGCCAGCCGGGCTACGCTTATCGCTCCTGTGGTTCATGTCCAGACATGTCGTGGAACCCCCCCCCCCCCACTGCGAGTTGAGTCGCTCCTGTGGTTCATGTCCAGACATGTCAACCTCTCAAGTCACTGTTATGCTATCAAACGATCTGTTGATTTTGTTTACTGAGACAATGATCACATATGTGCATAGAATCATCATCATCATGACGTTATCATGACAGGCAGATATAAACATAAATAAATTATCATATACATACTACACACTGAATGAAAGCCCTAAATGTCTAATTTTAGGAGGAAAACAAATAAAATACACATATCCCATATACTGTTTGTCAATACTAGACTATTGAATCCATTTCATTTATAAAATTCTCTTTTTCAGAGAGAACTTTAGCCCATTCTGACCTGAGATCAGATTCATACGAGGTTTCCACTGGACACACACTGGTCTGATTAGAGAAAGCATGGACCTATAGAACTATTATTCACAAAATAAGGCATATAGCGACATGTACATACTATATACCGTATGAAACAGAAGACTCTCTGCTTTCATAAGAAAAAAACTAATACTGTAATAATAATAAAAATCACACCCATGTGAAGTGAGCAGTGCAATGTTGTGAAGTGAGCAGTGCAACATTGCACTGCTCACTTCACAGGGGTGTGATTTTCATTATTATTACAGTAGAAGTATTTTTCTTATGAAAGCAGAGAGTCTTCTGTTTCATACGGTATATAGTATGTATAGGCCTTATTTTGTGAATATTTAGTTGTCAGTTCCTTGTCTTGTCTAAAATACTCTGAGGATTTCAGAAAATGCATGGACCTGAAGAACCATTATTCACAAAATAAGGCCTATAGCGACATGTACATACTATATACCGTATGAAACAGAAGACTCTCTGCTTTCATAAGAAAAATACTTCTACTGTAATAATAATAAAAATCACACCCATGTGAAGTGAGCAGTGCAATGTTGTGCAACATTGCACTGCTCACTTCACAGGGGTGTGATTTGTATTATTATTACAGTAGAAGTATTTTTCTTATGAAAGCAGAGAGTCTTCTGTTTCATACGGTATATAGTATGTACATGTCGCTATAGGCCTTATTTTGTGAATAATGGTTCTTCAGGTCCATGCATTTTCTGAAATCCTCTCTGGTGGGCGCAAGCTGCATTCAACAGCCAATTACTGACAAACTATACATGGGACCATGTGTATTTGTTTTCCTCCTAAAAGTAGACATTCAGGGCTTTCATTCAGTGTGTAGTATGTATATGATATTATTTGTGTTCATTTTTATATCTGTCTGTCAATGTCTGTCAACTTCAACCTTCCATATCTCTGCTGTTTTTTCAAAAGAGCAGCGTGCAGTGAAAAGCAGGTTTTAGAAAAAGGTCAATATCTCCAGAATGGAAGATGGTAGAATCATATTTTTTTTTTTAAATTGAAGTGGACTAGTTTGGCTTCCTTTTGATTTATGCAATGTGCGATGTGCTATAAGAGGCCCCTCGCTGTGGGCCCCTAAAAAGTTAAAAAGTCCAATGTTAATCGCTTAGCAGAAGCAATCCTGAGTAGAATTTCAAAAGTTAGCAATCAATGTGTTAAAAGCTTCAGCTTTTAAAAGCTGCTTGAAAGTTAAGTTTTGGGGAGAAAAAGAAAACGCAAAAAAAAAAGAAGCTGTTAATTCCAAGCTTCAAAACGCAAAAGCTGCTCTGCATAGAGATAACATGGGACCACGAAGCTAAAGCAGAAGCTAGCTTCTGCAGTGTGAATGAAGCTTTACTTACGGGCAAAGCAGTGCTTTAACTTTATTACACTGTTTAGTAAATCAATTCATAAATCTAAATATTATTATTATTAGACAATGAATCAATTTGTATATTTATTCCAGTGTACATTGGCCTTGTATGATCCAATAGAATAACAGAATAAAGTAAGTCTATGCCTAGATCTATCTAACTCTATGGTACAAGATGTGTATTGAAATCAGACACCTTGACGTCTCTCCATGTTGCAGTTGGCATACAGTCTGAGTCAGGATACAGAAAGCAGCAGCAGATACAGTTAATTAAACACAGTCTGAGTCTAGTGGCATGCTACACTACAGCCCCCACTGTCTCTGTCCTGTGTCCTAGACCTAGTGACATGCTACACTCAGGGGGGCAGTCAGACAGATATTTTGTGAAGCCTGAAACTCCTGAAAGTTCATATAATGGCCTGTTGTGGCGCTGTCACTGGACCCAAAAAAACCTATAGCCCCATAGAAGTCCATGTATTTGGGCCAAACTTCACCTAGACTGTATTACCTTAATAAACATGGTCATGAATACTTTCTGCTTCCAGTCACTAGTTTAAAGTCTCATTTCTAATGTCATAATATTCTTTTTGGAAAATTATGGTCCCATTTATAAAATAAATGACCATAAAGTCGTGTATGTTCTGAGGGGCGTGGCTACCGTTACAGTCTATGATCGGGAGTCCCCACCCACTCGAGTCAAAATAAAAACCAACGCCAAGAAGAAGGGGGGAAGTCCCGCCTCATTGTCTGGGCAGCCAATGGCCAGCTGGGCCCAAACGGAGCCAGCCAATGGCCAGCTGGGCCCAAACGGATCTAGAAAGATGGCGACTTACAGTGCAGGAATAACAGGCTTCATTTTACGTCCATGTTAGACCCGGGGAACGCTTTGTCCATATTTTTTACAGTCTATGGCTACACTACAGCCCCCACTGTCTCTGTCCTGTGTCCAAGTGGCATGCTACACTACAGCCCCCACTGTCTGTCCTGTGTCCTAGTGGCATGCTACACTACAGCCCCCACTGTCTCTGTCCTGTGTCCTAGTGGCATGCTACACTACAGCGCAATCTGTATATTTCTGTACTGCAGGAAGTATACAGAAGAAAGGAGGGAATGGAAAAAAGCTGGATTAGCTGGATTTAGAATAAAGGGAATATTGGTGTAATGTATATGATGTATTGTATCATACAATTTTTTTTGCACGTTTAAAAACAACACATTTGGAACAACAACATATTGTGCAGGTGAGATTTGTTAATGTGATTCATCAAATGGTTTATATTATAGTTTATATTTAAAATGATTTAGTGAATATAGACTTTGATGACATCACAGTATAGAACATAGAAGTGGTTTTCTGGACTCACTGAAAATAAATCGACCATTCATTCTTTTACAACATTTTTTATACATTTATTTAAAAAACATGTAGGCCTATATTTAAATGCATTCAATTATTTATATCAATTATTTTAAGCCTAGAATCAAGCCTTCCAGGAACCTGGTGAATAATGACCATAAAACATCTGATTCTGTGAATAAATGAAAATGAAAAACGCTAAACAAAGAGCATTTATTAAATGTAGTAAATCATATAATTAAATATGCAATCTTGTTGTTTGTTTATTTGTTTTCTCAGAATCAGAGGTATTATGGTCATGACTCACCAGGATGCTGATGGATTGATTCTAGGCTCAGAATAATTGATATAAATAATATTTATCTCCCATAGAGATCTATTCAAATATTATTTTAATAGATCTCAATGGGAGAGTAATCAGCTCTATAGCTGTTCCATAGCTGCTCCCCACGGTGTTACACTGTACCATGGCTCCCCCTAGTGACCTTTCATGGTACGTGCACCGTGCACGCTCGGCTCGGCAGCAGCAGGACTAGTGCGCATGCGCACAGCCATTGCACAGTAGTCCTATGTGCGTTCACACACAGCTAGCTGTTAGCCTGTTAGCAGTGTCGTTAGAAAACACTTTGATAATAATAATAATACTAATAGTAAACGGTTTGAAAACAGTGTGGTCGTTAAGCAGCTCAACGCTGAAACACAGCAGGTAAGATGAACTGATTCACCTTGTTTTTACTACATTTATCTGTTATATTATTGACTCATCTTTTAACATGGAACAACACGACGAGTATTTCTCTCATATCTGCTTGTTAGTTATAAATTATCCTAAACCAGCAGTAGTTAATACTAGCAGCAGTAATAATATTGTAACCTGTTATAAACAAGCAGTAGTTAATACTAGCAGCAGTAATAATATTGTAACTTGTTATTAACAAGCAGTAGTTAATACTAGCAGCAGTAATAATATTGTAACTTGTTATAAAAAAGGAGTAGTTAATACTAGCAGCAGTAATACGGACAGCTGCAATTCGAAACTGGCCCCCTTTCCCCCTCACTATGGGGTATGTCTTGCGCCACCCCTTATCCCTGAACTAATTTGTTATTTATTTATATATATTTTTTAAACATTGAAAATAGTCCAAATACAAGCTCACAACGTGTAGATGTAGATCGGCTTGACGGCTAGTTGAACTATTTTAAAATGTTTTTCAAAATAGTAAAAAATGCCGAAAATTCCTAGGTGTTTTTGTATCTCTGTACATATACATGTTCTGATGAATTGAAAAGGGTGGACCCGATTGTAAACAAGTAATGCTTTCTGGTGTCGTCCACAGTCAACAGTTTTTGTATTGAGTTGCACCTGAAATGTACTGTAATTCTGCAAACTGTTAAAGGACCACTTCACCACTTTTCAACCTATCTTCATATAATAATATAATATAAAATGGCACAATTATTTTTTACTTTAGTCTGTGCCTCATAGGAGGGCTGTGGGCATTTCAGAAACCCGGAAAGGAAACAAGCTGTAGAGTGGGAGCAGACGGGCGGAACCTCTGCAGTGTGAGCAAGCTAACACTAGATGGCGCTAAAGGATTTAAAGAAACCTTTTACGAGGGCTCCTGTTAGGGTCTTCATGGTGTTTTTGTTGACCAGTGAGAGTGAGGAGATCCTGTATAGGAATTGTTCTTTGAGGTTTTTTTGCCTCCAGGATGATATTATTGTCACCCACTCTAACCAAGAAGCCATCTGCCTTTTTGAGCTTACTATTTGATCCAAAGATTCCGTTTTTCCCAGGTGTAATGATAGCTTTTGTTATCAGCGAGCCAGGTGCAGATTCTCCCGAGTTCAGAGATGAGCTGAAGGCCTTTTCAAGCTGCAGGTTGTCAAAGGTGCAAACATAGTTTGTAAATGAGCAGGATTTGTGCTCTGTCCACTGTAATGTTAACGCGTACATCTTAGTCAATCTGATTTTTGTCTCCACCAGGCCAAAGGCATGGGGAGAGAGAGTATGTTTTGCACTCCATACGTGTGTGTGTCCATCCGTCCGTTACCAGCTAATCTCTGACACCGTTGTAGCGGTTTGGTACAGGTTTGCTGGGGTGCCAGTCAGGGCGGGGCCTGACAATAAAAGTATTATATAAATCAAACCCTACAAAGGGTGCATGTACTCACACATGGACCCTTAAACGTATATAGCGGGGAAACCCTGAATCATAAATCATTGTGACTGAACTCTTAAATGCACAAAATAGTATAATAATACTAATAGTAATATCACAACAGTTCACAACAAGAAAAGACACCACACCATGATTCAAAGTTTGTTTTGGTCTTATATTGAATGAATGTCGAGCAGGGGAATTCAATATAATAGCTCAGTTCAGTCCAGTCATGTAGCACAGTTAATTACAAACTCCATTTCGGGTCTTAACAATACCCCAAAGTAAACCAGGTGCCGAACACCACCGTTGTAAACCAAAAATAATAAACTCCACTTCGGGATTTCGGTTGAACCCAACAAAGAAAAGAAAATAAACAAAACAGCGTCCTGGCGAGTGCGTGTGGGTGTGTGTGTGCGTGCGTGCAAGTCTCTCTGTGCGTGTAGTAGTGTGTTAGCTCCACAGCTAGCCCCTTGTAGCTCACCCCACAGTAACCCTCAGCTCCGCAGAAGCCAACACTGGCTCGGATGCTCTCTTTGAAGGACAACGTAGCGTCCGTTCCACAACACCGTTTCGATCCGTCCTGGTTTAACGACAGGCGGTCGTCATGCTTTCCTCAATGGAACGGGATGAACCGTGGACTTTACTCGCGGCTCGAACTAAGTACTGCTCCAGGGTAAGGGACACCGTCAGCCTTCACTCTTCACACCAGCCTCCCCACGCCGCAACCATCACCGCTTGTCACACACCGCCTTCACACTTCCGCGCCTCTCTGTTCAAAGTGACAACTCCATAGCTGATATGGGCTGGGCTTCCGTGTTGTGGCCAACCAGCGGCATGCAACTCCTAACGTAACCACCAGTCACCGTATTTGTGTGGGGAATAAAATGTTTATTATTATTGTTGTTTTGGCGGATCGCTACACTCTCCCCCCCTTGAAGGAAGCCGGCCGAAGGGTAAGGCGTTCTTGGATCCTGGTTCAGAATTTCAGCATCCGGAAGTCCAATCTCCACCCGCTGGCACTGCTGCTCCTCCACTTCCTGAGCAGTCAGGACGCAAGGCTTCAGGCGGGAGATGTGAACAACTCGCAGGTCCAGTCCTGTCTCCTCCTGAACCACTTCATAATTGACAGGGTCAATCTCTCTAACAACCCGGTAGGGACCGTGCCACCTTGGAGTCCCTTTGGCTGCATCAGACCAGGAGTCAGTCCGTAACCAGACACGAGCCTTCTCTTCAAACTGCAGGTCTCTCCGTTGTTTGTCACAAGTCCTTTTCCGTCGCTTTTGAGCATTCAAACGGTTGCTGGACGGAAACGTCTGGAGGCCTTCCAGTTGAGAGGCTAGCATTTTTATAGTTTGCTGCAGCTGTCCTGTGAGTTTCCAGGTCTCTGGTTTGCACGGTTGACACCCCTGACATTTGTGCACATGACGCTTCACATCCAGGCTCATCTTGGGCCAGTAGACCAGAGCTTTCATTCGGCGGTAGGTCTTATACTGCCCAAGATGGCCGGCCAGCGGATCCTGGTGGAACAGGTCCATCAACTGAAGTCGCAGACTGTAGGGTATATATAATTGATGAAGGGTCCTGCAAGGCAGGTGAATTCTCCGGTATATGCGGCCGTCCAATATCCTGAAAGTTGAGCCCAGGCTCAACTGCTCCTCCCCCTCTTGAAGGAGGCTTTGATACAAAGCCCGACATTCAGGGTCCTGCTGCTGTTCGGCCCATATGGTCTCCACCGATATGGGTAGGTCTGTGGGGAGAACAGGGGTTACAGACATGATTGTAGCCACACAGGGAATTGGCTGGGCAGTTCCTACACTCTGTGGTGCATCTGAGCGAGATGCCAGCTTCACAACCCTGGTTTGTGTGGTTACTGCTGGTGGAGAGGGATGCTGAGGTGGGGTAGACAGTTGAAGCTGAATGCTGTCCATTTGCTTCCTTAAGAAGCCAAATTGTTGGTTAATTGTACGGTGTATTATGAGCATTAGGTTTTCACAGTGAGAAGTGATGGCATTTGAGAAGTTTGTTAACATTCTCTCCATTTCCTGTTGGCCAAGTGATGCTGTTGGGGCGGGTGGGTGAGCAAACGGATTCCTGGGAGAGAATGACACCGATGCCCTAATCGGCTGACTAACAGATCCAGGTGCTTGAAGCAGTGGTTCCATCAGGTGTCTGGACTCCAAGAGGGAGTCTGAGGAAGCCATTTTTAATCTCCATTTGTCTTTGAGTTGAAATGTTTGGTTTATTGCACAGATTGAGAGCGTTTTGTGTTTTAGTTTTCCTTCCTTCCAGTGATTCAGAAATGTACCCAAAGAAATTCAAAATAAACTCTGTTTGCCTTTAAGGCTACCTTTTTCACATCACAACATTGACATGACAAACATTTTAAACATCGGGTGCCATTTTTTTATCCCAGTTTGTTTGAGTTGCAATGCTTGGTTTGTTTCACACAGTTCTGTGATTCCTTTGTTTGTGGTTGTCTGATTAGGTTTCCCCTTATGGTCCCATCTGGGGTGCCACTTTTTATGTAGCGGTTTGGTACAGGTTTGCTGGGGTGCCAGTCAGGGCGGGGCCTGACAATAAAAGTATTATATAAATCAAACCCTACAAAGGGTGCATGTACTCACACATGGACCCTTAAACGTATATAGCGGGGAAACCCTGAATCATAAATCATTGTGAGTGAACTCTTAAATGCACAAAATAGTATAATAATAATAATAGTAATATCACAACAGTTCACAACAAGAATAGACACCACACCATGATTCAAAGTTTGTTTTGGTCTTATATTGAATGAATGTCGAGCAGGGGAATTCAATATAATAGCTCAGTTCAGTCCAGTCATGTAGCACAGTTAATTACAAACTCCATTTCGGGTCTTAACAATACCCGAAAGTAAACCAGGTGCCGAACACCACCGTTGTAAACCAAAAATAATAAACTCCACTTCGGGATTTCGGTTGAACCCAACAAAGAAAAGAAAATAAACAAAACAGCGTCCTGGCGAGTGCGTGTGGGTGTGTGTGTGCGTGCGTGCAAGTCTCTCTGTGCGTGTAGTAGTGTGTTAGCTCCACGGCTAGCCCCTTGTAGCTCACCCCACAGTAACCCTCAGCTCCGCAGAAGCCAACACTGGCTCGGATGCTCTCTTTGAAGGACAACGTAGCGTCCGTTCCACAACACCGTTTCGATCCGTCCTGGTTTAACGACAGGCGGTCGCCATGCTTTCCTCAATGGAACGGGATGAACCGTGGACTTTACTCGCGGCTCAAACTAAGTACTGCTCCAGGGTAAGGGACACCGTCAGCCTTCACTCTTCACACCAGCCTCCACACGCCGCAACCATCACCGCTTGTCACACACCGCCTTCACACTTCCGCGCCTCTCTGTTCAAAGTGACAACTCCATAGCTGATATGGGCTGGGCTTCCGTGTTGTGGCCAACCAGCGGCACGCAACTCCTAACGTAACCACCAGTCACCGTATTTGTGTGGGGAATAAAATGTTTATTATTATTGTTGTTTTGGCGGATCGCTACACCGTTAACCCGGTGGATGACAAACTTTGCATGCACACTCCCTGGATGCCAACGATGAACCTCTGCCCCACATTTTCCAGAACTGCCTATAATAGCGCCACCATGAGGCAGCTTTTCACATTCTTTACCTATAACTGCACCGATCTGCGTGAAACGAGGCCAAGAACAAACCTTTGATCTACATTTTTCACATCTGACTTTTATAGCGCCACCAGGAGGCCGACTTTTGTAAAACACATTTTTTGATATTACTCCTCATTCTGTCCAAAAGTCTCGCGAATCGTTACACAGTTTCTCTATAGTCATGTGTTCAAGACGGATCTGTCCGATATTTTATATTCCATCCTAATTGGCTATAATTAGTTTTCAAGATTGGCCCGTTTTGAACAAAAAGCATCAAATCATGAATGCAGTTTATGTGAAACCTTTCACACACTTTCTTGCTAGGCTGAGGATTATATCCCACCCTTTTCACATTGGCCTGTTAGGGCCGATTCATACTCCTATTTCACCGCTGTTTCGGCGCTGTAGTGCCGAAATGATTTCGGCTCGTCAGAAATTTTCTGTAGCACCGAAGAGCCGACTTTAGGACGGTACCCGCCCCCCCCGAACCTCAAATGACGTCACATTGTAGGCTCTACAACGCCGAACCGACTTTTATTCGGCTCTAAAATAGGAGTATGAATCGGCCCTTATAGCGCCACCAGGAGGCCACAACCTGACCTGGCTTGGTGGAGACCTGTGCCCCGAGGGCCACTTTTTCTAGTTGAATTATTTGTTCGACTTCTCCTGGTGCGAGTTGACAATAAAGTTGACTTGTTGAGTCGACTTTGGTTACTGCCCTATTGTGTTGTGGTGCACACAACATTGAAATGTAACCCTAACACACACCATTGTAATGTAACCCTAACACACACTATTGAAATGTAACCCTAAAACACCATTAACAAATCTTAACACGGTATTGGTTTGTTGTTCGTCACCACACTCCTTGAAACCAAAGTCTTTCCAAATAGATTCATTGGTTGTACTTTTCTTGTTGACCAAAGGGTGGTGCTCTTTCACTCATCTGTGATGAGTGAAAGAGCATCTCATTTGTGATGACGGCTATGGCCGTTTTTAGCCCAATGAGTGTTGTTTGTGCATAACTAATGTTTGGAATGGATTCAGAATCATGACAACCCCCTAGTTTGACACATCACATGCTACTACTACTACGCTGTAGTGCCGAAATGATTTTGGCTCGTCAGAAGTTTTCAGTAGCACCAAAGAGCCGACTTTAGGACGGTACCCTCCCCCCGATCCTCAAATTATGTCACATTGTAGGCTCTACAGAGCCGAACCGACTTTTTTTCGGCTCTAAAATAGGAGTATGGATCGGCCCTTAGTCCGTCATTGCCGTAGATCAACGGCAATTGGTCTTTTATAGTGCTTGTGATTGATCAAGTCATAATGCTACTCACGTTAGCATCGGGTTGCTAGTTGGTGTCGTCAATAACATGTCAATAACACACGCGCCATATTGATCGTCGTGCCCATAAACATCCATTCTATCTGTTTCTTTCAATCGCCTGTATCTCCTATTCCTTGTCCCAGATGGCATTTTGGCAAGGTTTATTCCACGGCCCAGAGCCAGCGCTGTGATGCGCCTCCATTATGTTTTAGCAGCACCCGCGGTAAACATGGAATGATGATGCATCGTCACACACCCTAACATAAGATCATAACTTCCGGTCTGGGTGTTTTTGCTCTTTAAAATAAGAGTTAAACAGGGAAAAATGCTGGTGTGAATTATATCACAAGTTATCAATAAATGCTGGCGGCACAGCATAATTAAATGTTGACATCTTGCCGTATATAGGTAATGTTATGGTCACATATAAGACCTTATAAAATACATTGATCAATACTGACAGCCGGTCAGCAAGTGGACTCATTAAATTAAGTATTTTTTAAGTATATAGGCAATCTTTTAGGCCAATAAAAACACATTTCCCACTCCACACCCCTGGCTGCCGGACTATAGATCTCCAGTTATTAAAGTCCTTCCTTATTCACTTGATTTCAGACCGAAGTCCAGACTGCAGGTGAAGACGAACTCTCCAGACTCATAAGAACTACAATACCCATGATGCATCACTCCCAGGTGAAGTTGAACTCTCCAGACTCAGCCAGGGACGTTTCCATTAAACAGGAAGCCGAAGACGTTTCTATTAAACAGGAAGCTGGAGACTTTTCTATTGAACAGGAAGCTGTAGACCAGCCACACCTCAGTAAGTTTCATGTTCTCTTCCTTTCTTTAATATGTTCTGTTCTGTGGGGCTGCCACAATGTCTTATTTTCACGGCAAGTTCCTGAAGAAACAATGTGGGCTCGCTGCAAGCCATGTTTGTAGTATGAATTAGTGATGGGAGATTAACGGCAAACACATCGGTATTGCCTCCTGCGTGTTACCGGCTGATACTGGCTTTCCCTACATAACCCCCCCCACACACATACACACACACGCACACACACACACCCTTCTTGTTTGCCCCTCTTTTGATTTTTATTCCTAGTTTTTAACCTTTTAAACCTTTTAATTAGCTTTCTAATAAATATGTCTGTATTTCTTTCTGTAAAGCGACTTTGGGTACCTAGAAAAGCGCTATATAAATCGTATATATTATTATTATTATTATTATACTGACAATAAGCCACTCCCGACCTACTTCTAGTGTGAAGTAATATATTGTTACTTTAACAACAAAATGAATAAAGATGTTAGAGCAAATATTCACTACAGCAATATCCACTCAGAGCACGGGTCCATAAAATTGGACCCGGTTCGAAACATTCTAATTTCGGAAACTGCCCCAAAATGTTTGGATCCGGCCCGAAAAGGATTTGACTGGCTAATATAGGCTAATATTAGTGCATTTTAGCACAGACATTCTTACCAGCGCTGTTGACAATCACAGCAAAACTGTCCCACATTTTTCCTCCGAGGTAGAAAGCCTGGTGACGCGAGGTTAGTCCCACATTGCTAGTTGCTTTGTGCTTCACCTCGCTCACTCAAGGGGGTCGTCATGATTGCATTATAGCCAGGGGGGGGGGGGGGGGGGGGGGGTGCACGCTGTCGGTATTGGGGTGAGAGAGAGAGACAAACAGAGACAGAGAGAGAGCCCTCGTTGACTCTGTTCAACAGACAATATGGACTTGTCACTTTAGAGTGTAATAATTACAACGCATGTCTATTTTTTAAACCTATTTTTAAAGTTGAATGGTTTAATATATAAAGGTCGGATCCTCACGGGTAATTTCGGGTAACTGCATTCCAGACCCGCTGCAATTTGGAATGGATCCGACCATGCCCGAGGGACAAGTCAATATTTTGGGCCCGAACTGGCTTGGTTCTCGGTTCGGCTCTCGGGTATTCGGTTCCGGATGGACCCGTGCTGCCCTCTACTACCCGGACACAAAACTGCACATTACGTTTTTTGCAAAAAAAACAGTAATAAGCTGTAGTTGGTAACGGTTTAGTCAATCTTATCTTGGTAGGTAATAGCTCATTTAGTACATGGAACATGGAAGAAGAATGGTTTTACATTTTAGGAATCCAGTGTTGACCATAATGTTATGTTTCTGCTCCTAGACATCCTGCACATGTCTTCCCACTGCTCTGAGGTTGAAGTTCAACTTGAATCTGACACTGAAGTCACTGAAGACAGTGATGATTGCGAGGAGACCAGTGAAGACGATGATGACGAGCGGCGTGACGAGAGTTTCATTGACTCAGGTTCCCTGAAGAAGCACCAGTATGTCCACACTGGAGAAAAACCTTTCCAATGTAAACATTGTGACAAGAGTTTCAGTGAGTCAGGTTCTCTGAAGCGACACCTTCTTGTCCACACTGGAGAAAAACCTTTCCAATGTAAACATTGTGACAAGAGTTTCAAGTGCTCAAGTTATCTGAAGAGGCACCTCCGTGTCCACAATGGAGATAAACCTTTCCAATGTAAACATTGTGACAAGAGTTTCAATCGCTCAAGTTATCTGAAGAGCCACCTCCGTGTCCACAATGAAGAAAAACCATTCCAATGTAAACATTGTGACAAGAGTTTCAATCGCTCAAGTTATCTGAAGAGCCACCTCCGTGTCCACAATGGAGAAAAACCTTTCCAATGTAAACATTGTGACAAGAGTTTCACATTTTCAAGTAATCTGAAGTCACACCTTCGTGTCCACACTGGAGAAAAACCTTTCCAATGTGAATTCTGTGGCAAGAGTTTCAGTCACTCATCTCTCTTGAAGCGACACCTTCTTGTCCACACTGGAGAAAAACCTTTCCAATGTAAACATTGTGACAAGAGTTTTAACGTTTCAAGTAATCTGAAGTCACACCTTCGTGTCCACCCTGGAGAAAAACTTTTCCAATGTAAACATTGTGACAAGAGTTTCAAGTGCTCAAGTTATCTGAAGAGCCACCTCCGTGTCCACAATGGAGAAAAACCTTTCCAATGTAAACATTGTGACAAGAGTTTCAATAATTCAAGTCATCTAAAGTCACACCTTCGTGTCCATACTGGAGAAAAACCTTTCCAATGTAAACATTGTGACAAGAGTTTCAAATATTCAAGTCATCTAAAGTCACACCTTCGTGTCCATACTGGAGAAAAACCTTTCCAATGTAAACATTGTGACAAGAGTTTCAAGTGCTCAAGTTATCTGAAGAGCCACCTCCGTGTCCACAATGGAGAAAAACCTTTCCAATGTAAACATTGTGACAAGAGTTTCAAGTGCTCAAGTTATCTGAAGAGCCACCTCCGTGTCCACACTGGAGAAAAACCTTTCCAATGTGAATTCTGTGGCAAGAGTTTCAGTTACTCTACTTTCCTGAAGCGACACTTTCGTGTCCACACTGGAGAAAAACCTTTCCAATGTAAACATTGTGACAAGAGTTTCAAGTGCTCAAGTTATCTGAAGAACCACCTCCGTGTCCACACTGGAGAAAAACCTTTCCAATGTAAACATTGTGACAAGAGTTTTAACCTTTTAAGTAATCTGAAGTCACACCTTCGTGTCCACACTGGAGAAAAACCTTTCCAATGCAAACATTGTGACAAAAGTTTCAATAATTCAAGTCATCTAAAGTCACACCAGCGTATCCATACTGGAGAAAAACCTTTCCAATGTAAACTTTGTGACAAGAGTTTCAATATTTCAAGTAATCTGAAAACACACCAGCATATCCACACTGGAGAAAAACCTTTCCAATGTATACATTGTGACAAGAGTTTCAACAATTCAAGTGATCTGAAGAGACACCTTCGTGTCCATACTGGAGAAAAACCTTTCCAATGTAAACATTGTGAAAAGAGTTTCAAATATTCAAGTCATCTAAAGTCACACCTTCGTGTCCATACTGGAGAAAAACCTTTCCAATGTAAACATTGTGACAAGAGTTTCAAATATTCAAGTCATCTAAAGTCACACCAGCGTATCCATACTGGAGAAAAACCTTTCCAATGTAAACATTGTGACAAGAGTTTCAATATTTCAAGTAATCTGAAAACACACCAGCGTATCCACACTGGAGAAAAACCTTTCCAATGTAAACATTGTGACAAGAGTTTCAACAATTCTAGTGATCTGAAGAGACACCAGCATGTACACACTGGACAATAACCTTTTCCCTGTAAACATTGTGACAAGAGTTTCATTGTGTCATCTCACCTGAAGAAACACCAGCGTATCCATACAGGAGAAAAACCTTTCCAATGTAAACATTGTGACAAGAGTTTCAACAATACAACTGATCTGAAGAACCACCTTACAATTTAGGCATTTAGCAGACGCTCTTAATCCAGAGCGATTTACATTAAGCAAGAACAGAAAAGCATGGGAATACATCACATAAAACATTTATCATGAAACATGCGTAAGCTAAGAAAGTAACAGTGGAATATCTATATAATGAAACTATACATGTAAACTATACATCTATACTACTATGCTATACATCTGTACTATGACTACATGCAATGCAATTATAGTGCTGTCTACATAACATGCTATAAGTCTGTATCAAATGCTATCTAAGTACCTTCTAGAAGTAGCTATCTAAGGACCTTGGTGTCCACAGTTTTCACAGGACAATAAAAAATATGTCCACTCTAAACGGTGCGACCTAAGTTTAAATAACTCGGGTCACTTGCTAAGACACCATTGCATTCACACCATGGGGTAAAAAAAATAAAGTTTCCACTCTGTGTTCCTTTCTGTCTTGGATTATGGAGACATAATCTATAGACCTAAATAAAATGCTGTCTGTCAGTGAGATATGATTGGAACCAGGAGAGGGCAGTGTCAGTGATTCCAAGGGTGGATTTGAGGCGTGAGATGAGTATTGAGTGGTGAATGGTGTCGAAGGCGGCACTGAGGTCAATTAGGATGAGGATGTTGAGTGAACTGGTGTCAGCAGATAGCAGGAGATCGTTGGTGACTCAGAGGAGGGCAGTTTCAGTGCTGTGTTTGGTGCGGAAGCCGGATTGAAATTGTTCATAGAGGTTGTTTGTTTCCAGGTATGCAGTGATTTGGTTTGCGACGACTCGTTCCAGAATTTGACATAAATGGGAGGTTTGAGATGGGCCGGTAGTTATTGGGGGAGTCAAAGTCGAGGCCGGGTTTTTTTAGGATCGGTGTAATGGAGGCAAGTTTGAGGGAAGGGGGAACGAAACCAGAGGAAAGAGAGACGGAAACTGCATAAGCACCTGTTCTTGTATATAAAGCCATGCTTGGAGATTGTCCTAAATACATCTCATCTTTTCTGAAGTACACCCGCACCCGGTCAAGTAGTTTCCCCAAATTCAAGGTACTAAAAGATAGCTCTGAACTTGCTTTTGGCTTATGTGGCCCTAATGCATGGCATGTCCTGCAAATTACATTGAAACTGACCACATTGGTACCCTTAAGTCGTTTTTAAACCTTGGTGAGCATACAGATCCCCACAATATGTAACTGTTTTTAGATCGTTTTGAAATTGGTCTTAGGTTTTTATTTGTAAACCTATGTAATATATATATTTTGTTTTTCTTTTCCTGATCTTCTGATGTATTGTGATGTTTTTTCTATATTATATTGTATTACTCGACGACACTGAAAATTAGTTTGATTACTCAGTGTAATTTAGAGAATAATCAAAACTTGAATGAATGAAAAATGAGCTCACTGGGAGGATCAAATTAAACAGCTGTATGTTCGTAGGGAGGTCGATAGACAAGGACAATATTATGGATTATTATACTGCTCCTATATTTAAAAACAAATATGGGTAAATTCTCCTTCTACAGCACGGCCACCCAGACATGGAATGCCCTGACCCCTTCCCTCAAAAAATACAGATCACTTACATCTTTTAAAACAGGCCTGAAAGTCCACCTTTCAGCAGGCCCAGTGGAGAGGAAATGATCACTTCTCCTTTAAACAGGTGACCACGCCCCCTCCTAACTTTCTACCACATGATTTGATTGGCTGATCATCATCCCATAGCGATGATTTGATTGGCTGATGTACATATTGAGGATATAATTGTGAGGGCAGAAGAAGTGAAGACGCCAAAAGTGATTGGCCGGAATGATATTTGTGAAGATTTGATTGGCTGAGCATGGAATGTGATGTATGATGTGATAAGAGCACCCCTCACTTCACACAAGTGTGATATTTGTTGTTCTGCTATTATGAATTGATTGCATAGGACCTGAATGGAAACAAGACCGCAAGGACTGTTTTTGTGTTCTCCCTTTTGGAATCAGTGTTTGACTGAACTCTGTTGCTGTTTTACGTTTATGTCTAATAAACTATTCAATCAATCCTGTCAATAGAGGCCTCCATTCTCCTGATCTTTTGTTTTTCTCCTCATGTTAAACCCTTAAAGGACAACTTTGGTTGTTTTTCAACTAAGGTTCATGTTTTAGGATATTAGAGAAAGTAAAAGATGAGTGTTATATATTTTTTTATTTGCTGCTTTATTTCGTTTAAACACTTTTAGCGTTGTTTTGGCAGGGGGCGGGGGCATTCGAACTAGAGGGTAAATGTATTTGTTTTACCAAATTATTACAGCGATTTCTTAATTATTGTTTTCTATAGTTCTACTAGACCATGGGCGGAGCTTGGGGGAAAAAAAAAAAAAAACTTCTGACTGTAGTTTGTAATCATCTCTGTTATCATGATATGATGACTCGCTGTACGGCTGTAGTGCATGTGTGTGAGCTGCTGTACTACCTAAATAACTCATTTTTAGGGGTTAGGGCGTTGTAAAAACGCGTGCGCGCGGGTGTCGTTGGCCAAGCAGTCGCACCCCCCAGCATCAACTTCAAGCTCCGCCTATGTACTAGACCCCAGGAAATTGCATCTGGCCACAAAAGATCACAGGATCTATTGAATGTCAAGAGGGAAACTGACATTCTGGAAAACAGTGCATTTTATTCCAAATACTATAGGGATTCACTGTTAATGAAATGTTAGCCCATGTCCGAATATAAACAGCTTCGATGTAGTATTTTTATTTTAAATCATCGGCTAATACCAGTATTGCATTTTAAGGCCAACATCGGCCCATACTGATTTCATAAAATACTTGTCTTGAATTAAAAAATAAAGTAAGTAAAACAATGTTGAGTGTTCAACAGTCTGGCTGAACCACTACCTAACCCAACTCCTGTCACATCTACAACACTTTGTTTGAAATCAAAGCCCAAGACGTTTCTGTTTACTGCTGCTTTTCACTGAGTTTTATGGGTCTGTATTCAGTTTGCTTTTTATTTTATTCTTATTTTTCTATTCTAAATCAAATGTCCTTTTATTGTGAATGCATCACACTTTACATTGCTCTTAACCCATTTAGACCCCCATCTGAAAATATGTTGTTCCAGGGACCCCCCAGGAGCAAAGATTTGAGTTAAAAACGTTCGCTGTGAAAGAATATATATTCAAATATTTGCACCACATTTTTAAAATAATTCAAAAATAGCAGATCTACAAGCTTGTAGTGCGGCACTCTGTGCCACGCTACGAGCTTGTAGATCTGCTATTTTTCAATAGCTAAAGTATAGCATAATGCTTAAAACACCTAAAGGGGTTCCCGTCCAGATGTTGTGTGTGTAAAGCACACTGCCTTCCTTGTAAACATATAAACATGCTTACTCTAACGGGCAAAGCAGTGCTGTAACTTCATTACACTGTTTAGTAAATCAACTCATAAATCTAAATATTATTATTATTATTAGACAATGAATCAATTTGTATATTTATTCCAGAGTACATTTGCCTTTTATGATCCAATAGAATAACAGAATAAAGTAAGTATAATGCCATAGACTCTATGGTACATGATGTGTATTGAAATCAGACACCTTGACATCTCTCCATGTTGCAGTTGGCATACAGTCTGAGTCAGGATACACAAAGCAGCAGCAGATACAGTTAATTAAACACAGTCTGAGTCAGGATACACAAAGCAGCAGCAGATACAGTTAATTAAACATCTACTGATGCATGAACTTGGACACATCATCAGTGTTGTAAACCTGGGATCGTTGGGTGTGTCTGCGTCTTACAACATACAGCCCCCACTGTCTCTGTCCTGTGTCCAAGTGGCATGCTACACTACAGCCCCCACTGTCTGTCCTGTGTCCTAGTGGCATGCTACACTTAGGGTGGCCAGACGTCCGGTTTCACGCCGGACAGTCCGGTTTTAGACCCACCTGTCCTCCTCCCACCTCAACCTCCGGCCGGACACATAATTGTCCGATTTTTTGTGATATACAATGCTTGTGTCATAACTGTCATTTACGTCGTCTGGGTATTAAAATCTCCGCAGCGCTGCTCAGCTCCGCAGGGAGCCGGCCACACTCCCTCTGTCAAGAGAGAGGAGACGTTCGTAGTGTTGCCATGTCCGCTTAATTATAAGCGACTTTGGGCTTGTTTTATAAAATAGCCTACTAAGCCTAGTCAGGCTTCTTTTGGGCTTGTTTTCATAGACATGGTTGCTTGGTTCTCTTCCTAAACCTGGCAACACTGCCAGTGGGACGGTGGTTTGTTTGTTGTGGAATGTGTGCTCTCACAATCACTTTAGGATAGTTAATGCAGAGATAAATAAACCAAATATGCCGAAATGAAAAACTACATTTAATGAGCAATGGAGCAAGGAACTCGACATCATAAAAAAAGGGAGGCTAAAGCACTGTGAACATATAGGCTACTGGCATCATACTATGTCCCAAACCGATGACCATAAGACTATAAAAAAAACCACAAGAAAGAGATTAAACATAAAACATATCTAAACATGAAATAAAATAAATTGATTATAAAATGAATGGCCTTTGTGGTACCCTATAATTTAAAAAGGTTAATTTAATTAGAAAATATATGTTCTCTGTGGACATAATGCTGGAGATGATGGTGGTGAAAATCAGGTGCAATAGTAGTAGTAATAATAATAATAATATCTGGGAGGGGGGGGGGAGCGAATCTGTGTCCTAGTGGCATGCTACACTACAGCCCCCACTGTCTGTCCTGTGTCCTAGTGGCATGCTACACTACAGCCCCCACTGTCTCTGTCCTGTGTCTTAGTGGCATGCTACACTACAGCCCCCCCACTGTCTCTGTCCTGTGTCCTAGTGGCATGCTACACTACAGCCCCCCCACTGTCTGTCCTGTGTCCTAGTGGCATGCTACACTACAGCCCAATCTGTATATTTCTGTACTGCAGGAAGTATACAGAAGAAAGGAGGGAATGGAAAAAGATGGATTAGCTGGATTTAGAATAAAGGGAATATTGGTGTAATGTATTCGCTATAATACAATTCCTATGATGCATAGGATTTTTTTTTTTTTTGCACGTTTAAAAACAACATATTTGGAACAACAACATATTGTGCAGGTGAGATTTGTTAATGTGATTAATCAAATGGTTTATATTATAGTTTATATTTAAAATTATTATTATTTAGTGAAGATAGACTTTGATGACATCACAGTATAGAACATAGAAGTGGGCGTGGTTTTCTGGACTCACTGAAAAAAAATCGACCATTCATTTTTTTTTATACATTTATTAAAAAAACATGTATATTTAAATGCATTCAAATATTTACATCAATGATTTTAAGCCTAGAATCAAGCCTTCCAGGATCCTGGTGAATCATGACCATAGAACCTCTGATTATGTGAATAAATGAAAATGAAAAAAATGCTAAACAAAGAGCATTTATTAAATGTAGTAAATCATATAATTAAATATGCAATCTTGTTGTTTGTTTGTTTTCTCAGAATCAGAGGTGTTATGGTCATGACTCACCAGGATGCTGATGGATTGATTCTAGGCTTATAATAATTGATATAAATAATATTTATCTCCCATAGAGATCTATTAAAATATTATTTAATAGATCTCTATGGGAGAGTAATCAGCTCTATAGCTGTTCCATAGCTGCTCCCCACTGTATTACACTGTACTATGGCTCCCCCTAGTGACCGTTTATGGTAGGTGCACCGTGCACGCTCGGCTCGGCAGCAGCAGGACTAGTGCGCATGCGCACAGCCCTTGCACAGTAGTCCTATACACTGACACGAAACAAGACAGGAACGCCCAAAAACGTCACAGCCGGTTTTTTAACAAGACAGGAACGCCCAAAAACATCACATCCGGTGTTTTACCCCGGGCAGAATTTTCTATGGCTGCCAATGCAACTTTTTCCAATCCTTAATCACATACGGCAAACACCTATGCCGATAATATCTAACTTGCGGAGGTAACGTGCCTTGTCCGCGGGCAACAGATATTTCAATGTATGGCATTGCAAATACGTTAGATAATCGCTACTCTGCGCAATATTGTTTTGAAAATGCCGCAAATTGCATTGCAGTGAACGAGAGCAAATCACAAATCACAAATCTTACCCCGGGGGTGGGCGGAGCCGCGGAGTCGCAGCTGACGCCCCTCCCTCCGCTCTGATGACGCGTTGTTATGTCAATGTATGTGCGTTCTCACACAGCTAGCGGTTAGCCTGTTAGCAGTGTCGTTAGAAAACACTTTAATAATAATAATAATAATAATACTAATAGTAAGCGGTTTGAAAACAGTGTGGTCGTTAAGCAGCTCAACGCTGAAACACAGCAGGTAAGATTAACTGATTCACCTTGTTTTTACTACATGTATCAGTATCTTTTATATTATTGACTCATCTTTTAACTAGCCGCAATTTGCAACTCTAGATTTTTTTACAATCTGTTGAATCTAGAGTTGCAACACCCTCCATCCACTTCCTATTCATGATTTTCGGTTTCTGATCTGCTGGTCTTAAATGACGTTAAACTCACCAACATTGCAGCTGTAGTCCAAGCTTGAATAATCCTCTTTCAATCTGCCGAGCTTGTTTTTCATAAAAATCCCCCGTAGACATGTTATGAGTTACTTTCTGTCCAAAATATTCCAAGAGTGACATTTCCGAGCCGCCATTTGTATTTTTGCAACGTGCCGTAAAACAAGATGTGAGGGGGAGCGATTGTTTAATAGAATCTTACCTGCGCAGGTAAGACACCCAAAGAAGAGGCAGACACAGTGCGACGCCCCATCACACACAGCCTTCTATTAAACAAGCGCTCCCCCTCACATCTTGTTTTACGGCACGTTGCAAAAATACAAATGGCGGCTCGGAAATGTCACTCTTGGAATATTTTGGACAGAAAGTAACTCATAACATGTCTACGGGGGATTTTTATGAAAAACAAGCTCGGCAGATTGAAAGAGGATAATTCAAGCTTGGACTACAGCTGCAATGTTGGTGAGTTTAACAGTTTCCGTGCCGCGAATGGATTACTCCAGGTTAATGTCGCTGCCGTATCGGACATACCCGCCTTTTGTTTTATGTGTTTAATCCGCCGTAATGTAATGAATCAAAAGAAAATCCGTCTTCGTCGCGGAGTATGAGACTGGATGGCTTCGCTGTGATGACGAAACCGGAAATCGTCACATGCTGTGGGCTGCTAGGGCTTCTGGGAAATTGAGGCCAATGGAAATGCATTGGTTGCAACGCCTCATTGAAACCAATCTTGTGTGCGTCTTCCGGGTGCACCAAGATGGTGGATGCTACACACAGATCATAACAAACCACGGGAGCTTTTTTTGATGGATTTTCGCGGATTAAAAGCCCAAATAATTCAGCGTATGCTCTAAAGGTAATACAACAATCTCGGCAGTGAAGGGGGGTTGATTAAAATGCGGGTTAATCGTAAAAAACAGTCAAACTGTTAACGTCATTTAAGACCAGCAGATCAGAAACCGAAAATCATGAATAGGAAGTGGATGGAGGGTGTTGCAACTCTAGATTCAACAGATTGTAAAAAAATCTAGAGTTGCAAATTGCGGCTAATCTTTTAACATGGAACAACACGACGAGTATTTCCCTCATATCTGCTTGTTAGTTATAAATTATCCTAAACAAGCAGTAGTTAATACTAGCAGCAGTAATAATATTGTAACTTGTTATAAACAAGCAGTAGTCAATACTAGCAGCAGTAATAATATTGTAACCTGTTATAAACAAGCAGTAGTTAATACTAGCAGCAGTAATAATATTGTAACCTGTTATAAACAAGCAGTAGTTAATACTAGCAGCAGTAATACGGACGGCTGCAATTCGAAACTGGCCCCCTTCCCCCCTCACTATGGGGTATATCTTGTGCCACCCCTTATCCCTGAACTAATTTGTTATTTTTTTTCAAAAAATAACGTTTTAATATAGTTCAAATAGCTGATCTACAAGCTCACAACGTGTAGATAGATGTAGATCGGCTAGTTGAACTATTTTAAAATGTTTTTCAAAATAGTAGAAAATGGCAAATACGTTTAGGGATAAGGGTTAAGGGTGGCGCAAGATGGAGCCCTAGATGTACTATACCTATAGAGATCTCTGTACGTCTCTACATGTTCTGATGAATTGAAAAGGGTGGACCCGATTGTAAACAAGTAATGCTTTCTGGTGTCGTCCACAGTCAACAGTTTTTGTATTGAGTTGTACTTGAAATGTACTGTAATTCTGCAAACTGTTAAAGGACCACTTCACCACTTTTCAACCTATCTTCTAGGGATGCACCGAAAGGGAAATTCTTGGCCGAAACCGAATACCGAATATAGGAAACAGTTGGCCGAAAACCGAATACCGAATAGCCGAATACATATTTGTTGTAAAGCTACCTGATTATGGCAAAAGACATGATTATGGCAAAACCTAACTTAAATAATAAACACTTATGGGTCCATTAAAAAAACATCTAATTAATTGGAGGCTTTGTGATTAATTAATCTCAATTAATCACATTTTAATCGCATATCAATAGGCCTATTTGACCTGAGCAGTGAGCTTTCTTTTCTACATAAGCATAGGCAATAAAATAAAAAGTAGTAATAATAATAGTGATAATATTATTTATATAAAGCTTCTCTGAGTAGGCTACGTAGACACTTTTCAAGGAGAACATGAGAAAACAAATAAAAACAACTTTATTAGAGAAAAACTAAGACTATGGAATAAAATAAATTAAAGTGGAATGAGAATGTTTTGGGAAGTGCATTATAGTTGTGGACAGTGAAACCCTGACCATTAAACATGGGCAGACGCAACGATACAGTATCATCATTGTTAAAGCTCCAAATGATATTCCCATTCGTCTTTGTGTCTGCCCGTGTAAACGCAGCAGCGAGTGTGAGGTGTTAAAACTAACGTTAGCTCCCATGCTAGCTATAGCTTCCCTCGTCAACAGAACAACACCCGTCCACAGATCGGGTGGAAGAGCTGCTGATATCACGTTGCTTGTGCCCGTGGATGGGAAATAAGATTTAAAAGGCTATGGAAGCGTGGATGAAAGCACACATATGTATGCAATAAAGTTGTGTCGGATCTGCCTGTGCATTGAAGCATTCCGTGACTGCTGCAACGTGTGTTGTGTTGTGACTGCTGGCTGCTGCCTGCTGAGCTGATGCATAGTTAATGAGCGTCATAAGCATGCGCCCTTCCTGCGCTGAAAGTAGCAGATCTACAAGCTATCTACCCGTCGCAATGCACAGCGCGTTGGGCTTGTACATCTTTGTTTTTCCCGCAGTTTAGTTCGATTCACAACTTTAGGACCACTACTACTATTCGGTGATATTTTTCGGCTTATTTGAGCCGAAACCGAATAGGCCGAAAATAATTTTTTAGCCATTTTCGGCCGAATATTTTCGGTGGCCGAATTTTCGGTGCATCCCTACTATCTTCATATAATAGGTCCTCACTAATAATCATGATAAAATGGCACAATTATTTTCTACTCAGTCTGTGCCTCATAGGAGGGCTGTGGGCAGTTCAGAAACCGTCCTGCAGTGACATCATCATTAGGCAGATTATTTTTTAACCCGGTGGATGCCAAACTTTGCATGCACACTCCCTGGATGCCAATGATGAACCTCTGCCCCACATTTTCCAGAACTGCCTATAATAGCGCCACCATGAGGCAGCTTTTCACATTCTTTACCTATAACTGCACCGATCTGCGTGAAACGTTGTATGCACACTCCCTAGAGGCCATCTACATGATCTACATTTTTCACATCTGCCTTTTATAGCGCCACCAGGAGGCCGACTTTTGTAAAACACATTTTTTGGTATTACTCCTCATTCTGTCCAAAAGTCTCGCGAATCGTTACACAGTAGGCTATCTCTATAGTCATGTGTTCAAGACGGATCTGTCCGATATTTTATATTCCATCCTAATTGGCTATAATTCGTTTTCAAGATTGGCCCGTTTTGAACAAAAAGCCTCAAATCATGAACGCATTGTGCAATTTATGTGAAATCTTTCACACTTTCTTGCTAGGCTGAGGATTATATCCCACCTTTTTCACATTGGCCTGTTATAGCGCCACCAGGAGGCCACAACCTGACCTGGCTTGGTGGAGACCTGTGCCCCGAGGGCCACTTTTTCTAGTTTAATTATTTGTTTGACTTCTCCTGGTGCGAGTTGACTTGTGACAATGAAGTTGACTTGTTGAGAAGTCGACTTTGGTTACTGCCCTATTGTGTTGTGGTGCACACACCATTTAAATGTAACCCTAACCAGTGTTGGGGAAGTTACTTTTAAAAAGTAAGGAATTATAGTTATCGTTACTTATCTAAAAAAGTAATTTGTTACTTTACTTTACATTAAATTAAATTATGAAAGTAACTACTTTACTTTACTTACTAAAAAACGGCCGAAACCGAATACCGAATATAGGAACTCTTTTTTTAAAGATAGATCTATAAAGAATAGGGTTGGGAGACTTGGGACTTCATTAAAAAACATCTAATTAATTGGAGGCATAGTGATGAATTCATCTCAATTAATCACATTTTAATCGCATATCAATAAGCCTATTTGACCTGAGCAGTGAGCTTTTTTTCTACATAAGCATAGGCAATAAAACAAGTAGTAATAATAATAGTGATAATATTATTTATATAAAGCTTCTCTGAGTACTTAAAGACACTTTTCAAGGAGAACATGAGAAAACAAATAAAAACTACTTTATTAGAGAAAAACTGTGGAATGAGATAGCAATATTCCAGAGGTGGGTTTGAATTTATAGGTGGTGGCCTATACTCTAAGTTGGTGGCATGTCTCTTTTTGTTTGTTTTGGGAAGTGAATCGTTTTGACAGGTCTGCCTGAAACCTGCCTGAAACCCTGACCATTAAACACTGGCAGACGCAACGATACAGTCTGCCCGTGTAAACGCAGCAGCGAGTGTGACTGTGAGGGGTTGGGGAAGGGGAACGGATGGAAAGTACATAGTGAAACTAACGTTAGCTCCCATGCTAGCTAGTAGCTTCCCTCGTCAACAGAACACCACCACAGATCGGATGGAAGCTGCAGCTGCTGATATCACGTTGCTTGTGCCCGTGGATGGGAAATAAGATTTAAAAGGTAACATGCATGTTTAAACTCGTGCCAGGGTTGAATAGATTTTCTGTCCACACCTACTGTAGAAGCCATTTCACTGTGTTTTTTGTTTATTATTATTATTATTATTAGCCTAGAATATTCTGAAAATGATTGGCTAATTGATTTATTGTTTTGGGCACAGACGGGCACGCCTCCCAGGCCAAGGGTTTAATTATGGACAGGTGTGGGGGGAGAAGGCATGCACCTAGTGGATACAAGGTTTTTACCAGTAAACACGGAAGACATTTGTATTTTGTACTATGCTGTCTATACACTTTATGTGAATTAAACGCAAAGCAAAAGAAAGTAACAAGTGGACAATGAAGTTCTTCCTGTACTGCGTACACCTAAACCCATAGAATGGGTGCATCAGTGGGTTTGTTATGGACAAGGGTGAAAGCTGACAAACTAGCATTAACAACAGTAAAAACCTATCCATTCGAAGAGGACTCTAACCAGGAACTGGGCATCGTGATGATTCACAAAGAAAATTAATTTGAAAAGGCCCTACGGATCGAGGATTGGAGTCTGGAAGGAGTGCAACGACAAAAGACAAACTCAAAATATTAACAAGTGGACGCGCAGCACGCAGCACAAACTAAGCCTCATCAATATCAAGCCCATGGTATGTAACGAAACACCGAAAAGGCTGTACAGGAAAACAGCAAATAACTACTGGAGTTATTTTACTTTTCGTGTGTCACTCACTGCTACCTTTTATTGGTGACACGTTGCTGACAATTGCTGCACTGCTGTCCATTGTTTTATTATTGATGTTTTGTCACCGTCGGACTTTTATTGGTGACAAGTTTTCTGCATTGCCGTCCGTTATTATTATTGATGTTTTGTCACTGCCGGACTTTTATTAGTGACACAAACGCCTGTTTTGCACTGCCTTTATTTATTTGGGCATTTGCTTTGCGATCTTTGCACCTGGACCGGACCCTGTGAACTGTCAACAGCGCGGCTGCGCTTCCTTTGAAGTTTACATTTGCACCGCACTTTATTGTGTGACAAAAGGGGAATTTGCAATATGTCCGATGTCATGGAGCCTGTGAGCAGCAATGGTGCGCAACTACTGGCAAAAAGGACCCCAAAGTTAACAGAAAAAGGCATGGCTTTACAAAAGGAAAACTGTCTGAAAACATTAAAAACAAAAAGCAACCACACCGGCCAGTACATTGAAAGAGTCAAAGTGCTTATGCAATCCAATGAGAATGTCACAAAAATGCAATCTGAGCTGAACACATTGAAAACATGTTTTGATGAAATGAGTAATACATATGATGCATTTTTGACGTTGCCTCTGACCGAGGAGGAGGTTAATGAGCAAAAGGAATGGTTTGAACGAAAAAAGAGAAAGTACTGTGAATTTGAGGAGGATGTGAAAAGGTGGCTTCATGAGGCTGGTCAATCACAAACCATTGCTGCTAGTGCCTGTGAAATTGTGACAGAAATTGATGATGACATAAGACCAGACGACAGTGTTTCCAATGTCCCAAGCAGGGCTAAGTCCCGCTCCAAGTCCCAAACCTCACGCACTTCTTCAACAGCATCATCTGCACTTCTCAAAGCTCAAGCTGAAAAGGCAGCCCTTCTGGAGCATGCTGCTGCCTTAAAGAAACAACATAATCTGCAGGCAGAGGAGGACATGTTAAGGAGACAGGAGGAGGATCTGAGGATAAAAAATGACAACTTGAGGAGCCACATGAGGAGACAAAGGGAACAATTAACACTCGAGACCGAGTTGGCAGCATTTAATGCAAAAATCAAGGTTTTAGAGGAAAATGGATCAAGGAGTGGCTCAAGAGCATCCAATGGAATGCACTCTTATTATGACAATAATATTCAAATCACAAAACAGCTCAATTCTAATGCAACAAATGGATCAAGGAGTGGCTCAAGAGCATCCAATGGAAGGCACTCTTATTATGACAATAATGTTCAAATCACGAAACAGCTCAATCCTAATGCAACAGTTTATAATCCTGCAAAGGTGAATTACAACATGACTCTAATAACCGACTCTGTAGCTACCCCACAGGTTGTCCGGCCCAAAGAAAGACCCAACATGCAAATTACAAATTCACAAACTGTTTATTCCCAGGCTCAAGAATCAATTCCAATCAATGACACTGAAAGGTTGCCCAGGGTTTCTACCCTGGTGCCAGGTTCTCAAGCCACAGTGCTGTATGACCACAGTCAGAATGACATGGTCAATATAATGCAAAAACAGAATGAAATAACCTCTTTATTAGTTCAACAGAATCTTTCATCTGCTCTTCCAGTTAGAACTATTCCTGTGTTTGATGGTGATCCTCTGCAATATTATGCCTTTATGCGAGCTTTTGAAAATGGTGTTGAAATGAAAACTAACAATTTTGGTGACTGCTTGCACTTCCTCGAACAATACACCAGGGGTCAGCCAAAGGAGATAGTGCATAGCTGTCAGCATCTCCCTCCTCAACAGGGATATCTAAGAGCAAAACATCTTTTGAAAGAGAACTTTGGAAATGAACAAAAAATCACTTCTGCATATATGGAAATGGCTTTCAGTTGGGCACCCATTAAAAATGACGATGTCAAGGCACTACAAGCTTTTTCTCTCTTTTTACGTGGATGTTGCAATGCAACAGAACAAATCATACATATGAGAGAATTGGACATACCATGCAACATGAGGAGCATTGTTCTAAAATTGCCATATAAGTTGCGGGAAAAATGGAGAAGCACTGCCTGTGACCTGCAAGAGCGAAGGGGTCATAGGGCCATGTTTAATGATCTGGTCCAGTTCATTGAAAAGCAGGTCAGAATAGCCACAGATCCATTGTTTGGCAACATACAGGACACCCCACTCGCTTCCTCAAGTAGAAGTGCATTCCCCCCCGCCCCCAGTCAGGGTTTGAAGAGCCACAGAGAAAGCAGTTTTGCCACTAATGTTGCTGTGGTGGAGGAAAAGGTACACTCTCCCCCACCCCAAGGCTGTTTGTATTGCAAAATGAGCAATCACTCATTGGAAAAGTGCTACCAGTTCAAAAGAAAATTACACAAGGAAAAGATCGACTTCATTAAGGAGAAGGGGATATGTTTCGGCTGCCTAAAAAGGGAGGGCCACATTAGCAAAACATGTGTCAATAGACTGACTTGCAATGTGTGCAGCCAACAACACCCAGAAATTCTCCACATTGAAAAAGAGGACAAAAGAGAATTCCCTGAACAAGCTGAGCCATTTAAGGAGGCTGAACCAGCAGTTAGCGATGCAACTACTGCACCAACATTATGTGGTCATATTGGGGCCGGAAACGATGATTGCACATTTTCAATTGTGCCAGTCCAGATAAAATCCAAAAAAGGTGACACAATCATACAAACCTATGCCTTCTTGGATCCTGGCAGCTCAGGAACATTCTGCACAGAAAGCCTTGCACAAAAATTGAATGTCAGAAAACGAAGGACCAACATTATGCTGCAAACTATGGGGCAGTCAAAGACTATTTCTACATATGCAGTGTATGGATTGGAAGTGTCTGCACTGGACAAAGATGATTTTGTTGATTTGCCTGAGGTTTACACCCACAGCAGCATGCCGGTGAGTGAGAGCAACATTCCCAGGCAGGAGGATGTTGATCAATGGCCACATTTGAGTGCCATCAAACTACACCAAATCGACTCTGACATAGATCTGCTCATTGGAACCAACGCTCCCAAGGTCATAGAACCATGGGAAGTCATTAACAGCCAGGAAGACGGTCCCTATGCAGTAAGGACCAAAGTGGGATGGGTTC
This sequence comes from Protomyctophum parallelum, assembly GCF_964188405.1. Classification (NCBI taxonomy): domain Eukaryota; kingdom Metazoa; phylum Chordata; class Actinopteri; order Myctophiformes; family Myctophidae; genus Protomyctophum; species Protomyctophum parallelum. The sequence continues at coordinate 41,589,083 of NC_139713.1, forward strand.
TTAATGGTTTAACCCGCAGACCCTCTGTGTGTGGTCATTATTCCTCTGACTTAGCTTTCAGGAATGAAACTCCCATCTTGCCAAACAACTGCTGCATAGGAGAGCAGCATCTTGGTAGCCTGAAAAGAAAGTTTGGAAAAGAGAGGATGCAGGAAAGGAAGGATGCCACGGCAAAAGGGCTGTGTAGAGTGGTGAGAGAGCCATTCAATGGAAAAATACATCCTTCCCCATCACAAAAGGCCAGTGGTGGAAAAATATATGGAACCACACAAACATCTGACCATGTACCATTGTACCAAGGTGGCAGGAAAGAACGGACTCTGGAGAAACGAAGGTGGCAGAGCTCCAGAAAGAAAATGATCAAAAGGCAGAAGATACCTGAGGAGCTTAAACAGGACTCTGATTCATCAACATCTCCCTCCAGAAAGATGAACACTGTAAACCGAAAGCCCTACCTACCTTCTCTGTTTGCTACTGGAGGCAACAGACCGAAGAAGAAAGACTGATAATAACTGACTTTTCTTTCTCTACTCTTTCCCTTATTTCTTTCTTTTACAGTGTCATCAGAAGAATCAGTCAAGATTAATTACATGACACATACCACATACCATGTTTAGTTTTGTAAATGGCTTCTGTAGCAGTAATTGTTTATATAATGCACAATTAGGGGCCAGTGTGTAGAAGCCATTTCACTGTGTTTTTTGTTTATTATTATTATTATTATTAGCCTAGAATATTCTGAAAATGATTGGCTAATTGATTTATTGTTTTGGGCACAGACGGGCACGCCTCCCAGGCCAAGGGTTTAATTATGGACAGGTGTGGGGGGAGAAGGCATGCACCTAGTGGATACAAGGTTTTTACCAGTAAACACGGAAGACATTTGTATTTTGTACTATGCTGTCTATACACTTTATGTGAATTAAACGCAAAGCAAAAGAAAGTAACAAGTGGACAATGAAGTTCTTCCTGTACTGCGTACACCTAAACCCATAGAATGGGTGCATCAGTGGGTTTGTTATGGACAAGGGTGAAAGCTGACAAACTAGCACTAACACCTACTTTCTTCTCTAGTACTGCCATGTAGAGAAAGATATTTAACTAGAACATGTTAAACTACATGTAGCCTACAGACCAGGACATCGACAGCCACTTGCTTCCTGTTTTTGATGACAGTGATTGGCCGTGTTTTGTTCTATTGTTGGTGTGCCCCGCCCCCCTCACTCTGATTGGAGCATCAGGGCCCTCGGTTAGTATTAAACAAACGTTTGTTGTGCTTTGTGTCACTTACTTTAATCTCTGCTTTTTGTTAAGAGCTGAACTTCTCCTCTCTGCACTATAGCTGAAGCATTTAGTTTTAGTTCTTAAAAAACTAGTATCTGTTTATTTGGTTTTGAGTTATGGCTTTACTACAAACATAGAGACAGAGACTATCTGCTGCTGCTGAGGAGATATTTGGGGTCGTTGGTAGAATTCTAACAGAGTACGAGGATGAAGCTTTCCACATCAAGCAAGAAACTGACCGCCAACGCAGACTACTGGATATGGTTTTACAACCAATCGTCAAACTAAACAGAGCAGGTTGGTAAAACCTTTACTACGTTAACTGTTAAAGGCTTGAACATGTTTGAACACAGTTGGAACTCAATCCATTCATGTTAGGGTTAAACTGATAGCAATAGGTTTTAGCTAATTAAAAAATATATTTGAGGAACAGGTATAGACTTGTTTTAGAAGTGAAGCATTGTTGAGGTAATAAACAATCATGTGTGTGACACTGGAATCAAAACAAACATTAGGACAGATATGGAAATAACAGCAGTTTCATGTTCAAACATGTAATAATATTTTTCTCTTCTCTATCTTCTGTCTAGACTCCATACACCTCCTTGTGTGTAAAGAGGAGGTATTCACTGAGCAGCAGGAGAGAACCTCCAGTCTGGTCCAGGAGGATCCAGAGCCTCCACAGATTAAAGACGAACCGGAGGAGCAAACCTCCAGTCTGATCAAAGAGGATCCAGAGTCTCTACAGATTAAAGATGAACAGGAGGAGAGATCCTCCAGTTTTATCAAAGATGAACCAGATTCTCCCCGGATTAAAGGAGAACATGAGGAGAGAACCTCCAGTCTGATCAAAGAGGAACCAGAGTATCCACAGATTAAAGGGGAACACGATGAGCTACTTCAAAGACCAGAGGTGGATGGTGGATCAACAGAGACATTACTGTCAGTGAAACACGAAGATGATGAAAACATGCTAACAGAACCTGTAGCCAGCACCTCATCTAAACACATAGAAACACAATCTGATGTAGAGGACTGTGGAACAACTAGTGATGATCAGCTCCTCTCTTCACACTGTTCTGAATCTGACATCACTGAAGACAGTGATGAGTGGGATGAGACCATGGATGACCAGTCAGGTTTAAACACACTGCAATCACACAATATACACATGGGAGGAAATAGTTTGTCTTTGAGCAACAAGCTGCTCCATGGCCTAAATCAGTGTCTCTCAACCTTTTTTGTCCCGGGGCACACTTTTCATAGCCTAAAAATCTCGGGGCACACCTAGATATATGGTGTGTGTATATACTGTATAATATATTATATATATATATATATATATATGTGAACCCAATATACTTTTAAAAACACACATGACAGCACTCGTCAAATTACTTTAAAGAGAAAGAAAAGGACAGAGACAGTGCCTCAGTTTCACCAATTTATTTTTGAAAACTCATACAAAATGTAGCACACACATGTTCAATTTGTCAATGCAAAGTAATACTTCTAAATAAAAAAAGGAGTTGTAAAAACAAGAACAAAAATCTTTTGCCACAATACAATGGTCTTAAACTTGAGCACTTTTGTACAAAGAAAATCGTAAAAAACAATTGATAAAAAGAAAAGTAAATATTTTTGACAAGTTCTGTCTTAGTGTGAACCTTGAGCTTGTTTTCCTGAACAAAGAGTTTTTATCCTGGCTGGATGCTGGACAAACAGACACGGAGCTCTTCATTTTCAAGTCAGGCTTGAAAAGCTAAGCTCACAGGTAGGTTGTGGAAAAGGGGAGCAGCACTGCCATTGCGCTGGCTGTGATGGCTGGATATTCTTTCAAGTATCAAGAGACTTGCCTGCTTCGTTGTGTCTTTCTCCTTTTTTTCTTTCAAGCTCACGAAAAAGTGTTTGTCCTTCGTAGCGAGTTCATCATGATTGGTATGAAGGTGGCGCTTCAGTTTACTCGGAACCATGCGCTGTTTGCAAGCTTGAATCCACAAACTATACACAGTGGAATCGGGTACGTTTTATCCCCAGTAAACGTGAATCCAAACTTCATGTAATCATTGCGGTACAGTCTGGCAGGGGCTTTCTTTGTAGGCGTTGCGTTAGTTGCCGCCGTTGTTGCTGTTGTTGCTGTGCCGTCGTCAGGTGGAGGTGACTCGGCGGCGCTGTGTGTGCTGCTGTCGGGTTCTGGTGGTGTCTTTCTGGAGGGAGCGAAATGTCTGTGCTGTGCCCCATTTATACAGTAAAGTTGCCAGGCGATTAACATTTCTATGGCCGATGGTCGTTAAGAGTGAAGAGTCTATTGTTCCGTCGTCATGTTGTTTCCGCATGTCTATTTAGACGTGTGACAACAACAACGACGCAACAATAGGACGCCTATCTATCGCTTTCGGGGGAGGGCTAGTGTTACTTTTGGTCAAAATCTCGAGGCACACCTGGAGATTTCAAAGGCACAGTAAAGTGCCGCGGTACATAGGTTGAGAAACACTGGCCTAAATCACCCAAACAAAGTCACTCCCTGAGTAGTCACACAGGTAAGAAATGTTTTAGCTGTGCAGATTGTGGCAAATGTTTAGCCTAAAGGGAAATCTGAATATGCATGCAATGATTCATTCAGGGGAAAAGCCATTTGCTTGCACAGTGTGTGGCACAGGCTTTAGTCAAAAGAGTCATCTAAAAGCACACATAATGACTCACACAGGGGAAAAGCCCTTTACGTGTACAGTGTGTGACAAACGCTTTAAACAAAGGGGTAGTCTAAATTTACACATGTTGACTCACACAGCGGAAAAACCCTTTACGTGCACAGTTTGTGGCAAGGGCTTTAGTCAAAAGGGTACTCTAAAATCACACATGATTACTCATACAGGGGAAAAGCCCTTTACATGTACAGTTTGTCGCAAGGGCTGCACTAAAATGGAGAATTAAACATACACATGATGACTCATACAGGGGAAAGGCCCTTTATGTGTACAGTCTGCGGTAAAGGCTGTCCTACGAAAGCTAAACTAAAATCACACATGAGGACCCATACAGGGGAAAAGCCCTTTACGTGTACAGTTTGTGGCAAGGGCTGTAGTCATAATGGGGATTTAAAAGTACACATGAGGACTCATACAGGGGAAAAGGCCTTTATGTGTACAGTGTGTGGCAAAGAATGTAGTACAATGAGTAATCTAAAATCACATATGATGACTCATACAGGGGAAACCCGCTTTAGGTGTACAGTTTGTGGCAAGGGCTGTATTCATAATGTGGCATTAAAAATACACATGAGGACTCATACAGGGGAAAAACCATTCATGTGTACAGTTTGTGAAAAAGGCTTTAGTCAGAATTGCAATCTAAAAACACACATGAAGATGTGTCATAAAGAGGGAAAAGCTGTTAAATGATGAGTGTTTGCTTTTCTTCAAATAAGGCATTATGTTGACACTTAATGTAAATTATTCATTTTAGTATAGATACATTAAACATGATGTACTATACATCAATTGTTTTAATCAATTATCAACTTGCATAATGACCCGTGATATTGATATATGAGAAGCAGTGTTTGCCCACATTATTCAGCAATTAAAATGTCACATTCATTAATATCCACAGACTAGTGGTGCAATTGTAACTTGTCTCTGTGTTGGCATGTGTTGTTTGGACTAACATATCAGCATATTGTATTTCAATGACTTTGTACTTATAATACAAATTATTCCATTATGTCTGGTGGTATAGGCTATTTAAACCAATACAAATATTAAAAGCGTTAGACGACCCTGGTTGTGAATGTTGTGGAATGTTTTGGGGGATGTCTGTCCCATTGTTAACAGACAGGTGATAATGGGTTAGGGTGTGTAACCAGGGGCGGCGATATAGGCGAGGCAGGCGAGGCAGTCGCCTCAGGGCCCGGGGGGGGGGAGGGGCCCGGCCGGCCGGCCGCTCCGATGCGTGGTAAACTGTATACTCTCTCTCTCTCACTCTCTCTCTCTGGCTCTCTCTCCCACAAACACGCTGTTAAGTTACCGCAACTAAGACTACATTTCCTGTCAATAATAAGCAGTGTAAAATGTAGTTCATTGGGAGTTAAAGGGTGACGCTTTATTGTGAAGGGCCCTGCACGGCGCAGGCAGGAAATAGAGGGTTTAACCTAGGCTGCTTGGCTGCACGTTAGAGTACTAGAGTAGATGGATTTGCTCCGGTATGTCCGCTGTCACGCTGTGTCTGTATACAGTTGTTAGCCCTGCACTGCAATCGCCTGATAAAGTTGAGTTTTGATTATTTGAACAGTCATAAACAAGACATAAAATTACCACAGGCAAAAGAGGGCAAGATAGATGGAGTAAGGTGGAATACAAACACAACAGCAGCAGCTCCATCCACATGCACTGGAGGTGAGTGAAGTCGCAATGAAAGGAATACCAAGACAACAACAGTAGCCTAATCATACAGATGGACGGACATGCCCACGTGAACTTTATCACTTCATTATCACTGAAACATTAAGAGACTATTTAATCAACTTTCCCGAATCCCGAAGCTGTCCCATTCATCACAGCCATGTACAGTAGCCTACAGACGGCAGGCACAAGTGAGTAGCAGCCCTACACCCTCCAGTATTTGATTACCTCCGTCAGGAATGAATGGTTATGGACATTTCAACATGTAACGTGTTTTTCAATATGCAACCTGTGTATTCATTGCGGGTCTGCTGCAACTGAGCCACATTTAGCCAGGGGTTTAGTCCGAAGTGGTATTATTTACGGTCCCGTTCGGCGTTCGGTGGTGGCGCGCGGGGGGGGGGGGGGGGTTGTAGGGCCCGGGCTGTCAATCCCGCCTCGGGGCCCGGGGGACCTTCCAGCCGCCACTGCATAGAGTGCGCCTTTGGGCGATTGAAGGCCAGGTTTGGGGTCCTTAAGAAGGCAATGGACATAAATATGATCGATCTCCCGTTTGTCATTTATGCATGTTTTGTTCTTCACAACTATTGCGAGGTCTGTAAGGAGACTATTGATGACAGCATTGTGAGGGAAGCTGTTCAGTTTGACAGGGACTTCCAGCCTCCCACGCAAAATAACCGAAGAACAGAGTCAGACTGCAATGAAACGGAGGGGAAGAGAGTCAGAAGGGTACTGACCAAGTTTCTTGACCCTTGACCTATTCAGACCGGGAGAGCATGGGCATCTGTGTCATTTTAGATTTCTTTTGAGTGTTGGGCATAACAAATTGGCACAGTTACAAGCTCACAGCGCACCACTTTGTGTGACGTGCCACACTGCAAGCTTGTACATCTTGAAAGTGTTGAATGCTTTCTGTTTTGTTTGTATTGTTTACTATTTTCAAAAACATTTGTTTACATTTTGAACATGTGAAGCTGCAGTGAGTAATTTTCTTAAGCTAATTTTGATGCATATACTTTCTCTTTAATACATTCTCAATACGGGACGGGAAATAGGTGGGCTTGAGAATGAGATTTTAGTTTATTACAGTTTGCACAGACAGTTTATAGCAGACACAACAAGCCATTTGAGTTTTTGTTTTGTGTTCTTATTTTTTCAGTGAGTGGCAAATGAGACCCATGAGAACTGGGACAGCATGTGTGCTGTGATTTATGTTATTATGTTTAGTTAGTCCTTCCCTTGTGTTGCTACCTTGTCGTGGTGGGAAGGCTTGTGTGTCTCCGTGACTCTGAGGGCTATACCGGAGGGGGTTCATACCAATACCCCCGGCAGGTTCAACCAAGCCGGGCAGGTCTCAGGGGAGAGGCCAGACGAAAAGCAGCACCTGGTCACCTGGTTGGGTGTGGGGGTAACCTCACCCCGTCAAAAGAACGTCGTTACAGAAACACGAAAAAGAGCCAAATGTTTGAGCAGATTCTTGTAGGTGGTCTTGAAATGTATATGTTTTTTGAGTGCAATGACAAACATTTCTTTACAGATTTGTAGCTTATATACTGTTCAGTTCTGGTTGTATGTCCATTTCAAATATGATAATATTTTTGGGTCACGGCCTGAAAAGGTTGAGAACCTGAGTTATAACAGTGAAGCAACAAAACTGTAAAGCTGAGCCAACATATTTGCTATCTAACAAAATAAAATAAATTTGGCATTACAAAACCTTTCATTTTTATCATGCGTGTATATGTAGTGTATACTGTACATTTGTGTTCTGTACAAGAGGTAATTTAATTGAAAAACTGTAAATAGAAAAGGCATAGGGTGCAATGACATAACAGTCCTAACTCAAGTACATCCATCCACATGACATGTATACACTATCCTTTCAATGTGGTCTTATGTGCAAATGCCAACAACAAAAAAAACTAAACATCCAGCCACATAGATATTGTATACGCTATACATTACATTATTTTTTAATAGCAATCCAGAAGCTTATGCCAGGCTTAAATGAAACATTAGGCTGGAAGAATGAATGAATGAATAAAGCTTTACTTCAAACAATGACATTCAAAAAGTGCATTAATGCAATATAAAATAAATAATTCTATAAACAAACAGAAACTGGAACAAACACCCGCACACTGCCTTCAAATGCTGTGACCAACTTTTATTCAGGGAAACCGCAACGTTTCGGCCTATGCGGCCTTCATCAGGCTATCTTTATGTATAAAGATAGCCTGATGAAGGCCACATAGGCCGAAACGTTGCTGTTGCGATGCGATTGCACATCGTTTCCGAGGGTCACGATTCGATTAATCCTGATTAATCCTGATTAATTGGGCTACGTTACGATTCGATTAATCCCGATTAATCCCGATTAATCACTCACTGTTAATCACTCAGTCTCAGTGTGACTAATAAACAAAGTGCTTTCTAATGGTCCATAAAACAAAAGGAAAAGATGTGTCACTCAATTGAGGTTTTATTTGACAATAATTGCACAAACTGAACAGTGAAATCAGTGCAAAATCTTTGAATACATTCTTTCACAGCGAACTATTTTAATCCAGTCTTTGTCCATACAAAAAGAGGTAGGAGTTGGGTGTGTGTGTGTACTTCTTTCACACAGCAAACATTTTTTTTACTTTTTACTTGGTCCTTGGAACAAAATATATATACTGTGGCCAAATACATTACAAGTGAATAAACCACTTCACAGTTCAACAGTCAGTAGCTGACTTGTCGGCCTTATTTAAAATGAGAAGCTACATTTGTGTGCGTGCGTGGCCTGTGGTCAAATACAGAACAGCAATATGCATAAACATTAAACAACAACCACTCAGGCCAGCAACTTAAAGTGTACAATACAAAAAGTCAGTGAGTCTTTGATAAAACTGTCAATATGCATAATGTTCCTTGAACGGCTATGCATGGGAAGTGGACAGTATTCTTAGCCTCTTCTAAAGGCTATCTTTAGGCTTTTATCTTTCACAGTTCAGTGACGACTGAAGCACTGACACCCCCCCCCCACCCCCCCCCCCCCCCCCCCCCGAACCTGCAAGACTGAAATCTGCCAATTACACTGGAGCCCAGACGATGTTCCCACCTGCACCAATCTAAAGACAATAAAGACAATTAAAAGCCATACAGGAACAGTGAAACTGTAGCAAGGTCAGCACATACAGTACAGATACCCTCTCTTACCAAAGAGTGGAATGCATCTGGGGGCATCGTGCAGGCCGGGGGATATAGATATATACACTATACGTATCGTATAGTATTAAAATCTAATGTAAGAGCTTGACATGGAAGTGACAGAGCTTTACAGTGGCCAACCAAGGGGACAAATGGAGTGTGCGTGTTACAGTCAGCCGTGTGACTAGTGTGCGTGTGTGGCCTGTGGTCAAATACAGAACAGCAATAAAGTGCATAAACATTAAACATCAACTACTCAGGCCAGCAACTTAAAGTGTACAATACAAAAAAAAAGTGCAACATGTATTCTGACTATTCTCAAGAACTGACTTCCTTTTTTTTATATTTTTTATCCCACGATTTTGTAACCCATTTTTCACCCCTGTGTCAATCATCTAATGTGATCCTGGGCTCTACACACCCTCCACCAACCTAGTCCCCCATATACGGACTTGAACTCATGCTTCCTAAACTTAAAATTACAATTAAACACTGCACTGCAGGTTCTTGTGTATGAAGAGAAGCTGGTCCAGGTGTTGTGGCTTCAGAGTGCTACGCTTAGCTGTCAGAATGTCTCCTGCTGTCGAGAACACTCTCTCTGCAGAGACACTTGTGCCTGGAATACACAAGTATCTCTTCGCCAACTTGGACAGTAGAGGAAATGCCTCTTCATTTTTCTTCCACCATTCCAGTGGAGCGATTTAGCTACTCTATACCTGGCCACTTCCTCCTCAGCCCTTCCATATGTGGACATAGGCTGCTGCACAGCTGGAGCTCCATTGTAGGCAGGCCCCAGGACATCCTCCAGCAGAGACCTTTTGAGAGCAGGGCCTGGGTGTAGCTCTTCACTCTGGGTGTCTGCTGACTCTGCTTCCATCCCTGGGTCTTCATCATCCTCTTCCTCAACTCTCACCACTTGCTGTAGGTAAACACAATGAGAAGAACAGGTAAACTCCATGAGAATAGGTAAACACAAAAGCCTCACATTTCATTTTAATTAATGTCAATATGTTCAATAAACCATTTTATTAACACAAGATTTGTTTTCTACATTTGGATAAATTAAATAATATGCTTTATACATTTATATATAGTGTTAGATAAAATTACCTCAAGAGATGCGGCCTCAGCAATCACTCTTCTGTATGTATCCTCTCTCTCCTCAGACAGGAAAGTCAGTTGGTTGAAACGAGGGTCAACAGCAGAGGACGTGTGAAGAGTGTGTCTCTCAGTGTCAGTGGTGTACCTCTTCACGAGATCTGCATGCACAGCCTGCTTAATAGCCTTAGCCAGGGTTGATTTTTTTCGGTTTCAGTGGTTTCATGCGTGCTCTTGAGGATCATAGCATGCAAAGGAGCAATCAAGGAGATGGTGGGGTTTTTCTCCTCAGACATGATGGTAGTGATGTCTTTCATTGGCTTCATGGCCTTGACAAACACCTCTGCATTTGTGATGTCGGCTGTGCTGAATGTGTCGATGTCCTCCTCCTTTCTTCTCACCTCAGGAGACAGCATGGCAGCAGTGATTGAAGGCTGTAGCAACAGGAACCTTTCAACCTGATTGATTGATTGATTGAAATATGTATTAACAGTTTGTAGAATTTACAGTACATTTTAAGCACAAACTCAATACAAAGACTGTTAACTGTGAGTGGACGACCCAATTAAGCATTACACTTGTTTACAACAGGGTCCACATTGTTCAATTCATCAACACATTTAGAGACATACAAATAGACACTTCTATGTAGCTAAAGAACAGAACAGGAATTCATCATATAGGAAGCAAAAAGGGAAAAGATACATATACAGTGAGGGGAAATGGGCTCACCATCTCGTGAGCACTGTTCCACCTGGTGCACACGTCTGTCTTCAGCTTCATTATTTTCTTGAGGCCAGGTTGTGTCTTCTGCATTTCATCTAACACCTACTTTGCATTGGTGCTGCGGTGGAAGAACGCACAGACACGTCTGATGCTCCCCAACAGCTTCAAAACGACAGGGAGCTTGAGTGCTTTCTGAGCTGCCAGGTTTAATGTGTGGGCATAGCATTTGACATGCAGGAATCCTCCCAGTTGAGCAGCAAGAATCATGTTAGAATCACTTGTTAGCACCAAATCTTCGGTACGAATGTGCCATTCTTCTGCTGCATTCTTTAGGAGCTGCATTACATTTTTACCCGTGTGCTGCTCGGTCATTCTCCTTGTCTGTAGAACGGTAGACATCAGCTGCCATTCATCGTTGATGAAGTGTGCAGTTACAGTGACATACGATTCTGTAGCAATCGATGTCCATGCATCAGTCGTCACTGCAACCCGGCTACTACCCGCTTGTTTAAGTGACGTCTCAACTTTAATTTTCGCCTCCGCGTACAGACTGGGGATGACTACGTGTGTAAAGTTATGCCGAGATGGGACTACGTACCGTGGCTCCAAAGTGCGTAACATACGCTTGAATCCGTCGTTCTCCACGACGGAATAAGGACGTAAGTCCTTCGCAATGAACACACCGATTGACGCGGTAATTCTTGCTGCCCTTTGTGAGTGCGCGGCCAGCTTTGACAGTGTGTTCGGGATGGTGCTCTGGTTGGAAGTAGAACTCTCAGCAACAACGGGGTTCCCTTTATTTTCCACCAACTCTGGATGCCAGCGGGCAAGATGGTCTCTCATGTTTGTCGTGTTCCCGCTGTATTTCTTTCTTTCTTTGCACAACTTGCACACGGTGTAAGTTTTGTCCAGTGTCGATGTCCCCTCAACCTCATGAAAACCAAAATGTTGCCACACACTGGCTTTAAATGTTGCGGGTCTAGTAATCTTTCTTTCCTTTTCTCGTTCTGCCATCTTTCTCTTTCACTTTCTCTTTCTCTGTTGTTTTTGTTTCGGTTGGTTATACAGGCGAAGCGCGCAGACGCATGAGGCGAGCGTTGTGTGCGCAGCGGTAAAATGTCCGGTACGGTGCGGCAGCGCATTCGCAGATTAGTTCCGCCCTTAAACTCCGGTAAAAAAAATATTAATAAATAATCGATGTTTGACATTTGTGCATCGATGAATTATCGCCCATGATGGCATCGCGATTAATTGACTAATCGATTTTTTTCCCCACCACTAACCGTACCCTCTCCTACGCACCTGTCGCCTGTAGGTGTGCAAAAGCTTTTTAATAAACAAACTGAAAAAACAAGCCTCACTGGCCTAAAGTGCTATTCCTTCTATGCATACTTCTTTCTATGCATGAGGAGAGAAATTAATACATTCTGGATGGGAACCTGTTTTAAGCATTATGTATGGTTGGAGGACGAGGTTGAGTGCTGCTGATCAGTGTCACTTTACAATACAAAGAAAACACAAGAGAATGTGGACTGGGAGAGTTGTTTGAGGAACAACTGATCCAGAAGAGGCTAAACTGGTGGGGAAAATCGACCAAGCTCAAGGGCATCCGTGCGAAGTACTGGTGTTCTTCGAGCTCTGTGGGGAGATTTGGGGTGGCTCTCCAGCAACAACCTCCATGTCTAGAGTCAACAGATCGAGTCGGACCAGCCCGCCGGAGCCTTATCATCTCCTCCCAGTGTGAGTCCACGGCCAAATACAGATAATTCTGGGGTGACATGAAAAAGGTTGAGCACCACTGACAGAAACAGAAACACACAGAAAACTCAGGATATAGAAGATATTTGTAGAATCGTCCTCAGGTGTAAAAGGGTTAAGCAGATTTTGTGAGATCTTCAGACAAAGCCTGTCTGTAAGATAACTGGGTGATGTGTTGTGGTGTGGTATTTGGTTGTGGAGATGAGATGGTGTGTGATGGGACAAAAATGGATGCAGGGTTGTAGGAGAACTGAGCAGGATGTGATGAGACTGTGTGAGATGGGTTATGTAGGGGCGGAGGGTTGTGCTGGGTAGGATGCTGTGGTGTGGTATGTAGTTGTGGAGATGAGATGGTGTGTGATGGGAGATGTATGGATGCAGGGTTGTAGGAGAACTGAGCAGGATGTGATGAGACTGTGTGAGATGGGTTATGTAGGGGCGGAGGGTTGTGCATGTGTGTGTAAGTGCTACTTTGGGGTTGGGTGTAATATGGTGGCTGAGGAGGTTGCATCATTTGCATCATAAGGTTAAAACCGTTGTTGATTGTGGATGTGAGCTGTGCAATATTTTATGTTATTTGGTTGAGATTCTGTGTGTTCTGTGTTTCTGCTTTTTCCATGAGTTTAAGCATGCTCTTCTTCAGTCCCAGGTGTTCTTGGGCTGCATCCACCGGAGCCCTTCTCTTCAGCTTTTCGTACCTGTAGCCTTGTAGTTTGGCCTTGAATAAAATAATAGAATACTTTACTTACAAAACTTAAAAATCACAGCTGTGTGAAGTGAGGGGCACTAATATATTAAAGTCTAACTCATGTTGCTATGATTAGGTGATGTAAAACAAACTGTGTCAAAACAAACTTTCTCTTTATTGTTAATGGGATTTAATTTGTTTGTTATAGGGACAAAACAAATAAATGTCTCCTCATTGTCAATGGCGTTTTTAAAACAAACATTAAACCTGTATATAGAGCACCCATCAAAAACAAGCAGACATAATTACATTTGGCAGCTATAAACAATTATCTAGCTACTGTAGCATACAACTGTGAATACAAAATAGCATATTGACATTCTATTCCATTCTACTTTATTAAAAACATTTTCCAAAAGATATTTATTAACATGCTGGGGAAATTAGCCTATGTAACACTGTTCCTTGCTGCCCGCCTATCCTGTTACAGTTACGTGTACAGTACAAGTTAAAACACAAATACAAGACACCGTTTCCTTAACCAAAAGTGAGGACCACAAACATACCTGAAGTAGACTCCGTCTTTCCTTCACGACCGAGGCGGACACTCCTGCAGACGTAGCACCATCATCAACGGACGCTCCGTCCGAATCGTGCCCGCCGCCGGTCCCGGTATCCACAGCCACATAGTCTATGAACAGGTTGAAAAGTATCTTGCCACTAATAAATTGCTGTACGAGTTCCAATCTGGTTTCAGAACATCCCACTCCACTGACACATGCCTCCTCTATTTGAGCGACCACATCAAACACGAGGTGGATGCTGGAAAATACTGCGGCATGGTCATGCTGGACCTCCAAAAGGCTTTTGACACCGTGAACCACTCCATACTGGTTAACAAGCTTAAAGCTATTGGTTTTGATAGCACATCAGTGAGCTGGATGCAATCCTACCTGGAGGGGAGAGAACAGATGGTGGAGGTGAACGGAACACTGTCCCCTCCCCTCCCAGTGAGCTGTGGCGTCCCACAAGGAAGCATACTAGGGCCTTTACTGTTCCTAATTTATGTTAACGACATGACTTCAGCTTGTGACTGCAACTTGTTCCTGTTCGCAGATGACTCAGCACTGCTGGTCTCGGACAGGAACAAACTGCAGGTTGAAAAGACCCTCAGCTCTGAACTCGGTAGAATCTGCACCTGGCTCGCTGATAACAAACTATCCTTACACCTGGGAAAAACTGAATCCATCCTCTTCGGATCAAATAGTAAACTCAGCAAGGCAGATGGCTTCTTGGTTAGAGTGGGTGACAATATTATCACACGAAAAGATGAAATTACCTACCTAGGTTCCATCCTGGAGGCCAATCTTTCCGGTGATAAAATGGCCACCAACGTAATCAAAAAAGTCAATCAAAGAACAAGATTCCTTTACAGGATCTCCTCACTGGTCAGCAAAAACACCTTGAAGACCTTAACAGGAGCCCTCGTACAAGGTTTCTTTGACTATGCATCCACCTCTTGGTACCACAGCACCTCAAAGGCCCTTAAAACAAGGCTCCAGACCTCTCAAAACAAACTGGTCAGGCTCCTACTTGGCCTCACCCCCCGAACCCACCTCACCCCTGCCCACTTTGACAGGCTGGGATGGCTTAGGGTCGACGACAGAGTACAGCATCTTGCAATGGGTCTGGTCCACAAGATTCGATACACCACCAAGATACCCATGTACCTGTCTAAATACTTCCTTAATGTAAACGAAGTCCACACCCACAACACCAGAGGGAGTGCAACAAACCATGTACAACCCAGATTCGGCACAAACAAGGGACTAAATTCTTTTCGCTCCTATGCCACCAAAATGTGGAACGCCCTACCAACAGTCATTAAGACATGTGAATCCCTTGACTCCTTCAAAACCGCTCTCAAAGGGCACCTACGGATGGCTGCAATTCGAAACTGGCCTCTGTAAAATCTGAATCCCCCCCACCCCCCCACCCCATTTCCCCTCACTGTATATAGTATCTTTTCCCTTTTTTGCTTCCCATATGATGAATTCCTGTTCTGTTCTTTACCTACAGAGAAATGTCTATTTGTATGTCTCTAAATGTTTGTATGTCTTTAAATGTTTTGATGAATTGAACAATGTGGACCCTGTTGTAAACAAGTGTAATGCTTAATTGGGTCGTCCACTCACAGTTGACAGTCTTTGTATTGAGTTTGTGCTTAAAATGTACTGTAAATTCTACAAACTGTTAATAAAGATTTCAATCAATCAATCAATCCACAGCCACAGATGATAAGGCTCCGGCGGGCTGATCCGACTCAATGTCCGTTGACTCTATGCCACTAGATATGGAGGTTGTTGCTGGAGAGCCACCCCAAATCTCCCCACAGAGCTCGAAGAAGACTAGTACGACGCTACCGTGTCCACTTCGGCGTCCTGTGTCAACGGCACAACGGTATTTGGCACGGATGCCCTTGAGCTTGGTCGATATGATCAACTTGGTCGCGGGCCCCTTTGCATGAGGAAATCTTTTCCCCACCAGTTTAGCCTCTTCTGTGTCAGGATACTGTTCCTCAAACTCCTCCTTGATGTCGGCATATTTTGTGTAACAACTCTCCCAGTCCACATTGTCTTGTGCCTTCTTGGTTTTGTATTGTAAAATGACGCTGAGCAGCAACTCAACCTCGTCCTCCGTCCATACATAACTGGTATCGTTTTGTTTTTGCTCGTCATAATTTGAATATCGCGCTCTGTCTGTCTGCACGCCTTGTTTGTTTTGTTTTTAGTACTACCGGGTTACGGGGGGTATTTATTGGGAAACCAGCTCACCGCGCATGCTCAGAACATTTTTCTATTGCGTTACATATTTCTTATCGCCACCTACTGGCCTGGGATGCTTGTTGGAGTCAAAAATGATCGTTTTGGGTTGTATGTGTGGACACAGATATCTTTGTCGTATGGGCCCCACAACGGAGTACGAAAATATCCGTTTTATAAAAACCTAGAGATGTATAGCCCAGGCCTAACTGTAACTAGGAAGACAGGAACACTAGGCAAAGAAACACAAAACCAAGGCAACAACTAAACTGAGGCTAAAGCGTAGCAGCGTAGATATAGGGGTTCCAACCTAATGGAGCTAGATACTAAGAAGATACTACTAGACATGATACTGAGAAGATACTAGACAAGATACTACTGACATGATTCTGCTGACAACATACTGACATGTTACTAGACATGATGCTATACAATGAATGTCAATGATACTGACATTATACTGACCATGATATTGACATGATACTGACATGATATTGACAAGATACTCAAAGTTCACGGTCCGAGGAGCGGACCGTGACAGTACCTCCCTCCCAACGGACGGCTCCAAGACATCCAACAAGGACAACCAAACAAGGGTGGGTGGTGGGGGTCAGGAGGAGAGAACCAGAAGCAGGGAAACAAGGGCAGAACAAGGGGCAGAGTGGGGCAGAACCAGGGCAAGGAACAAAACAGAACTGGCAGGGTCAGGGCAAAAATACTGGGCCAGTAGAACTGGACAGGACAGGGCAAGGGAAGGGCAAAAACATGTGACTCCAGGCTAAAAGACAGAGGAGCAGACGAACAGGTAAATACAGACATAAGAAAGGACAAATACAAGCACAACCAAACCAGACAGACACAAAACACAGCCAACAGACATCACAGACTATAGCCGACGGCAGACAGCTAGTTGTAATTCTGAACTGGACAGAGACACAAGAAAACACTGACAGAGACAGAGGACAGGGCAAAAACGTAGAGACTCACACAGATAGACAGGAGGGCAGACACACAGACAGACATGCAGAAAGGCACATAGACAAACACAAGCACCAACTGAGACATACCAACAGACAAACAGATTACCTGACAAACTGCCAGGCAAGCAGACATACAGGCGACTTGACACAACAACATGTGGGAAAACAAGTGGGAGGAAAAACTGGACTGGGGAGTAAACAGGCGGGCAAGCTGACTGGCAGACAGACTAGCAGACAAACACAAGGGGAGACAAGCTGACAGACAGAATGGGAGATCGGTAGACGGGCTGGGTAGTGGACTAGCTAAACCTCTTTCTGTAGGGCCGGCCATAACAGGATGGAACAGAGGGGGCTGAGAAGAGGAAGCAGTTTGGGGAAAATGAGGGACAGAGATGTGGGGAACAAATGTCCTGGTGGAAGGGAAAACAGTGGAGTTGGACTGGGGAACTGGAGACGGAGGGCTAACTACAAGAGGGACAGAACTACAGACTGGGCCAAGGCCTGGGCTACAGACAGGGCTGGAGACAGGGCTACAGACAGGGTTGGGGACAGGGCTACAGACAGGGCTGGAGACAGGGCTACAGACAGGGTTGGGGACAGGGCTACAGACAGGGCTGGAGACAGGGCTACAGTCAGGGTTGGGGACAGGGCTACAGACAGGGCTGGAGACAGGGCTACAGACAGGGCTACAGACAGGGCTGGAGACAGCTGACACAGACATGGGCAGGGTGTCGGCGGGGTCAGTCAACCAGAGTTCAGACGGGGTGTCGGCGGGTTTGGCCGACCAGAGTTCGGGCAGAACATCGGCGGGGCAAGCCGATGCAGGTTCCAACAGGGTGTTGGCAGGGACAGCCAATGCAGGCTTGGACAGGGTGTCGGTCGGCAACAGCAGTACCTCGGCGTTGCTGGGTAGCAGCAGCGGAGACTCACTGTCAGCGTTGCTGGACAGCTGAGGAGGTTCACCGTCGCTGGGCGGTGGTGCACGCTGGTCGCCGGGCGGTGGTGCACGCTGGTCGCCGGACGGTGGTGCACGCTGGTCACCGGACAGTGGTGCACGCTGGTCGTTGAGCTGCAGTGGAGACTCAACGACACTGGACAGCAGCAGAGACTTGCGGTCACTGCCGCTGGACAGGAGTGGAGCCTTCACGTGGCTGGGCAGCAGTAGGGGCTCACCGCCTTTGACTCTGGGCTGCTCTGTGGCGTTGGGCAGCGGAGAGTGCTGACGGCGTCTGGAGGAGGAACCACGCCTTTTCCTGGCGGGAGCCCGGTTCCCCACACAAAGGGCCAGACGAGAACCCTCAAACGGGTCTAGAGCTGGAGACAGTTCAGGACAAACGGGTTCAGGAAAGGCAGGAACAGAGCAGTTAGATAGCGGGCTAGTGGGCGCAGGGCTGGCAGGCTGGAGGTTCACAAACCCAATTCTGATGGGCTGGCATGCAGACTGGGCACTAGCAGGCTGAGGGCTGGCATGTAGGTGGCTTGCATCTGCCAGGCTGGCTGGCTGAGAAGACTGCAGGCGAGAAGATCGTACACACGCATGGTACGCATCCAGAGCAGTCCATATCTCTTTAATCGGACCTGCAAGCTCGCCGGCCAGCTTAGGCCTGGAATAAGCCATCCGGAGGGCCCTTTTCAAATTCTCAACCTTTTGTTCAAGGCTAATGGAGGACTGGAGGCTATACACAACAATGGATTCAATGTAGCTCATCACCTCTCTTAGTCCAAAATCTGCATTGTCGTCCGCTGGGTCCATACTGGTTGGTTCGTACTGTTACGAGTGAGTACGGATGAGGACCCAAATGCAGAGCAATATAACTTTAAAGGATTTATTAAACAAACTGAGGTTCTTCCATAAACAGGGCAAAGAAGGTAGGACAAAAGCACAGAAACCATACAGGAACTCACACCACAGGGAACCAACAAGAACATAATGCAAACACAGGACTTAAATACACACAGGATAACAGGGCACAGGTGAAACAAAAATACAATCAACATTAGGATAGGCTGGGGGACTAAAAGGGCACAGGTGGAAACACTGACAAATTACAAGGCAGGATAGACAAGGTAACTAACTGTAACTAGGAAGACAGGAACTCTAGGCAAAGAAACACAAAACCAAGGCAACAACTAAACTGAGGCTAAAGCGTAGCAGCGTAGATATAGGGGTTCCAACCTAATGGAGCTAGATACTAAGAATATACTACTAGACATGATACTGAGAAGATACTAGACAAGATACTACTGACATGATTCTGCTGACAACATACTGACATGTTACTAGACATGATACTATACAATGAAATTATAGACAAATCTTTATTTACAATTGTGGCCTAGCAAAAGCCTTTGAGTGGGGAGGAATTGGGCTAAAATAATAAAGTAATCAATCATTTGGAGGCTCACCTCTGCAACTTCAGTTGGTTCTCCCACTGTGTTGGCTGGACGGGAGCTACAATCATAAACATGCAGGAGGTCGGAGGAGCACACAACACATAACTCATTATTGCTTAGTTGACAGTTAGCTCAGTGCTTTGCACGACATTAGCTTTAATATACATAAACACATTGTAGTTGTACATGGCATTTTATACTCACTCAACTCACAGGGTTTGAAAAAGATATCAATGTGCTTCTGTTTACCTCTTTTTGACCCTTTCATTGTGTTTATATCTTCTTTCTTTCACAACAAAACAAGGAGAACATCGAACACAGTCAGTGACCATCAAGTTGGCAAGCATGCCAACTGCTATTGTTTCTGTAGCCTACACCAGTGGTTCCCAAAGGGATTTCTACGGCTGTAGCTGACACGGTGTGACTTGGTGCAGGAGTAAATGCAGGGAGGACGACCGGAGTACTGGAACAGGAACTTTATTGCTTTCTACACACAGGAAAACTTAGGAAAACAAGATGCCTCGCAGGGCTTGTAGACAACCAAGGGAACACACACGCAACGTGTCAAGGAACAAATAAGATAGCACACAGAATCACACACCGGGCGTGCTACGCTGTGAAATAGACAGCGGGAGGCAGTAGCTAGCGGGGCAATGTTAGCTGGGATGTTCTTCGGCAATTGCTTCGTACTACTTTCCATTGGTTCAATATGTTAGAAACAACACGTCACATACTTAAAGGAGAATTCCATACTAAAAGGCTTTCTTACCTTTCTTTGTAGTTGTTACGTCCCCATCAAAGAGGTCCAGGTGTTATTTTGTGCAAAAGCTCCTTATTGGCTATTTCCCCTACCATAAGCCCTAAATGAATTGCATTGAATTGAATGGGATGTATGGGGTGTTGTGCTAATTCGCTTATTTCCATCGCTCAAAATTATATATTTTTTGTATATATCCTCTCTTCATAATGTAAATAATAACCCAAGCGGCACACTTTACTACTTATTTCGATGGAAATAAGCGAATTAGCACAACACCCCATACATCCCATTCAATTCAATGCAATTCATGTAGGGCTTATAGTAGGGGAAATAGCCAATAAGGAGCTTTTGCACAAAATAACACCTGGACCTCTTTGGTGGGGACGTAACAACTACAAAGAAAGGTAAGAAAGCCTTTTAGTATGGAATTCTCCTTTAAAGGGTGTTCAATAGCACTGATTTATGCAAAACAAAAAAACAAAAACCTCAAAAATGGAGTTATGAGGTTTCCTTCCGACAGCAACGATATGACTCATTACACAAACACTTCCTGTTCAATGAAAGAGTCCACAGCTGTTGTAGGCCCAGGAGTTAAGAACCAGACCTACCTGGGCCCTCATCAAAGCCTGTACACTCAAGACACTGCCACCCTTAGATCTCCATATGTTATGACTCTAAATGTTTTGATGAATTGAACAAGGTGGACCCTCTTGCAAACAAGTGTAATGCTTTATTGGGTTGTCCACTCACATTTAACAGTTTTTGTAACTGTTAAATTCTCGCCCTCAGGCGTCTTACTGACACCATGTGGCTAGTGTGTGTATTCTCTGTGTTCATGTCAAGGCGTGGGTTTGTCTATATTATGTGTTCAAGTACTGTGTTCATATTTTTGCCAGAGAATCACTGTTTTCTAATTTATATCCACAATAATAAATCTTTGCCTTAAAAAACCTGCCCTATCAACAAATTTCACACATATTTTATATATTTGCTAAATAGTTACTGTATCGATTTCAAATCATTGAAATCGTATCATATTGCCATAATGAACCAATATCATCCATATGTATCATATCATCAATGTATCGTGATACGTAACGCATCGCTGCTAAAATGTATTGTTACACCCCTAGTAGGTCAAACTAAACTGTCACAGTAAAACATGGAATATAGATAGGCTTACTGCTTATTTGATGCACATAACTGCATATAAAGATTCAGCAGTTTGTGGTTGTTCGATGCATGCTCGTCATTTCAATGTATTTGCGTATGTAACTGCTGTGATAAAACGTGCTAATGGCCACCAAGACTAGCTAGCTCACCTGTGAATGACCACATTATCATCATTAAAGGTGTGCTTCCATTGTTTTATGGGGAAGCAACAATGTACCAATGATGGTGGCTCATTTGCAATGACTTGTTCTATTGTTCACCAAACCCTGAACACAGGATGTCAATGATGTCAAGCTTTGAGGAAGAGGGCCTTACATTCTAGAAATGATTCTCAAAGGAAACGTGTCTGGACTGTACGACCGCTTTTACCCTCAGTGATCGGACTAATAACCGACGGTGATGAGAGGGCCTATAGGAGGGAGATAGAGGATCTAACTCTATGGTGCGATAACAACAACCTCTCACTTAACACCAATAAGACCAAAGAAATCATTGTAGACTTTAGGAAGTCCAAAGGTATCCACACCCCTGTTGGAATATGATCTGAATTGTATATATATATTTTATTATTGAGTTCTCTTATTGTGAAGTAACAAAGCCCAGACAGGAAGTGCTTGTTAACTATGTCTATATAACCGGTGTAAATAAACCAACTCAGTGTCGTGTGACGTACTGATTCAGCAACACATAGCTGATGCTATGGTGTGTTTATTTATTTACTTCAGCAGTGTTATTCCTCCGTCTATATTTCTTCACTTTATATTTCTGGTACAACACGCTAAGACAGCTGTGAAACTCAACAGGCTATGGGCCCAGAGAGACCAGATTTATTTACGAGGTGAAAAGTTTGTTGTCGGCGTGCTTTGCCAAGCTAGTCTCGAGTTAGGCTAACAACAGAAGAACAGAACCATGCGGGCTGCTTCGAGTGGTCAGACTCATTGGTCAAGATTGTGTTTCGACGGAGATGCGGAGAGATATATATTGTGGGAGACGAGGATGTTGGGACATCTGAGACTACAGGGGTTGAAGGATATCGTCCTAAAAGATCTCGAGCCACCCGTCGAGGGTGAAGAAGTTGATGTGACCTACGAGGACATGAATGCTTTGGCATATAGAGAGATGGTCCAGTTTTTGGACAGCAAGAGCCTGTCGCTCATTACACGAGCAGCGACGGATGATGGACGCAAGGCACTACAGATCCTAAGAGCCTTTTATGCAGTCAAGGAGCCGGCTGCAGCAGCATCAGGAAATGACGGTGTCGTGAGTACCCAGATCCGAGTGCAGCAGCCGTCTATGCTACACCGGCGAGGGACTGTGAGCGTTGATGACGGTATGATGTGCTACAGATGCGGCGTGAGAGGGCACATCGCCAAAATGTGTGAACGCCAGGAGTGGTGCGAATACTGTCAACGTTCTACACACCGGTACACGGTCTGCAGAAGGAGGAGACAACAGCGGCGAGATGAGGCACGGAGAGTGTCGGAGAAGAAGAACAACAGCGAGTGAGAGCCGAACGAGGACATCGTGATCGTGTGAGACAGACGGGTCTGATGGTCGACACAGGAGCGACTTCCCATGTCATCACAGACATCACAAAGTTCACAAGTTTCGACGGCAGTTTCCAGCCTAAAGAACACTGTATGGAATTGGCTGACGGCACGAGATGCCATGGAGTGGCGGAGCGCAGAGGAGATGCAAAAGTGATTCTGATCGACAGCAGGGGGCAACGCCACACAACTACCCTGAGACATGCGTTGTACATTCCTACATATCCACAGGACATGTTTTCGGTGCAAGCAGCAACCACCAGAGGTGCCACTGTCATTTTCCAGAAAGGTAAAAATGTTCTGAAGTGCAGAGATACGAGGTTCAAAATATATTTGTACAACAAACTGTATTATTTGAACACTGTGAATGACCAGAAATGTATGGCTAATGGTAATGGTAAAGTGCAGACGCACAGGTTGAAGTGTGTGACCCCACCCATTGTAGAGCAACAGACACCGACTGCAATGCCCATTGTTAATGTTAATGATGATGATGATGATGATGATTATTTTGATGTGCCGAGATGGAGGAGTAGGTCTAAGAGAAATGCTCCACTCCTACCACGAGGGCAGGTTTAGCAGCAAGTGCACGAGGCTGTAGTAGCTACACCTCAGGCAAACCAGACTGTGCAGTCAGATGAGGGCCATGCTAAAAATGAGGCTAAACAGCAGACACGTTACCCTCCCAGAGTGAGGATGAAGCCAGCCTATTTGAGTGACTATGTAACTGTCAGTGCAGAAAAGGTCCCGAAGAACATGGACTATTCCTACAGCTACAGGTTACGAGTCAGACAGCCAGAGGGCAAGAAAACAGTGGGGGAAGCAAGCAAGAAAGCAGTGGGGGACAGAAACGGGATGGTGCATGATTATTGGACTAAACATCACTAGTACTCAAAACCCAGCTATGCAAAAAAAGATGAGAACACAAAAGAAACCAAAGAGAAAGAAATGTTCATTTGTGTTTGAGTGATCTGATTTTGTGATTTATTTAATCTGCTATTTATTATTGAGTATTTGAAGAAGAGTAATATGTGTATTTAACTTGATGATTGAAACCAGTAATGACAACATGATGACGGATGTCAAAGGTTTAACTTGAGTGTGTTACAGAAGTGTTAAAGATTTGGTTGAAGAGACATATGCATTTTGTATTCTATTGTGAAAAGAAGAGAGGGGAGAAAAAGTGTATATAAGATAAATGTATGAAAAAGAAAATATATCCAATGTGAGATCAAGTGGGGGTGTTGGAATATGATCTGAATTGTATATATATATTTTATTATTGAGTTCTCTTATTGTGAAGTAACAAAGGCCAGACAGGAAGTGCTTGTTAACTATGTCTATATAACCGGTGTAAATAAACCAACTCAGTGACGTGTGTCGTACTGATCCAGCAACACTACAGCTGATGCCTCCTGGTGTGTTTATTTATTTACTTCAGCAGTGTTATTCCTCCGTCTATATTTCTTCACTTTATATTTCTGGTACAACACGCTAAGACAGCTGTGAAACTCAACATTATCATTATCCAATTAAATTCAAATGAGCTTCATTGGCATGAGAAAGCATATGTTTGCAATGCCAAAGAAAGTGTGAAAATATAACTAAATACAGTTGACAATGGGGTAAGTTGGAGGGGGAACAGCGACCCATCATGATGGTAGAAGCTTACTGTAAAGTCAGGCCCTATGTCCCATGATGATGGTACTTAAAAGTAGACGGCCTAACAGATAATGAATTTATTGATTTCTGGTTGACATTGTACAAATGTAATTTACCCATTGTGCAACGTGAAAGGTTTTAACCCTGTTTTAAACATAGAATGGATGAGTTGTGTAATGTGGTTAAACATGATATATTAATCGTAGCCTTTGAGAGTAGTCATACGGTAATAATGCACAATGAATGGACTGATTGCTAGTAGTATGTTCAGAGGTACTTCCTCATTACAAATTATGGACAGACAGACAGACAGACAGACAGACAGAATGAATTCAGGATACAAAGAAATCACAGCACAATAAATACACAATACATAGAGAGATCACACCATACATTGACAATACTACACAGCTCCTCTTACAGAGAGCATGATGGAATAGGCTACCAGCCACAGTTCAACAGTCATCACATTACACATGTTATGCACAGAACTGAGATGTGGCCTGTTTGTTCACATCTTGTGTGGACAAATCACGTTGAAATGCTTTTTCAGGATTTCTCACTGACAGTATAGTGACCAACCATTACTCTAAGTGACATTCACATGAATCACTAGTCGTTTCCACTCACTTTCATGTTAAGAATATACTTTCATCGTTCATTTCTATAGTTTTCAACTTGAGAGATGAGTTTCTAAAGTGTTTGGTCTCGCTAACCACGATGAAGAGTTGTGATATTCCCTTCTGAGCGTGAAGCTGGCAGGGAAAAATTGTTTATTTCATATGTTTGCTGCCATTGATGACTGTTCTTAGCTTCCCAGTGGACTCTTGAGGAAGGGAATGTTGTCAGAGTGGTCTCTAAAGACATGTCAAACATGAAAACCGTGCAGGATCAGTTCATCTATGTTTTAATGTAAAGTAATCTGGGCTGCTGTCATGAAACATCCTATAGCATAAACATAAAGTGTATTATTATCCAATTAAATTCAAAAGAGCTTCATTGGCATGAGAAAGCATATGTTTGCAATGCCAAAGAAAGTGTGAAAATATAACTAAATACAGTTGACAATGGGGTAAGTTGGAGGGGGAACAGTGACCCATCATGATGGTAGAAGCTTACTGTAAAGTCAGGCCCTATGTCCCATGATGATGGTTCTTAAAGAGTAGGTAACATTTTTGGCACTACTTTCTCCAATTTAATTGTGTAATAATTGTGAACACAATGGTTAATACAACTATAGTGTCATTGTGTGTACTTTGGGAGCTGTCAGAAGAAGGAGGTAACAACTCCCGAAGCACCGCCCATTCACCTCGGAAAGTCACGAGTCAATATGGCGCGTCATCAAGGGGGGTTATTCTCGGGCCCCCATAGGATTACATTGAAAAGTGGCTGTGGGAATTACCATATTAAACACTCTACGAAGGGAGTAAATACATAACTTTCTTAACGACCATGACCGGCGATATTTCGGCCATCACACGTTATGTTTTCTTAATAATTGATCAGACCGTTTTTGCAATATCCATAGTGAAACAGAGCTAGCATAGGTGGCTATATAGATCTCTGCAGCTGCAGTCGCGAGGGGCGTGTCTTCACTCCGCTCCAGGCTTAGAGCGGGACTCTGACTGAGGCACCAAGCCGACGATTAGTTGCTATCTGCGGGTAGACAAGCTTGGAGACTCGGTGGATGGATTATGGAGGTCCCCCCTCCCCACAGGCCCACACACAAACGTTTCACACACACACACACACACACACAGTTCAGTCCGCTGGTCATTTTTCTGTCTGTGTCCAGCTGTACATTTTACAATAACATTTCAATAAACTTGAATTGGCTGGCAGCTACGTGTGTCTATTCTTTCATTACAACTGTTGTTTTCCGATATGGGATAATTTGAAATCTGGTGTAAATACTGTGTTCTTTCAAATGTGTCTGTAAGGGATGAGCTGTGTTGAGGCAGCCGGACACAATGATTGATTTATTAATTCATTATTCATCATATTCGGTACAAAGGCATGGTTGGTGCCACGGTGGAGAATACGATAATATAACGCACATCCTCCGGTGTTGGTGCTGAGCCAAACAGATCATAATCGAAAACAAGGGCTCGCAGCCTCCCATTTGTTAATGCTCCAGGTGACTTTATTCACGAACACAGCAACGTTTCGACCCATATGGGCTTTCTCAAGTGAGATAACAGGAAATTAGTATTTTCATACAGATGCCACGGTGGACATGCACATTCACAATATAAAGCACCTGCACCACTTATTGGCATGTGAATCATAACTCACCCGACAAGATGTTTTTCACTGGAATACATATCCACAATAAATGTACCGGTATCGTTCCTGATACAATTTGTAGTGGGCCAATTTAATGTCAAATCGATCAGAAATATTTTTTATTATATTGGCTGCTCTCTCATTGCAATATGGCAAACCTTTTCTGTCTCCATGGGCTATTAGAAAATTAATGCCAACATTAACACACGTTTGAGCAGCTAATATCTATAAGCAGGTTGATGATTGATGTCCAAACCATGTTAATTGGGTAAATATATATATTGATATATTATTTATGTATAGTAGTCTAGTCTACTCGTCATATTTAGATAGACGTCTTGTCTCCATGTCAATTCAGTGCAGGTTTTATAGTGGTTTAGTTCCCGAGTTTTACGGACACGTACTGAATGATCTACAAGCTGAGTTGTAAGCTTGGAGATTTGCTATTTTCGTCACAACTGCGCAATCGTAACCATTACCCAACTACCTGTAACTAAATGACCCCGTGACCCGGACTACAACGAAATGAACATGTCTGACAGTGAGAGTGACAACAGCGTGCCGGCCTCCTCAGCAAGTTCAAGTGAAGATGAAGATGATGATGATGTGGCGATTGGTGGTGCAGCAGCTGCTCACGTCCAACCTTTTAGGTTTGAACCTGTAGCAGCTGCACTTGCAGCTCAGCCTCATCCACGCCCAGCTAGAGGATCTCCTCCAAGAGTGGGCAACACCAATTGGTAAATAATATAGTCTGCATAGTTTAAAATCGATTTTTCAATTCAATTTTCATATCAAGTAGCTTAATAGTGGTAACCGTAAATCTATATTGCTGTTGCAGGTGTAACTGTGGGAAGTGCACTGTGAGGCCAACCCATGTAGAGTGTAAGTGCTGCCATAGCTACGCACAGACACTCAGCACCATGGCTGAGACTCAAGAGCCGATTCGATGCATCACAAACCACCCTGGGTTCCCAACTATCTGTCTGGATGTCAACGTCCTCAGAACAGCATACCATCATTGGTTCTACGACCACAGAGATGATGCTGAGGAACTTCACACTCAGCATGAGTGAGTGTCATATACATACAGTCATAATAATATACATTACACAACCAAACACTTTACCTTTCCTTGATTCCAACATGGAGCTCACGCCTCATACATTGCTTTGCTTGCCAATAATTCTAGTGGTTTTTAAATCGTCATTTAAACCTTGTAAAAGTGATGATACATCTCTAGAGGACCCCACTGACCAAATGGCTATGTTACATTATACTACTCACATCTCCTTATACTGGTTTTTTACCAAATTGACATTTGCACCATGTAATTTACCTTGCAGTGCAGTAATTGATACCAACACATTACTCATTTAGTTGCCACAACATAACACAATGTCAAAAACAATATTTCACCTAAACCAGAAAACTATTTTTTATATTTCTTCTTTCTCAGGAAGTTCCGCTACATCGCCTACAGACAGTTTATTTGGTGGAACTGGCACAGACTTGGGAGTCGCAACAGAATCCCCATTCCCTCATGTGCTGTTCATGTCATTAGACAGACTTTTCCTAATGACCCCGGAATTCCCTACACTGGCTTCAGGCTGCCATAAAACCCAATGTAACCTTTTAATTACAATAAATGGCTCCTCTACATATTACCAAGAATGGCTTCAGGTGCTTTCATTTGTGCTTGTAGTAAATGTCTTTGTGCCCCTTCATATTTTGATTCTTGAACATAAATATCCAGACATAAACATGTACTCTGTGAAAAGTTCAGGTCGTAGGCATTTCGGCAGGATCACATTGCAGGCATAGTAGATTGTAAACATTGAAACGATTTCCTGGATCTCAGATGTACTTATTATAATTTATTAACTAACAGCTTTGATGGATAAGCACAGGGAAGTACAATCTGCTAAAAGGATGAATCCAAGAAATGCTATGGCTTGTTTCCGTTGGGGTCCTTTTGTACTCAATTCATCAAAACATTTGATAGACAAATACTGTATACAATACTATGCAAAAGATCATCATTAAAAGAAAACAATGCATGTTGTCTTCTAGTAGACTTGTCTGCTTGGAGGTGCAGGGGCAGGTAGACCATATGACATGCCGGGTGCATGATTATGAAATCCGATTATTTGCAGGATCATATCTGCCGATACCGATTCAGATATTATACAGATGACCACAATGGAAACAAGCCTAGGCCCTAGGGGCTTGGACCAAAGCCTGTTTATAAAGTATACAATCAATCAATACTCTTTCCCCGTTTCTATTTTCACTACTGAAGGAAGGACTAACAAATGAGATTAGTACACAAATTAAATGTAGAAAAATGCAAAGTTTATTATTAAGTCCCTCCATGCGCCGGATGGCCCGCCCAGTACCAGCAGAGTAGTTCTGGAGCAGCGGATTGTGTGTCCCTTGTTTTTCTGGGCT
Source organism: Protomyctophum parallelum (assembly GCF_964188405.1). NCBI lineage: Eukaryota > Metazoa > Chordata > Actinopteri > Myctophiformes > Myctophidae > Protomyctophum > Protomyctophum parallelum. The sequence goes on from NC_139713.1 coordinate 41,618,304, forward strand.
GTCCTATCAACCTCACCACCATAAATTCTGTCATTGACACACACACACACACACACACACACACACACACACACAAAAGCAGTATAACAATGACGAAGTATGCATAGTATATAGGGATATATCAATGTAATAACTGCGTGAGACAACATAATGATATTGTAGAAACTCACCGTAGATTGCTACTTGTTCTTGAAGCGACTCACATAGGACGCTACGGCATGGCTCATCTCAGGGCGAGTAGCATCGTGGCACAAGGGTGGTGGGGACAGAGGCATTGCGATCTGGGTGCCATCAATGTCTCCCGACACTTTGCAGACAACCATCTGCATCATTTTAGCTGTGTATTCTGTAACCAAATGGCAATATGTTCAAGATAACTGCTACAGCAGCAATAGTTGCTACAAGGCTGCTAAATTATATTGTAGAATGTAGACACTCACCATAAGTGGCTTCAGTTTTCACTGGGCGAAGTGAATACTCTCCCTTCTTGGCCTTCGGGAACAAAACTGACCATCTGAGCCTACCATCTTTTCGAACTGCCTGCATGCGGCCACTGTTCTCATTGTAGTGCATGGCAGCAAGGTATGTTCTAATGAACGAGTAGAGAACAAAAATAGAGCATGTCTCTGAATAGTAAAGCCATACATACAATCGTAATACCAGGGGTAAGCAACCTTTGGCACCGGTTCCATTGGCACAAATGAGGGTTATCACTGGCAAACTGGCATATTTCGGAGAGAGACGATTTCTGGTTTTAAATATGTCATTAAAATGAATGTTGACACGGCACGCTGATTATCTAGAAAATAAAAACATGGCACTTAATTTAATTAGGTTGCAGACCCTTGGTTTATACCATAACGTTATTTCAAAATGTATTTCCTACCTGGCATGCATTCCTGTGTAGGAGAAGGCTGTGTGCTTTGGGAGGAATTGGAGGATCAGTGAATGGTACGCCTCTAAACTGGATGTCTGGTGGTCTGTGGACAGCAGTGAAATGTCCTTCGAGATCATAGTGCCATGGAGAATCTTCTCTAGCCCAACTGAGCTGGCAGAGTCTGGCGCACACACACACACACACACACACACACACACACACACACACACACACACACAGACGTCAGACAGACAGTTAACATCGATTCCACTCGGTAATGTCAATTTTAGTTTACATTGACATAATGACATTCTGGAATGAATGACATTATTATTTTTTATTATATTATTATATATTACTTGGTTCCAGCCACACTTTTGTCCTTTCATCCTCTTCCAGTGGATCATGGGGACACGATGGCATCAGTGGAATTGGGAGGTCTGTGTGTTGGTTCTGAAGGTGAAAGAGAACAATCTGCCACTTGGCCAAAATCATGTCTCTTTCTTCTTCTGTGCTTGATGCAGCAGACCAGTACAGGTGGTTGATGATGGACTTCCGCCAAAGCCCCGCATCAACGCTTTCCTTCCTGGAGGCCAGCAAGTCAATCTGCTTGGCGATGCCTACACATAGTATATACATAAGTATATGTAATTAGTCTACAATATAAACACGATTGTTTAATTGTTAGTTACAATTACTAAATATTAGTTATTGATTAGAAATGGTGAGTTTGTTGGTTTACTAATTCAAAATAAATACAAAATAGCACAAGCACTGTAAATACACATTAGATCATACCTTTGGCAATGTGCCATATGTCAAACCGATGGTTGACTCCAATCCAGAACTCCCGAACCCACTTTGCTACCTGACGATTTCTGTCAGTGATGAGTGTTCCCACATGTAATCCAGCAGTGTCTAGGAACACCTTGGTTCTCTGCAGTCCAACCAGTTCACACCATGATGAGCTCTTGACCTCGTTACTCTAAGATGGAGAACAAACAAAACAAAACAAAACGCATGTAAAGGAGAAACCAGATGGATCAGCCACTACAGATCATTGAGCATTTTACAACTTGAAATGAACACAACAGAACATACCTGGACAATCTCAACATGCAAAATTTTGTTGATTCTCTGCTCAATGACGCTGACTGTTCCAAACTTTGCCGAGTGTCCAGGGCTGTCACTCCTTCCATCCCCTGACAACACCAGTGGTCCAGGCATCTCTTCAAGGGACCTGATGATGTCACTTTGCTCATCCTTCCACAGTTTGACAATGGCAGGTAGAAGGTGTGCTTTCTGGTGCCTGAAGAATGTGTTGCGATGGATTGTTGCCAGTCCCATAATATTGAGCATTCGAAGAGCTTTGGTCGGCATGCTTCCCGAAACAAGAATGGCAGCGGAAAGCAGCAAATTCCCAGCAGCAATCTTGCCAATCTTTGGCTGGCTGTTCCACTGCTTCACATGGCCACACGATGTGCAAGACTGAGTGATGTAGACTGCTGTTCCATTTACTCTGACTTTGCCAGGTGTCTTCTCAAAACACAACTCACAGGTTTGGAAAAGGGTCATTAGCTGCGACTCAAACACAATGTATTTCTGGTCCTCCACAGGACCTCGGTATGCGGTTGCTGGCTTTCTGGAAAATAAAGAATAAATTAAATATTAACCACTTATTCTGGGACAAACATTCTCCAAAAATAACAAATCTACATGTTCACAACTTGTAACATTTACGGCACATTGTGAGCTTGTAGATCTGCGTAGAGATATCCTGTACAAGGGACACTGGAGGATGTCAAATAGACTATCATACGGAAATACAATAAATTATGGTAAACTTCATAAAGTATAAAGGGTAAGTGATAGAACTCTCAGATAGTACAGATTTAGAGCTATCAGCTATGGGTTGAATAGTTGTGATTTCATTGTATTGGAAAATACAGTTAGAGCTGTTAAACGATGGCTTGAACATCAACACACCACATGATGTGTTTTGGCAAAGCATAAATGTGTCACCAAACTAAATGGCCACTGACCGAGTCACAGATGTCATCTCCTCATCCGCTTCATCCTCTGATGGGACATAATCTTCATCATCATCATCATCATCATCCATCCCTTCCTTCTCCTCCTCCTCCTCCTCCTCCTCCTCCACCTCCATGACCTCTAGCTCACATAGGAGTTCACATTGTACCCCAATGTCGACCATTTTGGGCGAGCATTGAAAACCTGCAATTATAGTCAATTGAGTACTTGTAGTTATATGGTGAATGGTGAATTTACTAAAGCGCTTTATATAGATTGAACATTACATTCACCCATTCTCACACACCGATGCCACAGGAAGCCATGCAAGGCAAATGGGATAAATTAGAGGTTCAGTGTCTTGTTCAAAGACACTTCGACACACAGGGCCAAGTCTGACACTGTTTACATTACTCACCAACGGTCTTATGTGGAGTAGCTATCCAGGAGCACTGCGTTCCTCGAGTTACAGCAGGAACTTCAGGAAGTAAAGCCATGGATATTGGCTCGGGCTCGACGGGCTGACTTGGGGTCACAGAGGAAGACGTAGACGTCGAAGGAGCCTCTACCTTTTGTGTGACCGCGGCTGCCAGGCACTTTATAAAAAAAAGCACAGAACATAACCATTACAATATGCAGTGCCAATGTAATAACTGGATATGGGGGGCGGCCAGTACACTACCAGTACTGAATCTATGAAACTATAATATATTACACTGTAACATACACTTGCTGCTGTTAGTAGTTTACATACCTAAAGTTTACATACCTAAACTAGGTTCATATCTAATTAATTTGCCGTTTTAATTTTAAAATCTTTCCATCCAGATAACTTTTCAGAAGGTGTAAACCCTTACATAATTATGCAAATCAAATGTTCATTCATATACATTTAGGCCTATGATTTTGATTGACTGAAACTGAATACAGTAACAGTTTGCAAATAGTACAGTGGTATGATTTTACAATGATGCTAAAAGGAAAACAGAAAAGGCACAGTGGCTTGTTTCTACTGTGGTCCTGTGTTTCTCAATAGGGTCAGGGGGTCCCCTGTAAAATTAACCATAGAACCTGTGAGTCATTTTTTCCAAATATAACGTGAGTTGCTCTGAGTGTACAAATGGAACAAGGGTCCATTAGGTTCCATGTGTACAAGATCAGATTTAAATTATTACGGATGATAGATGTGGGGTCCCAAAGATCAAAATGTTACCAAATATCCTTCCCTTTTAGGGATGGGGTCCCCGACATATATTTTTAAATGGTGGTCTAGTATTCATGTCAATTTGGGGGTCTTTGGGAAAGATTGAGAAACCAGAACCACTGCTGTGTCATTATGTGTTAGCTACCGAGTTCAGGTCTATTTGCAATTCAGTCTACTTGGGATGTCAGCAATTATTCGGTATTACATTAGTAAAACTACCTGAGACGTTATTAAATTATTATAAACCGCGACATTATTATAAGTAATTATAATACAATGGCGGGATATTCTAAACCACGTTGGTAGGAGAGTAATCAAATAGACGTACTGTACATTACTTCGGTGACAGTATTCTACAACAACACAAAACAAGATTCTTACCCTGTTTACTTCCATAACGTGTAAGGCCCTCGACTTCGGCCGAACTACTGTCGCAGCGGACTGGCCAGATACACCAACAGTGGATCGATGGACAGAAGGGATGGCGTCTTTTTTTAGTCGTGGCCTCGACACAAAACCAGCCTTCCACTGCCCATATGCTTCGTAATCCGAAGGGACGAAGTGCTCTCCACAAATATTGGACACGCCTGGGACTCCCTTGTTCCAATCCGACCGTTTGATGCGCACAAAGGTGTCCCACTTCTTGGCTGTTTTGTCGTTCTTGGGCCAAACATGTATTGGTCGGCCTTCCACAGCGACGTTGCTGCAACCACCGATCACACACCGCTTTAATATATAAAAATATATCGCGCCAAGCTCTCTCTCATGGGACCGGGTTTGTGCGTGCGTAGTGTGTGCTGTGCCAAGACAAGAGTGAACTAGTGAAGTAGTCGTCAACGTCGTCAAATCGTCGTCAAATCCGTCAAGAACTTCTGTGCAGTCCTTTTCCCCCGCGCTGCTGGAGGTCTGATAAGGAAGTGGGTGATAAGGAAGTGGGCGTGTCTATCCGAGTTAGCATTGCAACAAGACAAAAAGACATCTCTCTGCCGTCCACTGTTGACGTCACACAACCGCGTCATCAACAGATTCCGAAGATTTTCCCCAAAATGGTGGATGTAATGATTTTATTTTATAAACCTAAAATATCAAATGTGTTTTTTACCCCCAGACATTTGTTATATATCGTTGGAAAACGTAAAGGTTTTCTGAGAGACGTGTGTCAACAGTTTTGCAAATAAAAAATATGTTACCCTCTCTTTAAAAGTAGACGGCCTAACAGATAATGAGTTTATTGATCTTCTGGTTGACATTGTACAAATGTAATTTACCCATTGTGCAACGTGAAAGGTTTTAACCCTGTTTTAAACATAGAATGGATGAGTTGTGTAATGTGGTTAAACATGATATATTAATCGTAGCCTTTGAGAGTAGTCATACGGTAATAATGCACAATGAATGGACTGATTGCTAGTAGTATGTTCAGAGCTACTTCCTCATTACAAATTATGGACAGACAGACAGACAGACAGACAGACAGACAGACAGACAGACAGACAGACAGACAGACAGACAGACAGACAGACAGACAGAATGAATTCAGGATACAAAGAAATCACAGCACAATAAATACACAATACATAGAGAGATCACACCATACATTGACAATACTACACAGCTCCTCTTACAGAGAGCATGATGGAATAGGCTACCAGCCACAGTTCAACAGTCATCACATTGCACATGTTATGCACAGAACTGAGATGTGGCCTGTTTGTTCACATCTTGTGTGGACAAATCACGTTGAAATGCTTTTTCAGGATTTCTCACTGACAGTAGAGTGACCATTGCCAACCATTACTTTAAGTGACATTCACATGAATCACTAGTTGTTTCCACTCACTTTCATGTTAAGACTATACTTTCAGGGATCATTTCTATAGTTTTCAACTTGAGAGATGAGTTTCTAAAGTGTTTGGTCTCGCTGACCACGATGAAGAGTTGTAATATTCCCTTCTGAGCGTGAAGCTTGCAGTGAAAAATGATTTATTTCATATGTTTGCTGCCATTGATGACTGTTCTTAGCTTCCCAGTGGAGCCTTGAGGAAGGGAATGTTGTCAGAGTGGATCTCTAAAGACATGTCAAACATGAAAGCCGTGCAGGATCAGTTCATCTATGTTTTAATGTAAAGTAATCTGGGCTGCTGTCATGAAACATGCTATAGCATACACATAAAGTGTATTGTCATTATCCAATTAAATTCAAATGAGCTTCATTGGCATGAGAAAGCATATGTTTGCAATGCCAAAGAAAGTGTGAAAATATAACTAAATACAGTTGACAATGGGGTAAGTTGGAGGGGGAACAGCGACCCATCATGATGGTAGAAGCTTACTGTAAAGTCGGGCCCTATGTCCCATGATGATGATGGTACTTAAAAGTAGACGGCCTAACAGATAATGAATTTATTGATCTTCTGGTTGACATTGTACAAATGTAATTTACCCATTATGCAACGTGAAAGGTTTTAACCCTGTTTTAAACATAGAATGGATGAGTTGTGTAATGTGGTTAAACATGATATATTAATCGTAGCCTTTGAGAGTAGTCATACGGTAATAATGCACAATGAATGGACTGATTGCTAGTAGTATGTTCAGAGCTACTTCCTCATTACAAATTATGGACAGACAGACAGACAGACAGACAGACAGACAGACAGACAGAATGAATTCAGGATACAAAGAAATCACAGCACAATAAATACACAATACATAGAGAGATCACACCATACATTGACAATACTACACAGCTCCTCTTACAGAGAGCATGATGGAATAGGCTACCAGCCACAGTTCAACAGTCATCACATTGCACATGTTATGCACAGAACTGAGATGTGGCCTGTTTGTTCACATCTTGTGTGGACAAATCACGTTGAAATGCTTTTTCAGGATTTCTCACTGACAGTATAGTGACCAACCATTACTCTAAGTGACATTCACATGAATAACTAGTCGTTTGCACTCACTTTCATGTTAAGACTATACGTTCAGGGATAATTTCTATGGTTTTCAACTTGAGAGATGAGTTTCTAAAGTGTTTGGTCTCGCTAACCACGATGAAGAGTTGTGATATTCCCTTCTGAGCGTGAAGCTGGCAGGGAAAAATGATTTATTTCATATGTTTGCTGCCATTGATGACTGTTCTTAGCTTCCCAGTGGAGCCTTGAGGAAGGGAATGTTGTCAGAGTGGATCTCTAAAGACATGTCAAACATGAAAACCGTGCAGGATCAGTTCATCTATGTTTTAATGTAAAGTAATCTGGCCTGCTGTCATGAAACATGCTATAGCATACACATAAAGTGTATTATCATTATCCAATTAAATTCAAATGAGCTTCATTGGCATGAGAAAGCATATGTTTGCAATGCCAAAGAAAGTGTGAAAATATAACTAAATACAGTTGACAATGGGGTAAGTTGGAGGGGGAACAGTGACCCATCATGATGGTAGAAGCTTACTGTAAAGTCGGGCCCTATGCCCCATGATGATGGTACTTAAAAGTAGACGGCCTAACAGATAATGCATTTATTGATCTTCTGGTTGACATTGTACAAATGTAATTTACCCATTGTGCAACGTGAAAGGTTTTAACCCTGTTTTAAACATAGAATGGATGAGTTGTGTAATGTGGTTAAACATGATATATTAATCGTAGCCTTTGAGAGTAGTCATACGGTAATAATGCACAATGAATTGACTGATTGCTAGTAGTATGTTCAGAGCTACTTCCTCATTACAAATTATGGACAGACAGACAGACAGACAGACAGACAGACAGACAGACAATGAATTCAGGATACAAAGATATCACAGCACAATAAATACACAATACATAGAGAGATCACACCATACATTGACAATACTACACAGCTCCTCTTACAGAGAGCATGATGGAATAGGCTACCAGCCACAGTTCAAGAGTCATCACATTACACATGTTATGCACAGAACTGAGATGTGGCCTGTTTGTTCACATCTTGTGTGGACAAATCACGTTGAAATGCTTTTTCAGGATTTCTCACTGACATTATAGTGACCATTGCCAACCATTACTCTAAGTGACATTCACATGAATCACTAGTTGTTTCCACTCACTTTCATGTTAAGACTATACTTTCAGGGATCATTTCTATAGTTTTCAACTTGAGAGATGAGTTTCTAAAGTGTTTGGTCTTGCTGACCACGATGAAGAGTTTTAATATTCCCTTCTGAGCGTGAAGCTGGCAGTGAAAAATTATTTATTTCATATGTTTGCTGCCATTGATGACTGTTCTTAGCTTCCCAGTGGAGCGTTGAGGAAGGGAATGTTGTCAGAGTGGATCTCTAAAGACATGTCAAACATGAAAGCCGTGCAGGATCAGTTCATCTATGTTTTAATGTAAAGTATTCTGGGCTGCTGTCATGAAACATGCTATAGCATACACATAAAGTGTATTATCATTATCCAATTAAATTCAAATGAGCTTCATTGGCATGAGAAAGCATATGTTTGCAATGCCAAAGAAAGTGTGAAAATATAACTAAATACAGTTGACAATGGGGTAAGTTGTAGGGGGAACAGCGACCCATCATGATGGTAGAAGCTTACTGTAAAGTCGGGCCCTATGTCCCATGATGATGGTACTTAAAAGTAGACGGCCTAACAGATAATGAATTTATTGATCTTCTGGTTGACATTGTTCAAATGTAATTTACCCATTGTGCAACGTGAAAGGTTTTAACCCTGTTTCAAACATAGAATGGATGAGTTGTGTAATGTGGTTAAACATGATATATTAACCGTAGCCTTTGAGAGTAGTCATACGGTAATAATGCACATTGAATGGACTGATTGCTAGTAGTATGTTCAGAGATATTACACATTACACATGTTATGCACAGAACTGAGATGTGGCCTGTTTGTTCACATCTTGTGTGGACAAATCACGATGAAATGCTTTTTCAGGATTTCTCACTGACAGTATAGTGACCATTGCCAACCATTACTCTAAGTGACATTCACATGAATCACTAGTTGTTTCCACTCACTTTCATGTTAAGACTATACTTTCAGGGATCATTTCTATAGTTTTCAACTTGAGAGATGAGTTTCTAAAGTGTTTGGTCTCGCTGACCACGATGAAGAGTTGTAATATTCCCTTCTGAGCGTGAAGCTTGCAGTGAAAAATGATTTATTTCATATGTTTGCTGCCATTGATGACTGTTCTTAGCTTCCCAGTGGAGCCTTGAGGAAGGGAATGTTGTCAGAGTGGATCTCTAAAGACATGTCAAACATGAAAGCCGTGCAGGATCAGTTCATCTATGTTTTAATGTAAAGTAATCTGGGCTGCTGTCATGAAACATGCTATAGCATACACATAAAGTGTATTGTCATTATCCAATTAAATTCAAATGAGCTTCATTGGCATGAGAAAGCATATGTTTGCAATGCCAAAGAAAGTGTGAAAATATAACTAAATACAGTTGACAATGGGGTAAGTTGGAGGGGGAACAGCGACCCATCATGATGGTAGAAGCTTACTGTAAAGTCGGGCCCTATGTCCCATGATGATGATGGTACTTAAAAGTAGACGGCCTAACAGATAATGAATTTATTGATCTTCTGGTTGACATTGTACAAATGTAATTTACCCATTATGCAACGTGAAAGGTTTTAACCCTGTTTTAAACATAGAATGGATGAGTTGTGTAATGTGGTTAAACATGATATATTAATCGTAGCCTTTGAGAGTAGTCATACGGTAATAATGCACAATGAATGGACTGATTGCTAGTAGTATGTTCAGAGCTACTTCCTCATTACAAATTATGGACAGACAGACAGACAGACAGACAGACAGACAGACAGACAGACAGACAGACAGACAGACAGACAGACAGGATACAAAGAAATCACAGCACAATACATACACAATACATAGAGAGATCACACCATACATTGACAATACTACACAGCTCCTCTTACAGAGAGCATGATGGAATAGGCTACCAGCCACAGTTCAACAGTCATCACATTACACATGTTATGCACAGAACTGAGATGTGGCCTGTTTGTTCACATCTTGTGTGGACAAATCACATTGAAATGCTTTTTCAGGATTTCTCACTGACAGTATAGTGACCAACCATTACTCTAAGTGACATTCACATGAATAACTAGTCGTTTCCACTCACTTTCATGTTAAGACTATACTTTCAGGGATCATTTCTATAGTTTTCAACTTGAGAGATGAGTTTCTAAAGTGTTTGGTCTCGCTAACCACGATGAAGAGTTGTGATATTCCCTTCTGAGCGTGAATCTGGCAGGAAAAAATGATTTATTTCATATGTTTGCTGCCATTGATGACTGTTCTTATCTTCCCAGTGGAGCCTTGAGTAAGGGAATGTTGTCAGAGTGGATCTCTAAAGACATGTCAAACATGAAAACTGTGCAGGATCAGTTCATCTATGTTTTAATGTAAAGTAATCTGGGCTGCTGTCATGAAACATGCTATAGCATACACATAGTGTATTATCATTATCCAATTCAATTCAAATGAGCTTCATTGGCATGAGAAAGCATATGTTTGCAATGCCAAAGAAAGTGTGAAAATATAACTAAATACAGTTGACAATGGGGTAAGTTGGAGGGGGAACAGTGACCCATCATGATGGTAGAAGCTTACTGTAAAGTCGGGCCCTATGTCCCATGATGATGGTACTTAAAAGTAGATGGCCTAACAGATAATGAATGTATTGATCTTCTGGTTGACATTGTACAAATGTAATTTACCCATTGTGCAACGTGAAAGGTTTTAACCCTGTTTTAAACATAGAATGGATGAGTTGTGTAATGTGGTTAAACATGATATATTAATCGTAGCCTTTGAGAGTAGTCATACGGTAATAATGCACAATGAATGGACTGATTGCTAGTAGTATGTTCAGAGCTACTTCCTCATTACAAAGTATGGACAGACAGACAGACAGACAGACAGACAGACAGACAGACAGACAGACAGACAGACAGACAGACAGACAGACAGACAGACAGACAGACAGACAGACAGACAATGAATTCAGGATACAAAGAAATCACAGCACAATACATACACAATACATAGAGAGATCACACCATACATTGACAATACTACACAGCTCCTCTTACAGAGAGCATGATGGAATAGGCTACCAGCCACAGTTCAACAGTCATCACATTACACATGTTATGCACAGAACTGAGATGTGGCCTGTTTGTTCACATCTTGTGTGGACAAATCACGTTGAAATGCTTTTTCAGGATTGTTCACATCTTGTGTGGACAAATCACGTTGAAATGCTTTTTCAGGATTTCTCACTGACAGTATAGTGACCAACCATTACTCTAAGTGACATTCACATGAATCACTAGTTGTTTCCACTCACTTTCATGTTAAGACTATACTTTCAGTGATCATTTCTATAGTTTTCAACTTGAGAGATGAGTTTCTAAAGTGTTTGGTCTCGCTAACCACAATGAAGAGTTGTGATATTCCCTTCTGAGCGTGAAGCTGGCAGTGAAAAATGATTTATTTCATTATGTTTGCTTCCATTGATGACTGTTCTTAGCTTCCCAGTGGAGCGTTGAGGAAGGGAGTGTTGTCAGATTGGATCTCTAAAGACATGTCAAACATGAAAACCGTGCAGGATCAGTTCATCTATGTTTTAATGTAAAGTATTCTGGGCTGCTGTCATGAAACATCCTATAGCATACACATAAAGTGTATTATTATCCAATTAAATTCAAATGAGCTTCATTGGCATGATTAAGCATATGTTTGCAATGCCAAAGAAAGTGTGAAAATATAACTAAATACAGTTGACAATGGGGTAAGTTGGAGGGGGAACAGCGACCCATCATGATGGTAGAAGCTTACTGTAAAGTCGGGCCCTATGTCCCATGATGATGGTACTTAAAAGTAGACGGCCTAACAGATAATGAATTTATTGATCTTCTGGTTGACATTGTTCAAATGTAATTTACCCATTGTGCAACGTGAAAGGTTTTAACCCTGTTTTAAACATAGAATGGATGAGTTGTGTAATGTGGTTAAACATGATATATTAATCGTAGCCTTTGAGAGTAGTCATACGGTAATAATGCACAATGAATGGACTGATTGCTAGTAGTATGTTCAGAGCTATTACACATTACACATGTTATGCACAGAACTGAGATGTGGCCTGTTTGTTCACATCTTGTGTGGACAAATCACGTTGAAATGCTTTTTCAGGATTTCTCACTGACAGTATAGTGACCATTGCCAACCATTACTCTAAGTGACATTCACATAAATCACTAGTTGTTTCCACTCACTTTCATGTTAAGACTATACTTTCAGGGATCATTTCTATAGTTTTCAACTTGAGAGATGAGTTTCTAAAGTGTTTGGTCTCGCTGACCACAATGAAGAGTTGTGATATTCCCTTCTGAGCGTGAAGCTGGCAGTGAAAAATGATTTATTTCATATGTTTGCTGCCATTGATGACTGTTCTTAGCTTCCCAGTGGAGCCTTGAGTAAGGTAATGTTGTCAGAGTGGATCTCTAAAGACATGTCAAGCATGAAAACCGTGCAGGATCAGTTCATCTATGTTTTAATGTAAAGTAATCTGGGCTGCTGTCATGAAACATCCTATAGCATACACATAAAGTGTATTATTATCCAATTAAATTCAAATGAGCTTCATTGGCATGAGAAAGCATATGTTTGCAATGCCAAAGAAAGTGTGAAAATATAACTAAATACAGTTGACAATGGGGTAAGTTGGAGGGGGAACAGCGACCCATCATGATGGTAGAAGCTTACTGTAAAGTCGGGCCCTATGTCCCATGATGATGGTACTTAAAAGTAGACGGCCTAACAGATAATGAATTTATTGATCTTCTGGTTAACATTGTACAAATGTAATTTACCCATTGTGCAACGTGAAAGGTTTTAACCCTGTTTTAAACATAGAATGGATGAGTTGTGTAATGTGGTTAAACATGATATATTAATCGTAGCCTTTGAGAGTAGTCATACGGTAATAATGCACAATGAATGGACTGATTGCTAGTAGTATGTTCAGAGCTATTACACATTACACATGTTATGCACAGAACTGAGATGTGGCCTGTTTGTTCACATCTTGTGTGGACAAATCACGTTGAAATGCTTTTTCAGGATTTCTCACTGACAGTATAGTGACCATTGCCAACCATTACTCTAAGTGACATTCACATGAATCACTAGTTGTTTCCACTCACTTTCATGTTAAGACTATACTTTCAGGGATCATTTCTATAGTTTTCAACTTGAGAGATGAGTTTCTAAAGTGTTTGGTCTCGCTGACCACGATGAAGAGTTGTAATATTCCCTTCTGAGCGTGAAGCTGGCAGTGAAAAATGATTTATTTCATATGTTTGCTGCCATAGATGACTGTTCTTAGCTTCCCAGTGGAGCGTTGAGGAAGGGAATGTTGTCAGAGTGGATCTCTAAAGACATGTCAAACATGAAAGCCGTGCAGGATCAGTTCATCTATGTTTTAATGTAAAGTAATCTGGGCTGCTGTCATGAAACATGCTATAGCATACACATAAAGTGTATTATCATTATCCAATTAAATTCAAATGAGCTTCATTGGCATGAGAAAGCATATGTTTGCAATGCCAAAGAAAGTGTGAAAATATAACTAAATACAGTTGACAATGGGGTAAGTTGGAGGGGGAACAGCGACCCATCATGATGGTAGAAGCTTACTGTAAAGTCGGGCCCTATGTCCCATGATGATGGTACTTAAAAGTAGACGGCCTAACAGATAATGAATTTATTGATCTTCTGGTTGACATTGTACAAATGTAATTTACCCATTGTGCAACGTGAAAGGTTTTAACCCTGTTTTAAACATAGAATGGATGAGTTGTGTAATGTGGTTAAACATGATATATTAATCGTAGCCTTTGAGAGTAGTCATACGGTAATAATGCACAATGAATGGACTGATTGCTAGTAGTATGTTCAGAGCTATTACACATTACACATGTTATGCACAGAACTGAGATGTGGCCTGTTTGTTCACATCTTGTGTGGACAAATCACGTTGAAATGCTTTTTCAGGATTTCTCACTGACAGTATAGTGACCATTGCCAACCATTACTCTAAGTGACATTCACATGAATCACTAGTTGTTTCCACTCACTTTCATGTTAAGACTATACTTTCAGGGATCATTTCTATAGTTTTCAACTTGAGAGATGAGTTTCTAAAGTGTTTGGTCTCGCTGACCACGATGAAGAGTTGTAATATTCCCTTCTGAGCGTGAAGCTGGCAGTGAAAAATGATTTATTTCATATGTTTGCTGCCATTGATGACTGTTCTTAGCTTCCCAGTGGAGCGTTGAGGAAGGGAATGTTGTCAGAGTGGATCTCTAAAGACATGTCAAACATGAAAGCCGTGCAGGATCAGTTCATCTATGTTTTAATGTAAAGTAATCTGGGCTGCTGTCATGAAACATGCTATAGCATACACATAAAGTGTATTATCATTATCCAATTAAATTCAAATGAGCTTCATTGGCATGAGAAAGCATATGTTTGCAATGCCAAAGAAAGTGTGAAAATATAACTAAATACAGTTGACAATGGGGTAAGTTGGAGGGGGAACAGCGACCCATCATGATGGTAGAAGCTTACTGTAAAGTCGGGCCCTATGTCCCATGATGATGGTACTTAAAAGTAGACGGCCTAACAGATAATGAATTTATTGATCTTCTGGTTGACATTGTACAAATGTAATTTACCCATTGTGCAACGTGAAAGGTTTTAACCCTGTTTTAAACATAGAATGGATGAGTTGTGTAATGTGGTTAAACATGATATATTAATCGTAGCCTTTGAGAGTAGTCATACGGTAATAATGCACAATGAATGGACTGATTGCTAGTAGTATGTTCAGAGCTATTACACATTACACATGTTATGCACAGAACTGAGATGTGGCCTGTTTGTTCACATCTTGTGTGGACAAATCACGTTGAAATGCTTTTTCAGGATTTCTCACTGACAGTATAGTGACCATTGCCAACCATTACTCTAAGTGACATTCACATGAATCACTAGTTGTTTCCACTCACTTTCATGTTAAGACTATACTTTCAGGGATCATTTCTATAGTTTTCAACTTGAGAGATGAGTTTCTAAAGTGTTTGGTCTCGCTGACCACGATGAAGAGTTGTAATATTCCCTTCTGAGCGTGAAGCTGGCAGTGAAAAATGATTTATTTCATATGTTTGCTGCCATTGATGACTGTTCTTAGCTTCCCAGTGGAGCGTTGAGGAAGGGAATGTTGTCAGAGTGGATCTCTAAAGACATGTCAAACATGAAAGCCGTGCAGGATCAGTTCATCTATGTTTTAATGTAAAGTAATCTGGGCTGCTGTCATGAAACATGCTATAGCATACACATAAAGTGTATTATCATTATCCAATTAAATTCAAATGAGCTTCATTGGCATGAGAAAGCATATGTTTGCAATGCCAAAGAAAGTGTGAAAATATAACTAAATACAGTTGACAATGGGGTAAGTTGGAGGGGGAACAGCGACCCATCATGATGGTAGAAGCTTACTGTAAAGTCGGGCCCTATGTCCCATGATGATGATGGTACTTAAAAGTAGACGGCCTAACAGATAATGAATTTATTGATCTTCTGGTTGACATTGTACAAATGTAATTTACCCATTGTGCAACGTGAAAGTTTTTAACCCTGTTTTAAACATAGAATGGATGAGTTGTGTAATGTGGTTAAACATTATATATTAATCGTAGCCTTTGAGAGTAGTCATACGGTAATAATGCACAATGAATGGACTGATTGCTAGTAGTATGTTCAGAGCTATTACACATTACACATGTTATGCACAGAACTGAGATGTGGCCTGTTTGTTCACATCTTGTGTGGACAAATCACGTTGAAATGCTTTTTCAGGATTTCTCACTGACAGTATAGTGACCATTGCCAACCATTACTCTAAGTGACATTCACATGAATCACTAGTTGTTTCCACTCACTTTTATGTTAAGACTATACTTTCAGGGATCATTTCTATAGTTTTCAACTTGAGAGATGAGTTTCTAAAGTGTTTGGTCTCGCTGACCACGATGAAGAGTTGTAATATTCCCTTCTGAGCGTGAAGCTGGCAGTGAAAAATGATTTATTTCATATGTTTACTGCCATTGATGACTGTTCTTAGCTTCCCAGTGGAGCCTTGAGGAAGGGAATGTTGTCAGAGTGGATCTCTAAAGACATGTCAAACATGAAAGCCGTGCAGGATCAGTTCATCTATGTTTTAATGTAAAGTAATCTGGGCTGCTGTCATGAAACATGCTATAGCATACAAAGAGGTGTATTGTCATTATCCAATTAAATTCAAATGAGCTTCATTGGCATGAGAAAGCATATGTTTGCAATGCCAAAGAAAGTGTGAAAATATAACTAAATACAGTTGACAATGGGGTAAGTTGGAGGGGGAACAGCGACCCATCATGATGGTAGAAGCTTACTGTAAAGTCGGGCCCTATGTCCCATGATGATGGTACTTAAAAGTAGACGGCCTAACAGATAATGAATTTATTGATCTTCTGGTTGACATTGTACAAATGTAATTTACCCATTGTGCAACGTGAAAGGTTTTAACCCTGTTTTAAACATAGAATGGATGAGTTGTGTAATGTGGTTAAACATGATATATTAATCGTAGCCTTTGAGAGTAGTCATACGGTAATAATGCACAATGAATGGACTGATTGCTAGTAGTATGTTCAGAGCTATTACACATGTTATGCACAGAACTGAGATGTGGCCTGTTTGTTCACATCTTGTGTGGACAAATCACGTTGAAATGCTTTTTCAGGATTTCTCACTGACAGTATAGTGACCATTGCCAACCATTACTCCAAGTGACATTCACATGAATCACTAGTTGTTTCCACTCACTTTCATGTTAAGACTATACTTTCAGGGATCATTTCTATAGTTTTCAACTTGAGAGATGAGTTTCTAAAGTGTTTGGTCTCGCTGACCACGATGAAGAGTTGTAATATTCCCTTCTGAGCGTGAAGCTGGCAGTGAAAAATTATTTATTTCATATGTTTGCTGCCATTGATGACTGTTCTTAGCTTCCCAGTGGAGCGTTGAGGAAGGGAATGTTGTCAGAGTGGATCTCTAAAGACATGTCAAACATGAAAGCCGTGCAGGATCAGTTCATCTATGTTTTAATGTAAAGTAATCTGGGCTGCTGTCATGAAACATGCTATAGCATACACATAAAGTGTATTATCATTATCCAATTAAATTCAAATGAGCTTCATTGGCATGAGAAAGCATATGTTTGCAATGCCAAAAAAGTGTGAAAATATAACTAAATACAGTTGACAATGGGGTAAGTTGGAGGGGGAACAGCGACCCATCATGATGGTAGAAGCTTACTGTAAAGTCGGGCCCTATGTCCCATGATGATGGTACTTAAAAGTAGACGGCCTAACAGATAATGAATTTATTGATCTTCTGGTTGACATTGTACAAATGTAATTTACCCATTGTGCAACGTGAAAGGTTTTAACCCTGTTTTAAACATAGAATGGATGAGTTGTGTAATGTGGTTAAACATGATATATTAATCGTAGCCTTTGAGAGTAGTCATACGGTAATAATGCACAATGAATGGACTGATTGCTAGTAGTATGTTCAGAGCTATTACACATTACACATGTTATGCACAGAACTGAGATGTGGCCTGTTTGTTCACATCTTGTGTGGACAAATCACGTTGAAATGCTTTTTCAGGATTTCTCACTGACAGTATAGTGACCATTGCCAACCATTACTCTAAGTGACATTCACATGAATCACTAGTTGTTTCCACTCACTTTCATGTTAAGACTATACTTTCAGGGATCATTTCTATAGATTTCAACTTGAGAGATGAGTTTCTAAAGTGTTTGGTCTCGCTGA
This sequence comes from Protomyctophum parallelum, assembly GCF_964188405.1. Lineage (NCBI taxonomy): Eukaryota > Metazoa > Chordata > Actinopteri > Myctophiformes > Myctophidae > Protomyctophum > Protomyctophum parallelum. The sequence goes on from NC_139713.1 coordinate 41,636,429, forward strand.
CCACGATGAAGAGTTGTAATATTCCCTTCTGAGCGTGAAGCTGGCAGTGAAAAATGATTTATTTCATATGTTTGCTGCCATTGATGACTGTTCTTAGCTTCCCAGTGGAGCCTTGAGGAAGGGAATGTTGTCAGAGTGGATCTCTAAAGACATGTCAAACATGAAAGCCGTGCAGGATCAGTTCATCTATGTTTTAATGTAAAGTAATCTGGGCTGCTGTCATGAAACATGCTATAGCATACACATAAAGTGTATTGTCATTATACAATTAAATTCAAATGAGCTTCATTGGCATGAGAAAGCATATGTTTGCAATGCCAAAGAAAGTGTGAAAATATAACTAAATACAGTTGACAATGGGGTAAGTTGGAGGGGGAACAGCGACCCATCATGATGGTTGTTCTGTTCTCACTGAGGTATGATGTTCACAGATAAACAGACAGCTAACAGTTGGCTCGAAGAGACGGTCGGAGGCAGTGTAACGTTTGAAGGGTTTTTTACTTCTCCAAAAGCAATCAAGCCAAAATTGTAAAACTGAAACATAAAGAAAGCACTAATTAAATGCCTATTTATATAATCCAATGAAATAATAAACAACATGAAAAACATACAATGTCTACAAGCATTAAGTGTATTTCACTGTAACTCATGTTTTAAGTGACATGACTTGACTGTACTGTAGGCTATAATGTAAATGGCTTGTAGATAAATGTAAATAGTTTTAACCCATTTTTTATAACACATTACTGAAATATGAATTGGAGTTGTGAACTAATTATGAATTATGAACTGAACCAAGAAATTACAGCATGAGGAATAGCTGTATCATAAAATCATGAATTGCTGTAACCATATATGAAATCACAAAAAGTCAGAAAGGCTCACAAATGCTGAATAAAGCTAATGAAATTGACCAAGCAGCGATATCGTCACTGTATATCAAATCAATGCACTGAAACTAGTGATACACTGAAACTACTACTAGCATTAGCTTAGCAACAACCTACCCAAACAAACCCAACTTGCAAAGAATAAATTAAGATAAACCAAAAGGCTACAAAATCGCCAAACATGTCAGAAAAGGTTGCAATCATGTTACTTACAGACGATTCTTTCAAGACATGAACACAAAGTTAGGTTAGGAATAGAGCAGCAGTTGCAAAGACCGCAGGGTCTGACGTTTAGCTTCAGAATGGACAGTTTGCATTGAAATACACATTTAACCAACGTCCACCAGAGGGCACAAAAACGCAAAAAATAGAGGCACAGTTCTGAACGGAACATGACACTCCCCGTCTGGTATTGTTATAAATACCACTAACTAAACAATAAAATCAAGTGAAACAATTCTATTCTTATCTCAAAGATTGGGGAGATCACTTTGGGTCCAGTCCCTTGGCTGTCATAAGGAGAACTATCTCAGAGACAGGCCGCAGAAAAGTCTTAGCTGACCCCGATTTTGTGACTTTGAGTTCGATCTTCCTGACTTTTCCATCCGTGTCAGGAAATGTCTTTGCGACCAGGGCTAGGGGCCAGTCGTTCCGCTGCACCTGGTTGTCCTTCATCAGGACCAGGTCACCTTCTTGAATGTTAGGCCGGTCGTCCTGCCACTTGCTGCGGCTTTGGAGCGTTGAAAGGTACTCCCGCCTCCATCTGCTCCAGAAGACGTTGGCGAGGTGTTGTACCTGTTTCCACTGTGGTCTGATGATGATGATGCGACCATGAGCGTGTTCTTTTGTCCGCCGCTGTGTAGAGTGAAGCCGCTGTGTAGAGCGAGGCTGCTGTGTAGAGCGAGGCTGCTGTGTAGAGCGAGGCTGCTGTGTAGAGCGAAGCTGCTGTGTAGAACGAAGCTGCTGTGTAGAGCGAAGCTGCTGTGTAGAGCGAAGCTGCTGTGTAGAACGAGGCTGCTGTGTAGAGCGAGGCCGCTGTGTAGAGCGAAGCTGCTGTGTAGAGCGAAGCTGCTGTGTAGAGCGAAGCTGCTGTGTAGAGCGAAGCTGCTGTGTAGAGCGAGGCTGCTGTGTAGAACGAAGCTGCTGTGTAGAGCGAGGCTGCTGTGTAGAGCGAAGCTGCTGTGTAGAGCGAGGCTGCTGTGTAGAGCGAGGCTGCTGTGTAGAGCGAAGCTGCTGTGTAGAGCGAAGCTGCTGTGTAGAGCGAGGCTGCTGTGTAGAGCGAGGCTGCTGTGTAGAGCGAGGCTGCTGTGTAGAGCGAGGCTGCTGTGTAGAACGAGGCTGCTGTGTAAAGCGAGGCCGCTGTGTAGAGCGAGGCTGCTGTGTAGAGCGAGGCTGCTGTGTAGAGCGAGGCTGCTGTGTAGAGCGAGGCTGCTGTGTAGAGCGAGGCCGCTGTGTAGAGCGAGGCTGCTGTGGGGTCACTGCCGCCGACATCTGCCACGTTGCACCGTCGTCCATAAACACCTCTTTGTCCATTAACTGTAGGAACAGTCTGTCTTCGATGGAGAGACCCACTTTCTCGTCATCCTTGGTTCTCTCGAAGACGGTGCAGCCTAGACTGTGATCATCGACAGCAGACGGGAAAGAAGAGATGCGAGAAGCAGTGTGGGTCTGTGTTTTGGTACTGAACTTTTCCTTGACATGGAGCTGATTTGGGCATGGAGTGAAGAGAGGTGGGCATCCATTTTCTAACACATTAGTGCGGAATGAAGAAACTGCTGCCGATCTGTGGGCTGAGCCCAAACAGACGTCGCCTACAACAACCCACCCCAGGTCTAATCTTTGGGCGTAGGGGGCATTGTGAGGGCCGTTGCGTAGCTCTCGCACTTTGTGCACCTGAAGGACATCACGCCCCAGAAGGAGGAGAATCTGGGCTTCTGGATCCAGGTGTGGGATTCTGTGTGCAATCGATTTTAAGTGAGTGTGATGTTGCGCTGCCTCTGGGGTTGGAATCTCAGAACGGTCGTCCGGCATGTGATTACACTCAATGAGTGTGGGAAGCTTCACACTCACCTCTCCATCCAAGGATTCCACAGTGAACCCTGTAGCTCTTCTCCCGGATGTCTCCGTGATTCCAGAGCATGTGCGAAGAGTGTATGGAGAGTCTGACCCAGTGAGTTCAAAGAGATCAAAGAATTCTGACCTGGCCATTGACCTATTGCTCTGGTCATCCAGAATAACGTACGCCTTCGCTGCTTTGTCTGGGTGAGCTTTTGGGTAAACCTTTACCAGGCAAATCTTGGAACATGACCTGGGGCTCTGGCCTTCGCTGCAAACTTCGGTGCATTTTGAGGTGACTGACAGCTGACTTGACTCACCTTCATCCTCCCCGCCATGCTCTGCAGTGGCGGCTGTGCTCCAAGGGGGTGGCCCAGGATGAAGTGCTGCCACATGTCTGTCACTGTCGCATTCCATGCATTTCACCTCTGCTTTGCAGTCTTTAGCCAGGTGTGTAGTAGAGGCACAACACTTAAAGCAGACACCATTCTCCTTCAAATACTTGGTACGGTCTCCATGTGCCATGTTTCGGAAACTCCTACATTTTTTCAGAGGGTGGGGCTTCTTGTGTATGGGGCATTGTCTATTTATGTCTCCGGGTGCTGCTTTACTCAGTGGCCGAGGAGCAGAGTCGTTTGTAGCAACTTCTGTCTTGTGAATGGACACATGACCATTTACATTTCCTGATGATTTCACTGCTTCTGGCCTTGGTGAACCTGTAGAGCTGCTTGGACCTGCAGAGGCACTTGAGAGGGTGAAACTAGGGTCGTTTCTTCTGCGTGCCTCGCTGCAGACAAAGTTAGTGAAATATGCAAATGGAGGAAATTGGACATGGTGCATCTCCTTATACTGTGAGCCTTGGCTCATCCACTTGTCCTGAAGATTGTAGGGCAATTTCTCAACGATGGGTTGGATGCCCCTGGCAGAGTCCAGAACTGCAAGTCCTGTCAGGTAGCCATCCCTTTTGGCAGAATTCAGCTCCATCAGTAAATCTCCCAGTTCCCTGAGCTTCTGAGGATCCTTTTGATTGATTTTAGGCATCTTCTCCAACCTATCAAAGAGGGCCCTTTCAATGACTTCAGATGCGCCATAACACTCTTCAAGACGATCCCAGGCCATTTCGAGCCCAGCTGCAGCGTCGTTGACATGCACAGCACGGATCCTCATGACTTGTTCAGAAGATTGGTTTCCCAGCCATTTAGTTAAAAGATCGAGCTCCTCACTCGCTGTCAAGTTCAGTCCTCCTGTGGCGTTTATGAATGAGGACTTCCACGCCCAAAAGTTATCTGGGCGATCATTGAACTTGATGAGCCCTGTATTCACAAGTTCACGACGTACCAAGTACCTTGCCATGTCACTCATCCCAGACCTATCCACTGGTGCGGTAGGGGAGTCATGTGAATTAGGAGATGGGGTCCGAGCAGCAGATAGATGATTTTGAGTGTATATGAAACCTCTAGACTGCTGTACATCCTTGGGTGTGTGATATGTGTGATGTGAGGCGCGAGGACCAGGTAAGGTGGGCGTTGCAAACGAGGGATGGCCTGCATGCCGCCCCACATCTGGGTGGGTGTTGCTCGCGGTGGCCTGTTGGTGATCTGCGGGTGATGGCGCGCTCAGCTGCTGTGCCGCACCATCACCATGGCTGTTGCCGTCCCGTTCAGCTCTGGAGTTGTCATGCTGTCTCCGTCTGTTTGGAGATGTGGAGTCAGGAAACTGAGGATGTTCTGTATGACTGGGGGGTTGCTGAGAGTGACGCTGGACATATGCTTGCGTACGTTCTATGGCAATTTGCGTTGTGTCCTCCATGTCTCTCTTGCTGCCTTCTACACTTTCAGAATCCACTAACGCCTCTAGGACCTCAGCCTCTGCTTCAGCTGCTGCAGCGTCTCGTTCCAACTGTAAAGAAGATAACTCGGCAGCTATACGAGCCTCTTTCATTGTCATTTCAGCTCCTTTCAGTGTCATTTCAGCTCCTTGAAGCTTCAAATCCTTCTCTCTCTGAGAGAAGGCAACACGCACTTTGGCAGCCTCAGCCTTAGCTCGTGCCTTGGCGGCTGCTGCACTGGCAGTGGAAGATTTGCTTCCTTTGGAAGAGGAGCGCTTACTAGCCTGGGAAGGTGTGCGTTCCTTGACTGCGTCTCCTGCAGTCGACATGGTGAATGTCTCTCGGGGGAGGTTGTTAGACGGTGTAGGTCAGAGTGATGCTGTAGTATCCTGTTTGTCTTTGTAGTCGTGCCCGCCGGGAAGACGTCTTTTTACTGTTCTGTTCTCACTGAGGTATGATGTTCACAGATAAACAGACAGCTAACAGTTGGCTCGAAGAGACGGTCGGAGGCAGTGTAACGTTTGAAGGGTTTTTTACTTCTCCAAAAGCAATCAAGCCAAAATTGTAAAACTGAAACATAAAGAAAGCACTAATTAAATAATGCCTATTTATATAATCCAATTAAATAATAAACAACATGAAAAACATACAATGTCTACAAGCATTAAGTGTATTTCACTGTAACTCATGTTTTAAGTGACATGAAATGACTGTACTGTAGGCTATAATGTAAATGGCTTGTAGATAAATGTAAATAGTTTTAACCCATTTTTTATAACTACACATTACTGAAATATGAATTGGAGTTGTGAACTAATTATGAATTATGAACTGAACCAAGAAATTACAGCATGAGGAATAGCTGTATCATAAAATCATGAATTGCTGTAACCATATATGAAATCTCAAAAAAATCAGAAAGGCTCACAAATGCTGAATAAAGCTAATGAAATTGACCAAGCAGTGATATTGTCACTATATCAATGCACTGAAACTAGTGATACACTGAAACTACTACTAGCATTAGCTTAGCAACAACCTAGATACTAGCATAGGCTCAGCACCAAAACCAACTTGCAAAGAATAAATTAAGATAAACCAAAAGGCTACAAAATTGCCAAGCATGTCAGAAAAGGTTGCAATCATGTTACTTACAGACGATTCTTTCAAGACATGAACACAAGTTAGGTTAGGAATAGAGCAGCAGTTGCAAAGACCACAGGGTCTGACGTTTAGCTTCAGAATGGACGGAGTTTGCATGGAAACACACATTTAACCAACGTCCACCAGAGGGCACAAAAATACAGAAAATAGAGGCAGAGTTCTGAACAGAACATGACAACTCCAGTAAGTCTTGTATTTGGGTTGAATGTAAGCTTAAACTGCGTCTTTATGTAGGCTATATAATGTTGGTGTTATTGTGTTTTATTTCAGCCATCACTTTGACCTGTTGTAGCCAAGGCATTCCTTCTATTTCATATTAGCAGCATATCAGCAGATGTCACATTGTTGCTAGCTTGTTAAATAGTGTGTGAGAATTGTGCAATGTGTCTTATTTCTATGAATAGTAATTTGGGATTTGTTCATATATATAGGCCATGTTTGTTTACAGAGGCTACAGAGACGTTTACTGGTTCTATTGTATGTTTATTTCTCTTTAGAAACCAACAACTTACACAACAATGCAACTTATCTGACCAGCATTTTGTTATTAAAACCCACTAAAGAGGACCTTGAGCAGAGCAGAACCCAAACCCAGATATAAACATTGATATACAGTCCTTACCCACAAACCCTCACTAACACAAAGAGTTCTTTGGACTTTTCAACAATGCATATTTATTAATTTGGACAGCATGCTAATGCAATGACAAGATATTTTCAAAACCAACTTTATCTTGCAGCAAAAATAGGAAGACGCTTGATTAATGCAAACAAGGGAGACAACTACAGTCTACAGGAGTTTAACCATCATAGATTCATCAAAAACACCTTTTTTCTGGTGACTGATATTGTCCTTCTAATACGGGGGGGGGGGGGGGGGGTCCAGTGTTTTTTTCATTTACTGTTTTCATTTATGTTTATGTGGCAGCAGTGTCTGCCACATCTTCCAAAACAATTATTCAACATAAATGAAAACAGTGAATGAAAAAAAACAGCGGACCCCCCTCCCCCACGTATTAGGAGGACAATATCAGTCACCAGGAGGAAAAAATACGGATGTTTTCGATGAATCTATCACGATTACATTAGGGTTTGAAGTTAAAAGTTAATATAAATACTGAATCAAGCAACTTAAAAAAAACTGTCTGGGATGTTCACATAAGCCTGAGTAGACGATAAAATTTAAAAGTGAAATTTAATTTCACTTGACACGCTGTGTCATGCTGAAAAAGTCACAATGTCATAATAATAATAATAATAATAAAACTTTATTTGTGTAGCACCTTTCATGACATGCAATGCAGCTCAATGTGCTTTACAGATATGTCATAATGCCATGCATTGTGTGCTTGGAGACGTCACTCTTTCCTTTTTAATATGGCAGGGCAGGAGGATAGACAAGGCTCTACGGTGTTACCAAAAATAAACCCCAAATAAATAGATTCTTAACCACTTAAAGTTTAAACAATATATTCTTTATTGACCAGCTTTCCCCAGGGTTATACAGTGTACTATATTTATTTTTTCCCCCTCTATACCATATCTCTTTTTATTTATGTTCTATAAATTGACTCTACAAGCTCACAAGGTCTCGTTGTAGATCGGCTAGGTGAACAGTTGAGGCAGGGGCGGGTGCCGAAGATGCGGCAGCGGGGGTATTGTCGGGGGTTGTATGGCGGGCCGAACACCCTCCACCCCTGCCTCTGGCGTTGTCTGAAAAAAAGCTTGACCGAGCGGACCGAGCGACCTCCACCCCCGCCATAGTGGTCACGCTTGCTGGTCACCACGGGCGTGTGGGTAGTCGGCTCATACTGAAGATACTCTGGACGTGGCCTAGCGGCATGCGGTGTCCGCCATTGTTACGGTGGTGGCGGCTGGGGGGGCGGCGGCTGCGGAAGCGGCGGCTGGGGGAGCGGCGGGGGCGGGAGCGACCAATGCGTTGTCCAGTCCAGCCAGACTGAGTCTTCATGCGGCGCACGCTTCCAACGTTGAGTTGTGGGACATTCACACCGTACCTAAAGGAAGGAGGACATTCACATTGACTTTTATTATTTGACATGACGACAAAAACAATTCATTACAATGTAAATTTGCCCCTTACAATTTACAATTTAGGCATTTGGCAGACACTCTTAATCCAGAGAGCGACTTACAGTAAGCGAGTAACCAAAACACGTGGTAATGCATCATTGTCGACAGGCCGGCAGTAGGTTGTGAAGTTGGCTGGGGTCAAGGGCCGGTGATTTCTCAGAGCAATCCTCATTTGAGGAGGGGCCGCCTCCCAAGCAGATGACGCAGTCTTCACAGTATGAGGAAAAGGTCCCCAGAATGCAGACCGGGCAACCCCGGAAGGATGAATATGGGCTTTGGGGTCGCAAGAGATATAACGTTTACCCAAGGCGTTATGAGTTACATTCAAGAGAGCAGGTGCAGAACAATGACGTTCTGGCCAGGGACACAGATCTGATAGCTGACCACATGTCAAAACGACCAGTACTTCACTCCAGGAGAAGATCCGAAGGCGGCGAGGCCAGGGCAGACTGCAGGAAAGGGGACTTTGAAGTTCCACCACAGGCCCACTGATAAATCAAGGAAGGCGGCGGTTTGGTGGTGATTGATGTCATTAATGTGATGAGATCTTTGGTGTTTGTTCGCCAAAGTGTTTTTGTATAAATCTATTGTAAAGTTTGAATGGTCAAGTTTATATGGGTACTGTGAGAAGATATTTTATTCCCCATAGGATAAAAAGAACGGAAGCAGCTGACTTGCATGCTGTCCTCCTTATCAGGAAATTAGAGAACTGTCTGGCTGACCTAGTGACCTCCCCTGGTTTCCCAAGGTATCTAGGAGAGATTTACACCCCCACCCCTAGTCTCACCCCATGTTGGCTGATGTAGGCAGACACTATGAGTTAATTTTATTGTGTTGTTTTTGTTTTCACCTCTGAAACTGATATAATGATTATTAACTGTTTTGTTTTTAATAGTTTACAAGTTGAATTGAAAAAGGGATGATTGTTTTCGCCTCCCTATTAACTAAGTAGAAGTTTGATCCCAGGTTGCTCATGTGTTCATATGAGAACATAATGGTGTAGGCCTAAACAGGTTAAGTAAAAATATAAGTTTTACTATAAAGTAGGGATGATGTTATTTTAGCCTCCCTGGATTCTTAGAGACAGTATTGTGTTTTAAATTAGTTTAAATGCTAAAATGTAATGTTTGTAGGAGGTGTGTTTGTAGAGCACATGGTAAAAGGTCCTTAGATCTCTTTAGTTGATAAGTAAGGGCCCATAAATAAATAGGAGTTGGCATGAGAAGGTGTGTCTGTTTTCCCCTCACTAAGCCATAGTGAGTTATTTGGCGCCAGCCATCTTCAAAAAATATCAAACAAACAAAGGTTACCTCCCCCCTCAGGAACATACAGTATATAACCCCTCAGGGCAGAGGGTTCAGGGTTCCAGTCTTCAGTCCGGAGGGGAGAGGAGAGGTACCAGATCACAGAGGATGCTCTAAGCTTTTCAAAGAAAGTAGCAGTTTTAGAAACTTAGTAGTTATTTACCGTATATCTCCAGTTTTCCTAAACGACTTTTTATTTTTCCTAGTTTCTTTCCTTTATTTTTTGGATTATATAATTTTTGTATGCAACTACAACTGTATAATAAATCTTCAATTTTTTTGGAAAATCAACACCCTGGTCTTGTATCCGTCTATTTTTGGTGAGTAACCTGTTCGATTAATATTGAATTATGGGTCCAGGGTATAATTATGCACTATTGGATGAGCGATGTGTCAGTAGCCTCAATTGCTATGCACGGTCAGGACGAAGAGAAGAAATCTACTAAAGTTTGCATTTCAACCCAACTCATGTCACAGGCGAGACGCTATGACCTCTGTGTTCAACGGCCAGACTCCTCAGGCGAACCGCTGAGGGTGTCCTAATAACAGAGGCCGCACTATCCTTTAGGCGAGACGCTGGGGGTATAGGGCGGTGCTCTCTCTTCATCAGCAGTTCAATAGATACCCAGGCCTTACAGGCGAGTCGCTGTAGGGTCCTGGGATCTGATTTCACCATATAATATACCTGGAACTTCCACCGTTGTTCGGTGGAGGGAGACCGTGACAATTCAACTCAACTCAACTTCACCGTACTATTACAGACAGAAAGAGTGACCGACCGAACTTGAACCTATAAAAGGGGACCTGCATTGTCAAGTACACTCAGACTGTCTAACAATCATATACATAAAACATTGTCATCATGAATCATATACGATTATACGTATAAGCTCAGCCTTTGCATACGCCTGTTTTATAGTGATAGTGCTCGGTGTGAATGGCCCCTTACGTGTTTTTATAGCTGTAAAGCAGAATCGTGGTTTTAGAGGAGTAGAGGAGTTCTATAGGTAATTGTTGGTATTATTATTTGTTGTAGTTATTTAGTAGTAATATAGATGTTATTAGCATGTTAATTTGACAGATGCCAGGTTCATTTGTTGACCTGGCATCCCATACACACAGCGGCCATTTTGCGCTGACATCATTACAGTATGTGCGTGTTGTGAATAAATGTAACCCGAACGGGGTGGTATTTCATTAACTTAATACTATTTAGGTAATGAAATGTCGGGTGACATTGTTAAGTTAACCCATTTAGGCCTGACGTCGAAATTAAAAAAATATATATTCTAAATTCCAACAGTTTTCTGAAAAACCTCATGTTTCTATGTCAGTGGTTCTCAAACAATTTCAAATTTTCAAATTTTGCAAACGTGCATTATTGGCCCTAATATAAGCCCTCAATGGGGGTTGAGTTTTTGTGCTAATTATTATTATTTCCATCGATATAAGTAGTAAAGTGTGCCACTTATACTACTGATACTATTTACATTATGAAGAGAGGATATATTTTAGCAACATTCAATTCAATTCAATGCAATTCAATTCATTGAGGGATTATGGTAGGGGAAATAGCCAATAATGCGCTTTTGCACAAAATGACACCAGGACCTCTTTGGTGGGGACGTAACAACTACAAATATAAGTAAGAAAGCCTTCTAGCATGGAATTATCCTTTAACGCATTTTGGGGCGGGAACCCCTTTTGGTGTTAGCATTATGGTATGCTTTAGCTATTGAAAAATAGCAGATCTACAAGCTCATAGCCCGGCACTGAATGCTGCACTACGAGCTTGTAGGTCTGCTATTTTTGAAAGATCAAAGAACGACTGACATAGAAAATAGTAGGGGAGCCTATCAATCAAGATTCTGATGCCCGTGATTTTGGAATGTAAATTTTTGGAGACGGGTATATCTTGATTTTTGGAGTTACCAGAATGCCAAAAAAAAAACATGTCTCCAATTATTTCTGTTGGGTTTAGCATGTGCAATTAGCAAAATTCAGAAAGTTCAGAAAACTGTCAGGATTTGGAAGACATTTTTAGAATCTGATCTCAGGTCAAAATGGGTTAATAGCAAAATGGCCGCCTTGTGAATATGGTGAATAGTTTGTATAGTTTCAGTGTACAGATGAGTTTTATATACTATACTGTTAGGAATGATGACATGTTTACCTACTGTATATGATCCTATGCATTTGATGTACTATCTCATGTTTGCGGTGCTTACTGTAAATCGCTCTGGATTAAACCCATTCAGGACGGGAACCCAGGTTTTGGTGTTTCAACGTAAGCATTACTGTTATACTTTAGCTATTGGAAAATAGCAGATCTATAAGCTCGTAGCGCTGCACTGAAGGCATGAAATAGTTTGAGAACCACTATATAGAAACATAGGTTTTTCAGAAAACATTTTTGAATACATTATGTAAAAAAGTAGTAGGCCTATTAGTAGTAATAGTATTAAAGAGTCCTTACTTGTCAAACATCCGGCTAACATCTGAACGCCTCAAAGAGACTGCATGATTCTCTACAACACAAGACAAAAAACATGTATATCATTCATCTATTATATCATCTATTATATCATTATTATATCATCTATTGTATCATTATTATATCATCTATTACTGTATATATGTCAAACTCAAGGCCCGGGGGCCAAATCAGGCCCGTGAACGAATTATCTTTGGCCCCGCGGGATGATATTTAATTAGTATTAGAACTGGCCCTCTGGTATATTGCACGGACCACCATAATACTACAAGTCCCACAATGCACTGCGAGTGCATTGTCACGTATCGAGGGCCCGCAAGCGCAAGCATGTGTCTTCTCTTCACTATTGATCAGCAGTGAAAGTATATCACTTGTGGTCAACTTTCAGCTACCCTGCAGCCTACTATGGGATTAGATTAGTGCCATAATACTTGAATCTGAATTCAATAATCTAATCCCATAGCCTACCCCTCTCCCCTAAAATGGCCCGTCTGTTGAAACACAGTCCGGCCCTCGACTTGTACCAATTTATTTATTTTGGCCCACTGTATATTTGAGTTTGACATCCCTGATTATTCTATTATATCATTATTATATCATCTATTATATCATTATATAATCTCCACAAAGCACTGTCATATACAATCAACAGTCAAAATACAATATGTTAGTATATGCTATTATAATTAATTAGCTGAATAATTTACAACCAACACCATGGAGAGTGCAAAGTACTCATAAGTAGACTAACTACAAAATTGTGATTACATTATGAAAGCAAGGCGTGTACACAATAATCATATTATTGATATATAATTACTGTAATATCCTGTACTGAAATAAATGTTTTGAAAAGATGCACAGAAAGACTGAACTTTTTTCCTCCAAAATGAGTTAATATCACAGGCAGAATCTTCACATACTCTTCAGCATGTCTGAAATAAGTGTCAGAGCTAAATATGAAATAAATGCTTAGTGTAATTTTAGAGTCCACAGAAGTGAACTTGTTAAGTTTTCTCAACTCACTGTTTCTCTGCAAGACATGAATCTATAAGCCATATTTCCTCAACTGGTGGACAACCAATATGTCAATTTGAAGCTATGATTCCCTGCTTTCATATGACAACAAAACATTATGGTAACAATCAATGTATTTGAAATGAACCGAACTCAATCCAAACAACCAGTGCAGCATACATTCAGTATACAGTAGATGGATGCTGAGTATTTCAGCCATCTCAGTAGTTTTTGACACTGACGTATCCATACCTAAAGCCCAAACCTGACCAATGCAACTACCGCTAGTCGCTACTCCTTGCAACAAAACGGTCGCAAAAGGTCTACGGCACCAATGCAGCTCCGGGCGTCGGGGCTAATGTGTTTTGCAAGTATCGTTGCATTTTGCAAGGAGTTCCACGGCGAATCATTGGTGCCGTTCGGGCTTTAAAGGACAACTTTTGTTTTTTTCAACCACGGTTCATGTTCAGGTTGTTGTTAGAGAAAGTAAAAGATGAGTGTTCATTTTTCTTCATTTGCTGCTTTCTTTCGTTTTAAGGATTTTAGCGGTTTTTGACACTGTGGGGCGGGGGCATTCGAGCATGGGGCTAAATATGTATTTCTTTACAAAATATTATGGCGATTTTTTAAAATTATTTACTATAGTCCTACTAGACTATAGATTATATCTGGCCACAGAAGATCACAGGATCTACTGAATGTGAAGGTAAAGCCTACTGGGGGGAAGCCACATTTTGTCATAGGCTCAATATGTCAGTTTGACACATTCAGTATATCTTGTGATCTTTTGTGGCCAGATGTAATTTCTTGGGGTTTAGTAGGACTACAGTAAATAATAAAATAATAAATCGCTATGACATTTTGTAAAAAAAATACATATTTAGCCCCATGCTCGAATGCCCCGCCCCCCTGTCAAACACCGCCAAAATTCCTAAAACGAAAGAAACCAGCAAATGAAGAAAAATTTACACTCCTCTTTTACTTTCTCTAATAACAACCTAAAACATGAACCTTGGTTGAAAAAAACTAAAGTTGTCTTTTAAAGGAGAATTCCATGCTAGATGGCTTTCTTAACTTTCTTACCTTTCTTTGTATAGTTGTTACGTCCCCACCAAAGAGGTCCAGGTGTTTTTTTGTGCAAAAACTCCTTATTGGCTATTTCCCCTACCATAAGCCCTCAATGAATTGCATTGAATTGAATGGGAATTGAATGGGGCTATGGGGTGTTGTGCTAATTCACTTATTTCCATTGAAATGAGTAGTAAAGTGTGCCACTTGGGATATCATTTACATTATGAAGAGAGGATATATACAAAAAATATATATTTTTGAGCGATGTAAATAAGCGAATTAGCACAACACCCCATAGCCCCATTCAATTCAATTCATTTAGGGCTTATGGTAGGGGAAATAGCCAATAAGGAACTTTTGCACAAAATAACACCTGGACCTCTTTGGTGGGGACGTAACAACTACAAAGAAAGGTAAGAAAGCCTTTTAGTATGGAATTGTCCTTTAAGCCCAGTACATGTTTGTGGGCGATTTACCTTCTTTACGGCGTTGACTCCGAGCGTCCACCAGACCAGGCATCAACACACCCAGCAGCACCATCAGCACAGCGGCAGGCGCAATAAGGCCCTTCATCCTGCAACACAGAACCAGACACATCCATCATGACACATAATAATGTTAGCTTCTCACGCAAATCATGACATATCAGTGCCCTTCAGTATGCCTATCTACTAGCAATAATGAATAGAGTATTGTTGCAAAAGTTAACTAACTAAAACTAACTGAAATTATAGACAAAATACCCTTAGTTTTATCCTTTTAAATTCAATAGATTAATCTCCTCATTTCTCCAACAAGTTTTACGGCAGTTTTCAGCACCGTACGGCTAACGATAACCCTAACCCACAAATAAACCACAAATAAGTACGAAAAACAACTAAAACTAAACTAAAACTAAGCATGTTCACCAAAATAAAAACTAAATAAAAACTAGCAAACCCGCTCTAAAAACTAACTAAAACTAACTGAATTAGAAGAAAAAAAATGTCAAAAGTAAAAAAGAAAACTATTATAACCTTGCTCTATACCATACCTTTCTGCAGACTCAACGCTGTATAAGGTGTGTATAAGGTCTCCAAGAGGATGGAATGTATTGTGTCTTAACGGTTGAGGGGTTCGTCTGCCTTTTATATGTCTTTGGGTAGAGCGTGGCTTTGAACCTTGTCATTGCATGTTGTAATACATAAGTACGGTATGGTATGTGGACACTCATAATCTCTAATCTCAAAGTAACACATGTTGTTCACAGTAGCGCTTCCTCCTCCTATCACTTCCTCCAGTTCTCCAAATCTCACAACCCCAAATTATTTTATTTTTATTTAACCTTTATCTAACCAGTAAAATCACATTGAGACTGCGTCTCTTTTACAAGTGGGAAATGGCCAAGAGGCGGACATAAAATTACACTTCAATACCACATCGTCAGTGTTACATTTTGAACCAGCAAATACAACGTCCATAATACACCTTGAAGTACCTATGCATAAATACAACAAGTCACCTGTCCTACTTTTTAGTAGCAGGGCAAAATACACAATATACACAATCTACACGATCTGAGCCGATATAATAAATATATAGGCATGAACATAGGCCAGTAGTACATATATCCAAACATGTGCAGGTGCTGTATTGTGCATCAAAGATGATCCTTTTGAAACTTCTCAAGGGAACTTTCAACGCCAGTTTTAGTCTGGACTGTAGATCATTCCACGACCAAGGGCCAAAGAAGGCCAGACATGTTTTACCCCCCCCTCTGATTTGAATGCTGGTACTACACACCGCAGCCAAGCATTTGACCTGAGGTTTAGGCCGTTTTATTAGAGTATTCTTTAACACACTCACTCCAGAGTTTAATGTATGTATTTTTATGGGTCCTCCCATGCTGGTAAAATGGTAAATGGTGTATTTATATATAGCGCCTTTATCCAAGGCGCTTTACGTAAATTGTGCATTACATTCACCCATTCACACACACACATTCACACACCTTTACATAGATTGTGCATTACATTCACCCATTCACACACACACACACACACACACACACACACACACACACACACACACACACACACACATTCACACACGTTTGCATAGATTGTGCATTACATTCACCCATTCACACACACACACACACACACACACACACACACACACACACACACACACACACACACACACACACACACACACACAAGGTTTACACCCATAATGCAACAACCAAACTGTACTTCAATAAACAAGAGGGGAGTGAGGAGAACAAAGTAATCGGGGTCCTAAACTAAGCTAAAAAATAGCAGATCTACAAGCTCAAATAGCACATCTACAAGCGGCACTCAGTATCTAAATACTGAATCGAGCAACTTAACACCGGTGCAACCCAAAAGCTCCAAAATGTGTGTGCAGTGAACTATCCCTTTAAGACACACAGTGGTGGGAGGAAGAGGCTGGAATGAATGATGAAACATTAAACATTATGTTTACAAAATAATAAAGAGGATGGAGGGTTGGGTCTGTACAGTACAAAGCTACAAATGCCTACTGTACAGAGCCTATACAATAATAATAATAATAATAATAATAATAATAATAATAATAATAATAATGGCTTTGAGGCCTCTAAATACAGAGACATTAAAGTGTATTGTGCACTGAGGGTTTTTACAGCTAAAACTTATAATTTCATGTTATACTGATTGAGGAACTGACTTCGACCACAACAATACTGTCCACATATACTGGTTTATAGTCAGCCTCACTGACACAGAGAGAGAGAGAGAGAAAGAGAGAGAGAGAGAGAGAGAGAGAGAGAGAGAGAGAGAGGCATTCACAGAGACAGACAGAGAAACAGCTCAGGCAGACGGACAAAGATCAGATCAGAATGTCTGTTATCAAATGGATTCAAGTGGTTCTCATTCTGCTGAGAGTAGACAACTCTCTACAGGACTCCATCTACACAAGATCTGGAGCCACCGTCAACCTGCCATGTAACCCGTTACATGGAGAGACTGGCTGTTTGTCAACTACGTGGCTTCACTCAAAACGGTCCGGGAGTGTTAGTGTGGCTGATTATGGTGCGATTAACACGAATGAACTACACAAATCTACAGCAGACAGACTGGTATTGGAGTCTGACTGCTCTCTGACTGTTAAAGATGTCACGGCTGATGATTTTGGTATATATGTCTGCCGAAAATTTGAAAACGGACGCAATCTTCAATATCTAGATCAACGGAGTGAGCTGTTTGTACTGGACGTCACCACAATAAACAGTGGGACAGAACAGAAATGTCATCTGCTTGACTTCCATAATAGATGTGAAGGTCTCACTGTGAGATGGCTAAAGGACAGCACTAACCGGGTAGAAAACACTCAGGATACCCGATGTTCTAGCACTGTGACCATCGACAGAAACGACCAGACCAAGACGTTTACATGTCAGGTTACGAAGGACAACGGAGAGCTGATCGACTTCGTGAAGACCCCAATCCAACCGACCAGGCCTCCAGCTACGACCTCCTTGGACATGCTCTCTACGTGGGGGTCTCTGAGGGTCTCTACGTGGGGGTGACGGTGGTGCGAGTGGTGGGGACGGTGGCCATCTTCCTCATGCTACTCGCCGTGATTCTCGTCGGCAGGCCACTGAGACCCCGACCATCGACCCCTACGCCGTGATAGACGACTGAAGCAGCCGTTCCCTGCAGGCCTTTTACCAGCGGCCCCCCAACATTATTCCCTCTACACTAGCGGTTTACCTCCTGGACACCAGCTGCCCTTGACCTTTTGACCCTGGACACCAGCTGCCCTTGACCTTTTGACCCTGGACACCAGCTGCCCTTGACCTTTTGACCCTGGACACCAGCTACCTCAAGGCCCACTGACTGGACAATCTGAGAAGCGTTCTCGGCCCACCCGTCCTAACCCCTTAAAGATGTAATTGTGCTCCAGTGTAACTTGTAGATCAGTTATTTTTTGTCTCTAATAGGGACACCCTCATGGGAACGAGCATCAATTAAGCTTAAAAGAGCACTTCACTTCACTTCAGTAGACAGACTAACCCTTTACATTTGGTTACACGCTGTCGGAAATATTATTCAAGCAATCAAACATATTTTAATCATGCTTATTATTCCTTTAATCCTTTCTGCATATTATTAATGTAATGAAACATATTTTAATCTTTCTGCATATTATTAATGTAATGAAACATATTCAAATCTTTCTGCATATTATTAATGTAATGAAACATATTTTAATCTTTCTGCATATTATTAATGTAATGAAACATATTTTAATCTTTCTGCATATTATTCATGTGATCACAAATATTTTAATATTACTGTATGTTATTCATGTAATGATGCTAACATGATGTCTTGATGAGTCTTCAGGGTTTATTATGATGGATTAGTACTCACATGTTAATTAATCATGCAGTTTATTATCTTGATAATTCATGTAAAACAATTATACAACTTGTTGAATTAGTGAATATGTTGACTTTTCAATGAATAAAAACTTAATTTGAAAAAGTTGTCCCTCATAATATTCTATTTCTAGATATTCCATGTTGTCAATATTCACTGAAAGCTTCAGTGTTGATCATAAATTATGGATCAAATCATATTGTAAATTATTACAAAGAAGAATATGAATATTAGTATTGACTGGTATGAACAGGACCATACAAGTGAACATATAACGAGTGAAAACCAGCGCAAAAACTATATAATTTAAATTTCATTTTATTGCTTTATTTACAGAGAATACAATGCATTGAGAGAGCAGGTTATGTGCGTAGGTGTGTGTGTGTGTGTGTGTGTGTGTGTGTGTGTGTGTGTGTGTGTGTGTGTGTGTGTGTGTGTGTGTGTGTGCTTGCGTTCATGAGTAGATCGGGTATTTTCACAACATGTATCTGATGGAACCGAGTCAAACTAAACCTCAACTCTTATACAATTCAAAGTCATTGACAGGGACTTTGAAGGGAGGCCCCTGCAGGTCACTGTATATTGAAGGGAGGCCCCTGCAGTTCACTGTATATTGAAGGGAGGCCCCTGCAGTTCACTGTATATTGGGAGGTTGCGTCCTGAAAAGGTTGAAATCTGTCAGATAAATAAATACAGTACAGTAGCTCGGTTCGTCTGAGACGCGTGCGTGGCGAATTTGAAGTCGGGCGGTCGAGCAGTTCTGGAGACACGTGGATTTTACGTACGTACGTACGTACAGTACGTATACAGAGATGCATTTACTGTAAGATACGACATTTACTTAGTAGCCCCCTCCCCTCCCCTCCCCTTCCCTTCCCCTCCCCCACAACACAAGAGAGAGGCAGAATGTCAAATGTTTTCTGAAGAGGAACCAACAACCACAACAGCTCTGCAAGACACAGCATCGCTGACCACACACACACACACACACACACACACACACACACACACACACAGGTTTACACCCATAATGCAGGGGTCACAGAGCAGGGTCAAAGCCAAGTCCCAACAGGCTTTCAGACCTGGAAAGGTTTTTTGAGGTTCATTAAATGTTAAACGTATCGTCACCTGAGACCCCCAATGGGGACATGCGTGGGGATCAGTGACGCTATACAGTCAACCAATAGGAGTACCAGGATCAGATCCTAGACCTAGTCACATTACAGTCAACCAATAGGAGTACCAGGATCAGATCCTAGACCTATAGTCACTTTACAGTCAACCAATGGTAGAGCCTTGCACGGTCCCAAAATAAGGTAATTAATTCATTCATTAAAATATGTTGTATTATTGCAACGCGGGGTGTTCCAGGGTTAAGACGCAGAGTGGTGGGAGGAAGAGGCTATGAAACATTAAACATGTTACAGGGTTAAGACACAGAGTGGTGGAGGAAGAGACTATGAAACATTAAACATGTTACAGGGTTAAGACACAGAGTGGTGGAGGAAGAGACTATGAAACATTAAACATGTTACAGGGTTAAGACAGAGTGGTGGAGGAAGAGGCTATGAAACATTAAACATGTTACAGGGTTAAGACACAGAGTGGTGGAGGAAGAGACTATGAAACATTAAACATGTTACAGGGTTAAGACACAGAGTGGTGGAGGAAGAGGCTATGAAACATTAAACATGTTACAGGGTTAAGACACAGAGTGGTGGAGGAAGAGACTATGAAACATTAAACATGTTACAGGGTTAAGACAGAGTGGTGGAGGAAGAGGCTATGAAACATTAAACATGTTACAGGGTTAAGACAGAGTGGTGGAGGAAGAGACTATGAAACATTAACCCATTCTGACCGGGCACCCATTTTGGTGTCGGCATCATGTTATGCTTTAGCTATTGAAAAATAGCAGATCTACAAGCTCGTATCGCGCCACCGAGTGGCGCGATACGAGCTTGTAGGTCTGCTATTTTTTTTAAAATCGAAGACACTTTTAGAATCTGATCTCAGGTCAGAATGGGTTAATAATTAAACTGTCAGGATGTAATAGACATTTTTAGAATCTGATCTCAGGTCAGAATGGGTTAAACATGTTACAGGGTTAAGAGACAGAGTGGTGGGAGGAAGAGGCTATGAAACATTAAACATGTTACAGGGTTAAGACAGAGTGGTGGAGGAAGAGGCTATGAAACATTAAACATGTTACAGGGTTAAGACAGAGTGGTGGAGGAAGAGGCTATGAAACATTAAACATATTACAGGGTTCAGACACAGAGTGGTGGAGGAAGAGACTATGAAACATTAAACATGTTACAGGGTTAAGACAGAGTGGTGGAGGAAGAGGCTATGAAACATTAAACATGTTCCAGGGTTAAGACACAGAGTGGTGGGAGGAAGAGACTATGAAACATTAAACATGTTACAGGGTTAAGACAGAGTGGTGGGAGGAAGAGACTATGAAACATTAAACATGTTCCAGGGTTAAGACAGAGTGGTGGAGGAAGAGGCTATGAAACATTAAACATGTTACAGGGTTAAGACAGAGTGGTGGAGGAAGAGGCTATGAAACATTAAACATGTTCCAGGGTTAAGACAGAGTGGTGGAGGAAGAGGCTATGAAACATTAAACATGTTACAGGGTTAAGACAGAGTGGTGGGAGGAAGAGACTATGAAACATTAAACATGTTACAGGGTTAAGACACAGAGTGGTGGGAGGAAGAGACTATGAAACATTAAACATGTTACAGGGTTAAGACAGAGTGGTGGAGGAAGAGGCTATGAAACATTAAACATGTTACAGGGTTAAGACACAGAGTGGTGGAGGAAGAGGCTATGAAACATTAAACATGTTACAGGGTTAAGACAGAGTGGTGGGAGGAAGAGACTATGAAACATTAAACATGTTACAGGGTTAAGACACAGAGTGGTGGAGGAAGAGGCTATGAAACATTAAACATGTTACAGGGTTAAGACACAGAGTGGTGGAGGAAGAGACTATGAAACATTAAACATGTTACAGGGTTAAGACAGAGTGGTGGAGGAAGAGGCTATGAAACATTAAACATGTTACAGGGTTAAGACACAGAGTGGTGGGAGGAAGAGGCTATGAAACATTAAACATGTTACAGGGTTCAGACACAGAGTGGTGGAGGAAGAGACTATGAAACATTAAACATGTTACAGGGTTAAGACACAGAGTGGTGGGAGGAAGAGACTATGAAACATTAAACATGTTACAGGGTTAAGACACAGAGTGGTGGAGGAAGAGGCTATGAAACATTAAACATGTTACAGGGTTAAGACACAGAGTGGTGGAGGAAGAGACTATGAAACATTAAACATGTTACAGGGTTAAGACAGAGTGGTGGAGGAAGAGGCTATGAAACATTAAACATGTTACAGGGTTAAGACACAGAGTGGTGGGAGGAAGAGGCTATGAAACATTAAACATGTTACAGGGTTCAGACACAGAGTGGTGGAGGAAGAGACTATGAAACATTAAACATGTTACAGGGTTAAGACACAGAGTGGTGGGAGGAAGAGGCTATGAAACATTAAACATGTTCCAGGGTTAAGACACAGAGTGGTGGGAGGAAGAGGCTATGAAACATTAAACATGTTACAGGGTTAAGACACAGAGTGGTGGAGGAAGAGGCTATGAAACATTAAACATGTTACAGGGTTAAGACACAGAGTGGTGGAGGAAGAGACTATGAAACATTAAACATGTTACAGGGTTAAGACAGAGTGGTGGAGGAAGAGGCTATGAAACATTAAACATATTACAGGGTTCAGACACAGAGTGGTGGAGGAAGAGGCTATGAAACATTAAACATATTACAGGGTTCAGACACAGAGTGGTGGAGGAAGAGACTATGAAACATTAAACATGTTACAGGGTTAAGACACAGAGTGGTGGAGGAAGAGGCTATGAAACATTAAACATGTTACAGGGTTAAGACAGAGTGGTGGAGGAAGAGGCTATGAAACATTAAACATGTTACAGGGTTAAGACAGAGTGGTGGAGGAAGAGGCTATGAAACATTAAACATGTTACAGGGTTCAGACACAGAGTGGTGGAGGAAGAGGCTATGAAACATTAAACATGTTACAGGGTTAAGACAGAGTGGTGGAGGAAGAGACTATGAAACATTAAACATGTTACAGGGTTAAGACAGAGTGGTGGAGGAAGAGACTATGAAACATTAAACATGTTACAGGGTTAAGACAGAGTGGTGGAGGAAGAGGCTATGAAACATTAAACATGTTACAGGGTTAAGACACAGAGTGGTGGAGGAAGAGGCTATGAAACATTAAACATGTTACAGGGTTAAGACAGAGTGGTGGAGGAAGAGGCTATGAAACATTAAACATGTTACAGGGTTAAGACACAGAGTGGTGGAGGAAGAGGCTATGAAACATTAAACATGTTACAGGGTTAAGACAGAGTGGTGGAGGAAGAGACTATGAAACATTAAACATGTTACAGGGTTAAGACACAGAGTGGTGGGAGGAAGAGGCTATGAAACATTAAACAATATGTTAAAAAATATATATATAATAATAAAGAGGATGGAGGGTTGGGTCTGTACTGTACAAAACTAATATACAGTACAAATATCTGTACTGTACAGAGCCTATACAGTATACAATAACAACAAGAATACTACTAATAATAATAATAATGGCTTCGAGGCCTCTAAATACAGAGACATTAAAGTGCATTGTGCACTGAGGGTTTTCACAGGAAACACTCAGCAGAATGTCATGTTATATTGTATGAGTATCCACACTTTTCCTGGGCTGTGTGTGCTCCAGTTCCTGTTGATTTAATTGGATATCATTTGTCATCTGACCAGTTTCATTGGCTTTCATTGGATCATATCGTCAGGAACTGGAGCACACAGCCCAGGAAAAGTGTGGATAGCCTGGGCACCATTTCATTTAGGGTATATGATCCTGTCGGGAGCGGATGATAGCATTACGTCATGTTGTAGTATTGTTTTGTAGTCATCAGGATGATATCGTTACGTCATGTTGTAGTATTGTTTTGTAGTCATCAGGATGATATCGTTATGTCATGTTGTAGTATTGTTTTGTAGTCGACAGGCAGGAACAACAGGCGGCAACTTCCTTTTCCCTCAAACTGATTTTTCTGAATAAAAGCTACAGGCTACAAGAGCTTTTATTGAGAAAAATCGGTTTGGCAAGGTTACTGTATGAGGAACTGACTTGGACCACAACACTACTGTCCCCATATAGGCTACTGGTTTCCAGTCAGCCTCACTGACACACTGAGAGAGAGAGAGAGAGAGAGAGAGAGAGAGAGAGAGAGAGAGAGAGAGAGAGAGAGAGACCGTTCAGAGAGACATTTACAGAGACAGATAGAGAAACAGCTCAGACAGACAGACGGCAAAATTGACAAAGAGTCAGAATGTCTTGGATCAAATGGATTCAAGTGGTTTTCATTCTGCTGAGAGTGGACAACTCTCTACAGGACACTGTTGAGATCTACACACAATCTGGAGTCACCGTCAACCTGCCATGTAAGCCGTTACCTTGAGAGCCTCGCTGTTTGTCAACTATGTGGCTTCACTCAAAACCGTCCGAGAGTGTTAATGTGGCTGAGCATGGTTCGATTAATATGAAGTGACTACACAAATCTACAGCAGACAGACTGGTATTGGAGTCTGACTGCTCTCTGACTGTTAAAGATGTCACGGCTGATGATTTTGGTTTATATGAATGCCAAAAATTTGAAAACGGACGCAATCTTCAACATCTAGAATTCTAGATCAACAGAGTGAGCTGATTGTACTGGACGTCACCACAATAAACAGTGGGAGAGAACAGAAATGTTATCTGCATGAATACGGTAATAGTTGTTATGGCCTCACTGTGAGCTGGATAAAGGACAGCACTACCCTGGTAGAAAACACTTGGCGTACCACATGTTATAAGACGTTTACATGTCAGGTTACGAAGGACAACGGAGAGCTGATAACATCCATCGAATTCGTGAAGACACCGACCCAACCGACCAGGCCTCCAGCTACGACCTCCTTGGACATGCTCTCTACGTGGGGGTCTCTGAGGGTCTCTACGTGGGGGTGACGGTGGTGCGAGTGGTGGGGACGGTGGCCATCTTCCTCATGCTACTCGCCGTGATTCTCGTCGGCAGGCGAACGGCCACCGAGACCCCGACCATCGACCCCTACGCCGTGATAGACGACTGAAGCAGCCGTTCCCTGCAGGCCTTTTACCAGCGGCCCCCCAACATTATTCCCTCTACACTAGCGGTTTACCTCCTGGACACCAGCTGCCCTTGACCTTTTGACCCTGGACACCAGCTGCCCTTGACCTTTTGACCCTGGACACCAGCTGCCCTTGACCTTTTGACCCTGGACACCAGCTGCCTCAAGGCCCACTGACTGGACAATCTGAGAAGCGTTCTCGGCCCACCCGTCCTAACCCCTTAAAGATCTAATTGTGCTCCAGTGTAACTTGTAGATCAGTTATTTTTTGTCTCTAGTAGGGACACCCTCATGGGAACGAGCATCAATTAAGCTTAAAGGAGCACTTCACTTCACTTCAGTAGACCGACATGGTGTCGTCTTATAACGACTAACCCTTTACATTTTGTTACACGCTGTTGGAAATATTATTCAAGCAATCAAACATATTTAAATCATGCTTATTATTCATTTAATCAATTTTAATCTTTCTGCATATTATTAATGTAATGAAACATATTTTAATCTTTCTGCATATTATTAATGCAATGAAACATATTTTGATCTTTCTGCATATTATTAATGCAATGAAACATATTTTAATCTTTTTGCATATTATTAATGCAATGAAACATATTTTAATCTTTCTGCATATTATTAATGTAATGAAACATATTTTAATCTTTCTGTATATTATTAATGCAATGAAACATATTTTAATCTTTCTGCATATTAATAATGTAATGAAACATATTTTAATCTTTCTGCATATTATTCATGTAATCAAACATATTTTAATCTTTCTGCATATTATTCATGTTATCAAAAATATTTTAATATTACTGCATAGTATTCATGTAATGATGCTAACATGATGTATTGATGAGTCTCCATGGTTTATTATGATGGATTAGTACTCACATGTTAATTAATCATGCAGTTTATTATCTTGCTAATTCATGTAAAACAATTATACAACTTGTTGAATTTGTGAATATGTTGACTTTTCAATGAATAAAAACTTAATTTGAAAAAGTTGTCTCTCATAATATTCTATTTCTAGATATTCCATGTTGTCAATATTCACTGAAAGCTTCAGTGTTGATCATACATTATGGATCAAATCATATTGTAAATTATTACAAAGAAGAATATGAATATTAGTATTGACTGGTATGAACAGGACCATACAAGTGAACATATAACGAGTGAAAACAAGCGCAAAAACTAAATATAATTTAAATGTCATGTTATTTTATTCCTTTATTTACAGATATAAGTGGGGCTCCTTGACATAAACTGGTTTTTCAGAAAACTTGGGATTTAGAAGACATTTTGTAGAATCTGGTCCTCAGGTCTCAATGGGTTATTTACTTCATGGCCAATCCCTCAGGGGATTATGGCACCTTTTCAGCAATCATCAACCCCTCCAACAAATTGGTACAAGTCATGATAGTTATAGACATTGCGATTTGTTTGCATCATGGATTACAATATAACACATATCAGATACCAGTTACAAGGGAAGTAAGTGACATTGTTGTACCCTACTGTGTACCTGTAGCACAGTCTGCCACTAAGACCTGCAGATGATTGCACAGATGTGCTACACATTGAAATTCCTGTACTTCCTGTAGCAGCCACCAAACGATGCACAACCATGGTGTTTACAGGTCAACCATACCCAAGCAAAATCCCACTGCATCTATCATCTTATGTTCACTCCAGCATTATAGTATAAACAAACGGGGCTTACAGTGAGGTCATAAGCAGTAGGCACTATTCAGATAGAATTGTAAAAACAAAATTCCACTCCATAACATACAGTAGGCCTACACATTTTACACAAGTATCTAAATAGTTGTAAAATAATTGTGTATAAAAGGTCAAAGTTGAAATTGCTTATTGGGTATGTGTCAGTGCTGGTGCAGTAGTTATGGTTGGTTGTATTTTACAGACATGTAATAATAATAATAACTTTATTTGTATAGCACCTTTCATGACATGAAATGCAAATCAAAGTGCTTTACAGAACAATGGAGAATAAAAGCAAGGCAACGACATTAAAAAACAAGCAGTAACGCAATACAGTGATGAGTGAGGACATGAATAACAAAAAAATAAAAAGCAATGTTGTAGAAGTGGGTCTTGAGCTGAGCTTTAAAAATGTCTACAGAGGCTGCCTGACGAAGGTACAGTGGGAGCTTGTTCCATGCCGACGGCCCGCAGAAGCAAAAAGCTGCTTCCCCGTATTTTTTAGTTGCCATTTTTTTAGGCAAAGTGAGCAGGCCAGCAGTGGAAGACCTTAGGGGGCGGTTTGGGACATATTTAGGCAGGCGGTCATGTAGGTAGGAAGGTGCGAGACCATTGAGAGCTTTATAGAATTTATAGAAAGAAATTTAAAATCAATCCTAAAAACAACCGGAAGCCAGTGCAGTGATGCCAAAACTGGAGTAATATGTTCTCTCATCTTAGTTCTAGTTAAAACTCTGGCTGCTGCATTTTGGACAAGTTGTAATCTGTCAGTTGTTTTCTTAGGCAGTCCTGAAAAAAGTGCATTGCTGTAATCAAGCCGAGAAAAAACAAAGGCGTGGATTAGCGTTTTTGCATCGTCCAAGGACAAATAGGCTCTGATTCGTGCAATATTTCTAAGGTGAAAAAAGGCAATCTTGGTAACATGATTAATGTGTGAATTAAAATTCAATTCAGAATCAATAATAACCCCCAGGTTCTTTACTGTACTGTTACTTTCTACAGTCAGGTTGCCAAGTCTGCTTATTATTGATTCTTTCTGCTCACTAGAACCGATTATGATAACTTCTGTCTTATCCTCATTTAGCTTGAGAAAGTTCTCACTCATCCAACATTTGATGCTAGACAGACAGGTCAACAGCGGGTCTAAATGTAGACATGTACTGCTATGAGTATTTTAATGAGATGAGAAACCTGATCTCCCAGTGGCAAAAACTGTGGTCTAGTTTGATGTGCAGCTATGCTCCATATTACTGCTAGACCATAAAGGACTGGGTACATTTAAACCATCTACAATGATAAAGGTTTTGTAGTGATTTTACATGTATGTTCATTCATACCAGTTATTACAATAGACATTTGCATTCATAATTTACCCTACAAATATTTGATCCACAATTGGATCAAACCTTAGTTTGGTATTTTTTTGTATTGATCCATTTGGCTTCTATCATACTGCTGTATTTGAATTGTCTATGAAATATTCAATACTTCTAATTCTTGATAACTACAGGAAATCATTTCCCTACAAGGTCCTTTCTATTATGATGTTCTTCTATTCACGGGGACCATTTGCAATCCACAATACAAGCAGGATGGGTGTGCAGCCACAGATATCTAACAATGTCACAGACCTGTTATTGCTCCTTCTCATGTGACTAAAGGCCACTTACAAGACAGAGTTTTGTTCATCTGAGTCACCAGACAAATCACTCCACCAACTAAGAACGGCCATGCTTCACCACCACTGAAGCCAGTTTCCTGAACCCCTCTCTGATGGTCAGGTGGTGAGAGAGAGGGTGGTACTGAGGCCAGTGTCCCAAGCCCCTCTGATGGTCAGGTGGTGAGAGAGAGGGTGGTACTGAGACCAGTGTCCCAAGCCCCTCTGATGGTCAGGTGGTGATAGAGGGTGGTACTGAGACCAGTGTCCCAAGCCCCTCTGATGGTCAGGTGGTGAGAGAGGGTGGTACTGAGACCAGTGTCCCAAGCCCCTCTGATGGTCAGGTTGTGAGAGAGAGGGTGGTACTGAGACCAGTGTCCCAAGCCCCTCTGATGGTCAGGTGGTGAGAGAGAGGGTGGTACTGAGACCAGTGTCCCAAGCCCCTCTGATGGTCAGGTGGTGAGAGAGAGGGTGGTACTGAGACCAGTGTCCCAAGCCCCTCTGATGGTCAGGTGGTGAGAGAGAGGGTGGTACTGAGACCAGTGTCCCAAGCCCCTCTGATGGTCAGGTGGTGAGAGAGAGGGTGGTACTGAGACCAGTGTCCCAAGCCCCTCTGATGGTCAGGTGGTGAGAGAGAGGGTGGTACTGAGACCAGTGTCCCAAACCCCTCTGATGGTCAGGTGGTGAGAGAGGGTGGTACTGAGACCAGTGTCCCAAGCCCCTCTGATGGTCAGGTGGTGAGAGAGGGTGGTACTGAGACCAGTGTCCCAAACCCCTCTGATGGTCAGGTGGTGATAAGAGGGTGGTACTGAGACCAGTGTTTTGTAACTTACTGTATGTGGGAGCAGTCTTCTCATAGCACAGAGAGTATTCACCCTTCTTGTACTTTGGCCATTTAACCCTGACCACAGGTTTTCCATCTTCTGCATTGCACAGCACACCACGGTCTGCGTTCTCGTTGTAGTGGAGAGCGGCAACGAGCAATCTAAGCATAGTTATAAAGGAGTGAATTAGGTCAGTGGTATAATCGATAGTATAATCTTTATAAAATAATACAGGCAGAGAGGATGCTATTTAACCCATTCTACAAGCTCATAGCATGGCACAGTGCCGTGCTATGAGCTTGTAGATCTGCTATTTTAGAAAAAATGTGGCACAAATCTTAAATATATACGTTTTTAACTCAAATCTTTGCTTCTGGGGGTCCCTGGAACAACATGTTTTCAGATGAGGGTCGGCGGCCAATTACATATATTTTTGAGAGTCCTTCACATGAAATTGTTTGAGAACCACTGACAGGATTATTTTAGAATCAGCCTCAGGTCTAAATGGGTTATGGTGTTATTGCAATAAATATGAGCAGAACTTTACATTAACCATTTGACAGAATACATTCCATTTCATTATCAAAGGAATAAAACAAATAATTTACTAAACTCTGACCTGCACAACATTCCCATGAATTGGAACGAAACATTCTTCGGAGCAAACCTCAAAATCAGACTATGAAAGCCTTCAATTGAGGAGGTCTGATGATGAGGACTGAGCTTCACAATGTCTTTGAGAAGTCTCTTCTTCAGCATCAGGTCACAGAACATCTCACAAGCTTTGGTATCTGCGTAATAAATCAACCACACAAGCACAGACAGGACAAATAATATGAAGGAAAATGTTGATGAAGTTATAAAAACATACACACGTACTAATCATTCATATTGTAAGATCTGATATAGAATCGGATGCTTACTCGGCATCAACCATGCTCGTTCATCAAGGGGTAGATGGGCACAATCTGGAAAGAGCTCACTGTCATGATGGTGCACATTCTGGACGTGGTTGGTGATAGACTTCCACTTGTCTACTACCTCTTCTCCAGACTTGGAGGAAGAGGCACACCAATAAACATGGTTCACTGAACTCTTCTTCCACAGCAGAACCTCTCCACAGTTCTTCTGCTTCCCAAGAGCATCTATTTTCTTGGCCAGCCCTAATTCAATAAGCATAAGTAAGCACACACATTTGTCAGGCAAAAGTAGCCAATCTACAAGTTCACAATGCGTTACAGTGTTGTGATCTTGTACATTTACAGGTGAAAGTGATTCTTCATAAGTGTGTGAGTTATATAGTATAGAGTTATATAGTATTCAATCAGCTTGTAACTACACTGGATCCATTGGAACAGTTATTTATTTCCCCCAAAAAAGTACACAATTAGATATAGCGCATCGCAGTCCCGCCCCCTTTCAGAACGACGAGAGACCCAGGAAATGATTCCCCATTTCCCCAGAAACAACTACCCGTAAATGAAGGCAGGGCACAACACTTTTTGTTTTGTTTTTCTTCTTACTAATGATTTGATCTGCCCAAAACATTGTGTTTGTTGTCATGATTTGTCACAACTCGAGTTGGCTTTGTCCGCAGCGTTAAAAAAGCAGATGGAGAAAATGTATGGGGAATCATTTCCAGGGTCACTCGTCGTTCTGAAAGGGGGCGGGACTGTGACACTCTATACAGTACAAGTATTCTGCCTGACCGTTAACGATATGGTAACGATACCATACCCTCAAACCCTTGATATAACGATCGTGTGCTTTGACTGTAGTCACAGCGTAGTTCAACAAAAGCAGTTCAACAAAAGCATTCCTTTTGAGATAATCTGAATCCCCCCCACCCCCCCCACCCCATTTTCCCTCACTGTATATTGCATCTTTTCCCTTTTTTGCTTCCCATATGATGAATTCCTGTTCTGTTCTTTACCTACAGAGAAATGTCTATTTGTATGTCTCTAAATGTTTGTATGTCTTTAAATGTTTTGATGAATTGAACAATGTGGACCCTGTTGTAAAAAAGTGTAGGCCTAATGCTTAATTGGGTCGTCCACTCACAGTTGACAGTCTTTGTATTGAGTTTGTGCTTAAAATGTACTGTAAATTCTACTAACTGTTAATAAAGATTTCAATCAATCAATCAATCAAAGATCTATACTTTTTTTTTTTGTAATATGACATACATGCATTCAAAACTATTAAGTATTATGTAAATTTGAAGTATTGCTTTTTACATTAGTTACCACATGGAAAAAGGTGGTTAAAAAGGAAAAGTACCTTTAGCCACATGCCAAGTGTCATAGTAGTGAACTATGTCCTCCTGCTGCTCCCTCATGTACTTCTGTACAGAAGGATGGCGATCTGTGACAATAGCGCCAGCCTCGATACCAGCTTCCTTCAGGAACTTCAGGCTCTTCATGAAGCCATGTAGTTCCATCCGTCCACTGTTGCCTACCTCATTACTCTGAAAAAAGAGACAGACAGACACAGAAAGAAAGAAAGAGATACCATTCGGATTTTTAGTTTTTACACTCGTATAAAAGTATGTTAATGATAAAAAAAACTTCCATTTTCAGTTTACCTGGACCAGCTGGAGATCTATAATCCTGTTGTCATCCAAGTTGAGCATTGAGTAAGACCCAAACTTGGCACAATGTCCTACAGTTAAAATAAAGACAGTGTTTCATATAGGTGTCCATTGACATATTCGTTATTCATTCGTTAGATGAATGCATTTATGACCTGAAAGATGCAAGATGTTTGCTGAATCACTTCAGTACACACACAGTATACTGTACACTGTATATCGTGTGACATTTCTCCAAAATTACAGAATTTGCATCATAGCCGAATGTGGGATTGTAGACTGTCATATTGGCATATTTTAACTACTATTTCAATTGTTAATCTGGTCATAATCACTTGTACAAACCTGGTGAATCAGCTCTCATGGCACCACCTAAAGTGATAGGCTTTCCGGACTGCTTTGCCCTCGCAATGACCTGCTGCTGCTCCACCCTCCATTGCCAGAGTATGGCTGGCTGTAGGAAAGCCTGCTGGTGGTTGTAGAAGGTACGGGGACAAATGCATTCTACACGCAGCGATGACAGTACCTGGAAAACACCACACAAAACATATTTATGCAACCATAATATATATATAAACACACACACACACACACACACACACACACACACACACACACACACACACACACACACACACACACACACACACACACACACACACACACATATATATTAACCTTGTGAATCTGAACATAAGATGCACCGTTGAAGGCCACTGCAGCTGACAGCTGAATATTTCCAGCTGGGGTGTTCCCAATGTAGGGCTGGCTGTTCCACTGTAGTTTGTGGTGGCAGTGAGAACACACCTGTGTATAATAATTCAAAACTATATATAAACAACAGCTGATACATTAATATGTACACCTGTTGATAGTAATTTTGTCTGTGGTAAGTTTTCAATTACCTGTGTGATGGATACAAGTGTCCCAACCAAGGTTATAATAGTTTTGGTTTTTTCATTATAGTTTAGTTTTAGTTAGTTTTGACATATTTTTTTCGAATTCAGTTAGTTTTAGTTAGTTTTTAGAGCGGGTTTGCTAGTTTTAGTTTAGTTTTTATTTTGTGAAAATGCTTAGTTTTAGTTTAGTTTTAGTTTAGTTTTAGTTTAGTTTTAGTTTTTGCTGCCTTACGGTGCTGAAAAGTGCCGTAAAAACGGCTCGGGAAATAAGGAAAAGTACCGAATTAATTTAAAAGGTTTATATTCTAAATGTCCGTAAGGCATATAAATATTGTTAAAAAAACGATAACGAATGCCATTTTGTCTATCATTTCAGTTCGTTTTAGTTAGTTTTGTGAACACACAATACAGTTTTAGTTTAGTTATCGTTTTTTAATTTATTTTAGTTTCAGTTTAGTTTCAGTTAACTAAAATGTTTTTTTAATTCTAGTTTTCGTTTTTTCGTTAGTTATAGTTAACTATAATAACCTTGGTCCCAACAACAAAGGTGCTTATCTGGCATGTGCGGCTGCATGTTGGGCACGTCCTGAACAACTCCATCAGGTTGTCATGGTACACAATGTACTTGGTGGAGTCGTACAGTGGTAGGCAAGCACTGTACAGGAACATGATATACACACACAGACATTAATACATGGCATTCTTTCCACAAACAAACCCCCCCCCCCCCCCCCCCTCCACACACACACACCCTACCTTTGCTGTTCCTCATGGTCCTCTGGTGTCACATCAGGCACATATGATGAATCCTGAGGTTCTACTGTGCAGCAGGATGCACTTGAGGACTCCTGGCTGCTGACCAGCTCCACTCGTGGCCTCTTGGTAGGTGTCGACATCAGCATCGGTGCCCCAACACTGTCCATGGAGCAGCCAACCGCTACAGAGTGCCCTGCTGGTTTTACTTGAACCCCTAAGAAGACATACAAATGAAACATGTGCACTTGTAAATCAATATCCTTAAACATATTCACCATTGTTCATCAAATAACTTATAATGTAACATTACCTTTACTCCGTCTTTTTGCCTTCGGAGCTGGAAAAGACACTTGGGATGCAGTTGTCTTCATACATGGTGCATGTTGGCAACCTACATCCTGTGTCGTTGGCTGTTGGATAATGGAAAGTCATAAAATATCACTTTTAATCAATTTAATGGGGGTAATTCAAGCGATCACAGCAGCATTATAGGCAAAGCATAATAGTAAAAAGAGGCCTATACAGCAATAACCATACGTACAATGCAGCAGTAGTCATGTTAGCATTTGTTTTACTTTTCAATTATATTTTGGTAGCAAAGATCTTGTTAGATTATGAACGTCAAGACTCATTATTGACGAGGTTTCATAACATTTACTACTCAGATCTGGAACTTTGCATTTAAAGTTACTTATTTTTATTTTTATTTTATTATCTATTGATTTTTCTTATTTTTTGGCTAGGGAAACGTGGTTAACTGTGGGCTACTCATCCAAACCCTTGGGCCTATGGGGTTAAGGGTTAATGGGGTGGCCTTGGGTTATTTTTGTTTTTTTGTTTTTTGTTATTTTTTGTTCTGCTGTTGTTCACCTGCTTTTGTGTCTGTCCTGTGTGGTCTGTCTGTCTTGTTTGTCATGTCTGGGTATGACTTACAATGTACTTTTTGGATCTGTTCTGCTCTATTACTTTTATGTCTGGTCAGTTGCAATAGCTATATGAGCACTGGTTACTTAAATGGATGATGTTAAAGGTTAATTCATCTTAATATCAGAAGCCTTCGTCCTAAAATCACTTTACTTCGTGCATGGGTTGAACTTCACAAGCCCAACATTATCACTCTGTCAGAGACATGGCTCTCCAGTAGAATTGCTGATAATGAGATCAAACTTACAAACTATATCCTATTCAGGGCTGACAGGGGATCCAAAGGTGGTGGTTTAGTTACATATGTGTTAAATAACCTGGCCTCTGAACAGGTCACACCTGGTGTTGAGCCTTCCCACTTTGAGAGCATATTTGTCAAGGTAACTCTACATGAAAACAAATCTATTATAGTAGGAAACATTTACAGACCTCCCTCTGCACCTGTTGAATCGTTCAACTATTTGGCCGATACTATAAATTCTATCAACAATAAAAACAAATTAATTTTATTAGGTGATTTTAATAAAAATTGGACGGATAGATCCTCCAGTAAAGCAAAAGGCATCATTGGCAACCTGAACCTTACCCAATTAATCACTGAGCCTACTCGTATTACAGCTACATGTCAATCTCTACTTGATTGGATACTGGTTTCACACCCAAACAGAGTTATAAAATCAGGGGTTATGTCTGACTGTTTCAGCGATCATTCAATTATTTACTGTATTTGGAAAATCAAATTAGCTAAATTGCCACCTAAATTAATTAAAATCCGACAATACAAAAAAATGAATACTGATCAATTTATTAATGACTTGATTTCAATTAATTGGGATAGGTTTCAACTTATACCCGATGTTCATAATGCCTGGGACTTCCTATACTCTGAATTTAATAAAATTATAGATAAACATGCTCCCTATAAAATGACAAGAGTAAAGGGAAGTCATCTTCCCTGGATTACATCCGAACTCATAAGTCTGTTTAGACAGAGAGATAATGCATGGGCCTCATTTCGGAGGACCAAGCATCCTGATGACTGGGAGAGGTATAGGCAACTGAGGAATAGAAGCAAAACTTTGACCAGAAATGCGGAATCAAATTATTACAAGGAATCTCTCCACCGTGACTTTAAAAATCCGAAACAATTTTGGAACAAAGTAAAATCTTTAACTAATGCATCCACTAAAAATACATCTCCTAATCAATTAAAAGTTAATAATGCCATATTACATAATCCGCAGTTAATTGCTCAAGCTTTCAATCAGCACTTTTCCTCAGTTTGTCCTCCACCAATGCCTGACCTGCCCATTGCATTTAACAACATGCAGACTTGTAATAGTTCCTTCTCTTTTAGGAAAATAACACCAATAGAGGTCCATGATGTAATTATTGATTTAAAGGAGAGCAGTGGTCCTGGGTTAGATAACATTGAAACCAAATTTATCAAATTAGCACCTCACATTCTCATGTACCCTCTCTGTGATCTCTTCAATATGTCACTAACAACCTGTCAATTACCTGCTGTCTGGAAGTGTTCACGTATCACTCCCTTGCACAAAGGGGGTGATGCACTTGAACCCAATAATTATCGACCTATCTCAATTATTTGTTCAATTGTAAAAATATTTGAAAAGCTAATCCATAACCAACTATCACATTACCTCAACGAAAATAACATCCTATCACCCCATCAATCTGGATTCAGATCTAATTACTCCACAACCACTGCCTTACTAAAACTTACAAATTATATTACATCAGCATCTGCCAACAAAAAATTAACTGGAGCAATTTTCATTGACCTTTCGAAGGCTTTCGATTTGGTCGACCATTACCTCCTCTTAGATAAATTATATTCTGTTGGTCTATCTCGCAATGCTCTCTTATGGTTTAATTCATATCTGCATAATCGAAAACAACGTGTCGTCATACAAGGATGTAAATCTGATTTGTCAGTTCAGGAACGAGGCGTGCCTCAAGGCTCTTCCCTAGGTCCACTTTTATTTACTATATTTATTAATGACCTCCCCTCAATATGCTCCACATGCAATGTTCAACTCTATGCTGATGATACAGTTCTATACACCTCCAAATCTACTTTACCAGAAATAGAATCAGCTTTACAATCAGATTTCACCACTCTACAAAACTGGCTAGCAGCCAATAAACTTCAACTCAACAAAACTAAATCCTTCACAATGATCTTTGGCACACGTAAAAATATTAAATCAAAATCGCTAAATCACTCATTCTCTATAACCAGTTTGGACGATACTCCTCTGCAAAGAGTTGAACACACCAAATATTTGGGCATGTGGCTGGATACTGAACTTTCGTTTAAATGTCACATTGATCATATTGTAAGAAAAGTTAACTTTAGTATCGGTGTTCTTTATCGCTCTAGAAACTGTTTTACATTCTCAGTCAGGAAAAGACTAGTCATACAGCTTATTTTACCGATACTCGATTATGCAGATGTTGTGTATCTAACCGCATCTAAAACAAACCTGAATACTCTCAACATTGTATATAACAAACTGTGCAGATTCATCTTAGGTTGCCCTTTTACAACTCACCATTGTATCATGTATGAAAATCTTCAGTTGCCCTCTCTTACTGTAAGAAGACAGTGTCACTGGATTCAGTTTATTTTCAAATGTATACACCTCAATTATCCTCAATATCTCAAACAGTTTCTAGAACCACCCACTACCAATTACCAACTGAGGCATTCCATTCAACCTTATTTTTCCGTTCCCATAGTCTACAATACATTAGGTAAGAACGCATTTATGTTTAAAGCTCCCTCTGACTGGAACAACTTACCAACCAATATTCAAACCATTTCATCTTTCAACATGTTCAAAAGTGCGCTGTCTTCTTACCTTACGACCTCCTGCACATGCCCATGATGCCATGATGACTATTGCTCAACTTATTTATTCCATTTATTTATACACTATTATATTACATACCTGACTTAGCGTATTTATAGTTACTCGCAATTAATATATAAACAGTGTACATGTGTTTCACGTGGATACGTATGCTCTGGATATGTACATATGTGTTTAATCAACTGTACTCTAATGCTGACCAACGGAAGTGACAGTCATATCTGACAGAACAAATTATCCATCTCTTTGCTATTATACTTGCTTATTGTAATACCCTGTTTTTTGTGTTTTGTATTTTGTGTTTGTTTGTTTTGTTTTGTGTTTTAGTTGTTTTAGTTTTTCTTTTTTTTTCTCTTTTCTCCCTTTTGTGTATTGTATTGTATTGATGGTAGTTAGGACCCTCTCGAAAACGAGATACTGTATCTCAATGGGGTATTCCTAAATAAAGAAATTTCAAACAACAAACAAAGTTTTGAGGTCTAATAAAGGCTTACTGTAATTTGTTGTTGTACTCACTCAGATGCATGATGCACCGTAAGCACACCCACACACACACTAATTGTACAATGTATGTATGTAGGCATAGACCTACTCGCTAACAGACACATACCAACGCACGCGCACGTGCTTATGTTTGCAAACATACGCACGCACGTGCTTGTTTGCAAAAATATGCACGCAAGTGCTTATGTTTGCAAACATACTGTACGCACATACGTGCTTGTATGTTTGTATACACACACTCCGTGTAGCTCTTGAATTGGTAACGTCACAAACAGCGCAACTTGATGACTATATTGCATTTGCATGTAGCCTAGTAAGACAAAATATATTTGTACGTTTGCCAAGGTACTTACTCTCAAACGCGGAGTTGACTCGGTTGAGGCTCCGACCGTGAACACAGTCGGGATGGCCTGTAACTTCAAGCGCAACCCGGAGGGAGCTACGAAACCCATGCTGACCTGCATGTAGTTGCGGAAACTGTCCTCCGTAAAATGTCGGGCGCACAACCTGGACCTCTCAAAAATGCCACCCTCCTCAAAATGGATAAATTCCAACCAGCGAGCACGTAACCACGGAGTTTTGGGGAAAGAGAAAAGGGTTTTTGATGAGGAACAACCCAAAACACAGTGTGGCTTATTCATGGTTGCAGGGGAATGAATGGAGGTAAATACCAAAGCTGGGGAAGGTACCTAGCTAATTAATTATTCAAAAGACAAACTGCCTAGTAGTTGAAGATTGATTAGACACCTGTCAATCACAATGTGTATGTCTACACGTCATTACGCAGCACATTTTCGTTTTCAG
This sequence comes from Protomyctophum parallelum, assembly GCF_964188405.1. Classification (NCBI taxonomy): domain Eukaryota; kingdom Metazoa; phylum Chordata; class Actinopteri; order Myctophiformes; family Myctophidae; genus Protomyctophum; species Protomyctophum parallelum. The sequence continues at coordinate 41,674,626 of NC_139713.1, forward strand.
GAAGTAATTTCAAAAATATTTTTGATATAAAATCACACAAAAATGAGAATTTTTCAATTTTTTTGGCATCCATTGTTAGGTATGTCCACATGATGACCACGGATATGGTCTAAAAGTGTGAAAAACGTCTTTTTCATTTCACTGCGCCTTTAAGGTACTGTAATTGTAATAATGTTTGAGCGTACTGTTGTTTACCTGTGTAGCATAGCTCTACTAGCCAGTAGCCAACGCTGTCACAGAGGTAGACCGCATGCGTTTAAATTCCATCTGTTAAAATATGTTCATTTAAGTCATAACAAGCATAAAACTAGATACATGTACGGAACATTTTCTGAATTGGAGCTACCAAAAAATGGGGCTCTTTTATAGTTTTTGCCGTAACAACAATCGGATTACAATGAAATAGAATGTACAGTGGGAGTGCAACAAACCATGTACAACCCAGATTCGGCACAAACAAGGGACTAAATTATTTTCGCTCCTATGCCACCAAAATGTGGAACGCCCTACCAACAGTCATTAAGACATGTGAATCCCTTGACTCCTTCAAAACCGCTCTCAAAGGGCACCTATGGATGGCTGCAACAAGTGTAATGCTTAATTGGGTTGTCCACTCACAGTTGACAGTCTTTGTATTGAGTTTGTGCTTAAAATGTACTGTAAATTCTACAAACTGTTAATAAATATTTCAATCAATCAATCAATCAATCAGTGTGGACAGCAGATCTACAAGCTCATAAAGCATTGCAGCGTGACACGTTGAGCTTTTAGATCTGCTAGGGCAGTGGTTCCCAAAGTGGGACCCCCAGGGATCCTTGAGGGAGTTCCAGGGGTTAGGGCCGATTCATACTCCTATTTTAGAGCCGAATAAAAGTCGGTTCGGCGCTGTAGAGCCTACAATTTGACGTCATTTGAGGTTCGGGGGGGCGGGTACCGTCCTAAAGTCGGCTCTTCGGTGCTACTGAAAATTTCTGACGAGCCGAAATCATTTCGGCACTAGAGCGCCGAAACAGCGGTAAAATAGGAGTATGAATCGGCCCTTACCCAGCTAAATGATAGTTTGGAACCAAATGGATCCTGTAACTCTGTGTACAAAATGGAACCAAATCTGGTTTCATTTGTACAATCAAATTAACATTGATTTTACAAAATAAACTGGGGTCCCTGAGATAGAAATGCCATAAAATGGGGGTCCGTAGACTAATGCATAAGGACTGGGGGTCCTTAAAATAAAACTGGTTGAGAATCACTGCTAGAGCTGTAAAAATCTTCTCTTATCCCTGGCATATCTTTTCAAATGGGGGTCCGTGGGCTAATGAATGTCGATTTGGGGGTCCTTGACATGAAAAAGTTTGAGAACTGAAAAAAAGAACTATGCCCCCCACAGAATGGGCTTCAAGTTGTTAGTGTAATGTAAACTTGGTGGTCCCCTTGTATTCTTTGGACCCCATGGGGGTCCCAGACTCCCGGTTGAAGTCACCTGCCCTAGCATATTAAAGAATACCCGATCTACAAGCTTAAATGTAATTGTTACATACTGTACCAGCCAATAAGGATGAAGTCATCTTGAACTACAACCTAGATGTTTTATTTCACAAATTTATGTACTGTATTTTGAGTTGTAATAACTTTCTGAAGAGATTCAACTTTTTACTGTTAAATTACAGGTCAGTTCCAATCATCTGTACATCACAGATGACCGAAACACCACCATTTTAGCGGAACGGAGGAAAGGGAAAATAAAAATAATTGGCTACTCTAAATTTATTAAGGAAAAAATATCACACTGTTTAATTTACCGGATGCAGTATCGACTAGTTTCTAGTACTTTTATTTTTTTGTGATGCAATTTACCTCGTGGAAAAAAACTGTTCAAAGAGAATATCTTGTTCAGATAGTAAATTGATTTGTAGTGTTCTATGCAATACATGTTATAAATGTGTACTACTGTTTTGTAAACTTAAAGGACCACTTCGCCACTATTAAACTTTTTCTGTGTGTTTTTTATCATTAGCATATATGCTAAAACACCCCGGTATATTATCATTGGTGGTCTGTAGCTCCGTGGGGGCACTTTCAAAGCTGTCTACCACCTACGTATTTGTCCCAAAGTGACGTAGGTGGTAGACCCTCGGTAGGCTATCAGAAACTACAAGGGACTGGACAGGTAGGCTTGCCGTAGCTAGCCTAGCCGCGAAGGACACGGTCCCTCGCTATACACAACAAACGAAAACAACGAGTCAGTATATGGCTACTCTATGGGAGTTTTTGGACGAGATAATTTTAAATACATATTGGCAGAATCTGCGTTAGGGTCGTTATATTATGAACCAGAAATATACGGAGGAAGGAATGCATTGACGGGGACAACTGCTAGTTGCTGTGGCTGTGTGCTGCTGAATGATGCCTGCTAGTGCTGGAGCGACCTAGCTAGTAGCGTCGCACACAAACTTTTCTGCCTAGATAGTGTTGACTGTTTTACTGAGAAGTGAGGACATGGACTGTTTTACTGAGAAGTGGGGACATGCGTTCAGGATGCCTCAAACTGGAAGTTGCAACCGGAGCCCGATGGACCAAGAGGGACATTCAGATTGAAGTAAGTGTTCAATGTATTTGTTTTGTGCGTATCGCCACACCGTATTGTTTACATAATTGTCAGAGGCTAGGCACTGCTTCAGTTTACACATTTTCGGTGTTCATTCAACCATTCAATTAAAAACTGTATGGCATGCCATCTGAAGCGATGTATTAGCCATGGGCATGGCTCACATGACGCTCTAGCGAGCCCCATATGTGCCCTCCTCTCCCTACACATTCTGAGCGTTCGTATGTGTCAGGACTAGCAATGTAAACATTCAAGTGTTATACCTGTGTCCATTCACTAGGTCAGCCCATATGGGTACAGAATGCTGATGAAGCTGAAGACCCGGACTGATGGTGAGCCATACATACATACTCAACTCAAACTTTATACACACAGCACATTAATGTATTTACTGTATTTTGTTTGACCGCCTAGAAAACTAGATGACAAGGGAATATCATTTTCTATAAAGGTTCACATAGTTATATTATCTCTGGTCCATAGCTCTAATGCGTTGCATTTAACACATTAGTGCTATCGATCAGAGCTATATTTATATATGCTTTTACAAAGACCAGTGGTCAACCAAGGTCCTGTAAAATGTAGTAAATATGTCTCACACAGACTGTTTCACACTGTAGTATTTAATTGTATCTGTTAAATCACACTAGCATGGCATTGCCCCCAGATGACAGTGAATTGACTTAACCTTTTGTAATATCTCAAAAGAAAGAATATATCATTACTGCATCAAAAGTAATCAACAAACTATACTATAAAACTGATGATAACATTGTACAAATTACTCAAGCAAAGTGCCTTGCACTGATTCATAATCAAACTATTTGTATAGCGCCTTTCATGACATGCAATGCAGCTCAAAGTGCTTTACAGAGCAATGGAGAGAAAAACGCAAGGCATAAAACATTGAAATAGAAGGCAGTCATGTAGGTTGGAAGGTCACAGATTCAGTTGTTTTCTTTGGCAGTATTCTGCAGTCCAGAATTGCAATAATCAAGCCCAGAAAAAACAAAGGCATGGATCAGTGTTTTTGCATCATCTAATGACTGACAGGCTGATTCAAGCAATATTTCTAAATGTAAAAAAAGGCAATCTTTGGTAACATGATTGTGTGAATACTACAGGTTGCCAAGTCTGCTTATTATTATGATTGATATTTTATACTCGGTTGTAGCCTACCTACTAATTTGGTCGGTAAACTTAACAGTCCAATACCAAAGTGTACATCACATGAAACATACTGTACATAGCCTACACACTCAGTTGTCCATTCCAGTAATCATTTAGTGCTTTCACCATTACTGACTCTTGTCTTCTCTTGCCACAGCATGTGTGTCTCCTGTCCTGGCCAGAAGCTTCTCCAGCGACATGTCATCATGCAGAACCACCTGCCCTGTGACCTCTGACTAATGCACTTGTATCATTGTACATGTAGTTTGTTAGTTTCCAGTTCAACCATAGACCCCTGTTTTTATATATAATAGATTTATGTAAATCAGTACTATTAAAAGATAGTTGATTTGATGTCAAGTTTGTTTTATTTTTTCTCATGTAGGCCTATTGTATTTATACATTTTGACCAATTCCTAATACTCTATGAGGCTCAAACTGTCATGATATTGAATCAAGGGCCACGTGATACAAATCATTCAGATGTCTGTTTATACAAACCAGACCACAATGGAAATAAGTGTGACTTTGTCAGTGAATGTGTTTTATTGTACTGTAACATAGGGTTTAAAAAACAAGGCCACACAGGCAAAGTTTGTCCTCCTACTCAGATTACAAAAATCGGACAGTGTGCAAGAATCCCAGAATAAAAAGGATCAACATAATATTGCTATATAGAAATATTCTGTTACAATTAAAAGTCCAGAATTAAAAATGTACTTCAGTAAAAGCACAACCATATTGGTAAAGGCTTAGGAGTAGTACATGTCTAATATTTGAAAATGAGATCACATTGATTTATCAATACAGATTGTGTTCAATAGCAACATACAAAGTAAATTGTATATCTATATAATATACTGTATACTTGGGAGTTCCTTGAAAGCCACTTCTTCATCTCTTGAGTCGAAGACAGCCACCAGCTCCTGCATCAAATAAAGTATTATGCAATTATGGGCCTCTGACCAATCATGAGACAATATGTGACCAGTGCCAGTGAATTGAACCACAACTCGGCAATAGCATATAGCAATAGAATCTAAAAATAGATTCTTTATTTATTTTTGGTGGTTTTCGTTTTTAGCCACATAAAAACAGTTGGAATGTTAAAGAATGTTTTTATTCCATCAGAAAGTCATTTAAGTGTCATTAAGTCATTGTAATTGCGTAAACAAGTCACTATGTTTAATGTTTAAACCATTGAGTTAAGCAATGCTAACCAATGCTAATCAGAAAATCAGCTTTACCTTCAAAGTATGCAAATTCCGCTAAAATTCCGCTTTTTGTACACAATCGTTTTTGAAGATAATACTAGTCTTTCACTAACTGGCTAACAGAAATAGCAGAGAAAGAAGTATTAACAGTCGTATTTTGTAAAAAGTGTGCTTATTTTCGGTCCTCCTAAAGCTAATTCATGCTACAACAACAACAATGGAACATGGCTTCTTATTTCCAATAGCAGAGAAGAAGAAGAAGACTCTAGCATGTATTGTAAACATTGTAACATGTCACCATAACGTGGTTCTTATTAGTTACTTTGGAATGTACCTGCCATGAAAATTAAGGTCATAATAATGCAGATCACATCGATATGTAATATAACGCGATAATGTACTTGTTTTAGCTACAGGATTGACGATTGATATCAATATATAATGCTAAATGTAGCTAACGGCTATTTTTTTGCCAGGGTTGCCAGGTTCTGCGAGAGAAACAAGCAACCCGTATATGAAAACAAGCCCAAAATAAGCAAAAATAGCCGATCTACAAGCATATAACAAAACCAATCTTGTCCCTGGCATACATTATTTTCAGATGGGGGTTCTGCAGACAAATAATAATAATAACAGGCTAATATAGCTATCTTATTTGTACTCATCTGGACCATTTACATAAGCCTAATTTTCTGCCACTGTTTTTTGCCCTTTTTTCATAGTACAAAATGGCAAATAAATGCAGTAGCCTATTTAAAAAAGGAGAGATAATAGGCAAACTATCAATTATAACAACATTCTCTAATTGTGAAGACTTATTGGTACAGTAGGCCTATGCATTCTTTTTCTTTAGAAACATGGCCAACTAATTATAATAAGCAGACATGGCAACACTGCTGGTTGGCTAATGGAGGAATGAAGGGAAAACAGCGCCCCCTAAAGTGACAGATCACTGCTGATATCTTTGAAGGGGGAATTCTCCAATTTGACATTTCTGGTTCAACAAGTTTCAAATGGTCATATCTTCTTCATTTCCCCCCCAATTTCAATGAGCAATGCATCATATGAAAGGTTACAGTGTGCAGTTTCATAATATGTAAAGAACTGAAAAATGACCATGGCCCCCTTGTGTATCAAACTACTGGCACTGGTCACATATGGTAAACAATAAGGTTTTTCATTTTAGCAAAATTTTTTAAATAGCAAATGTACAAGCTAGTAAAATGGTGGAAGCAAAAAAGCTCTTTAGCTGTAAGCATCAGACACTCGGTATGTCAAATTAATTTATAAACATCACAACAACCACGTGTAACAACAACCATGTATTTTGAAAGGAAATGCATGTGGTCTCCTGTAATGCATTGCAATGGCCATTCTTTCAGTGTCTGGTGTACACAGCATTGTAGCTTATTTAGTTTATTACGACATTACCTCTGTTCTGCAACTTATGCTTCGATGATGTTCCGCGTCAATTATTCCATTAGATTGCGGTCGAACTGGAAGATATCTGCGTTGGTGAAATGTTCACTGCACACTCAAAGTGGTTCGAGTACAGCTGGGATTGCATCTGTACTTCATAGTTCTAAAAACAAAGCCAGCCAGTGGAATTTCGAGTCGGACGCGTTCGAAATCACTACTATTACGCTACTTACTTACTACCAGAGACTACTAACTACTATACCACCACTACTGCTGTTACTATTACTACCGCTACATATTAGCTATTATTATTACTTCTATCGCTTTCAACAACAAACACGAGAAACTTTCAGGTTCCTCCTGGGTGGCTGCCCCTAAGGGGCTGCCTCACTGTCTCCCAGTGCCGGTCTGTCTGTCGCGCAATGCACTGTGGGTATTGTAGGAAATGATATTACCGTGCCTCGGCTCATTACATGACTTGTTCTCCGCAGCGGTTTTATCAAATCTAAAAATTATTTTTGTTTTCATGAACGGATATCATACTAAAGCATGACAAAGGCCATGTAATAGTGGCGAAGTGATCCTTTAAAGGTATATTCAGTGATTTCACTCAAAAAACCTTAGGTTTCGTTTTTGGCTGTGGGACCCAGCCTTTCGTCCAATCAGGATAGAGAGTCAAAAACGAAACCTAAGGTTTTTAGACCCCCAGGGGTTAACTGGGGACAGGGAGGAACTCCTTATATGGTCAGCACACTCTATAGTAGAGTGTGATAGATTATCACAACAAAACAAAAAAATAAGTGATATTTGAATTAAGTGAAATCACTGAATATACCTTTAAAGGACCACTTTTCATATAATAGGTCCTCACTAATAATGATAAAATGGCTTTTTTTTCTCGGTCTGTCTCATAGGAGGGGTCTAGGCAGTTCAGAAACCCGTCCACCAGTGACCTCATCGATGAGCAACTAAACATTTTTGTAAACTCGTTTAAAAGAAAAATATCTGCCTAATGATGATGTCACTGGTGGACGGGTTTCTGAACTGCCCACAGCCCTCCTATGAGACACAGACTGAGTAGAAAGATTGTGTCATTGTATCATCATGATTATTAGTGAAGACCTATTGTATGAAGATGTCATTCAAACACATTCACATACAATGCGCACATGTGATTGTCTTACATGCTGTCAAAAGCTAGACCAGGCTGTGATTATGGACACTATTGCACTTTATGAAAAATCACTTGCAGATATACAGCCAGCAGTACGCATTGGATTCCATGTCACCCCTACTGCAGAGGGGAAACGAAATGCAATAGGGCAGGTGTGCTCCTTTGGGAGACTGGGATTGGATTTAAATTAAACTGCTTATGTGTGTCATGATGTCCTTAAGAGTCGTGTTGCATCTTGTGTGATGTAATTTACCTTGTTGAAATGGCACTTGTTCAAACTTTTGCATAAATGTTTTTTACATTTTTTACGTATTTTAGTTTCAATAAATGTTTTATTTGAAAGTATACTGCTTCTTCATTGACCATTGCAAGTCACCGTGAAACAGGTTAATCACTTTCTGGTGATCTTAATAAGAAACCTAACTGCATCTTTAAAAGGTTCTTAGTTGTATATTATAAATGTACAACTATACCCTTGTTTCTGTCAGCTTTCCCTGATAATGAATAATATTTCAGACACCATCTATTGTCCATAGGAAAGCACTGTGGGTCTATATTGGTTTTCAACCAGTGGTCCGTGAAGGGTTTCAGTGACGGAATTATATTCCAGACAACTGACCATGTTCTATTGTCCATAGGAAAGCACTGTGGCTCTATATTGGTTTTCAACCTGTGGTCCTTGAAGGGGTTCCAGGTGGTCCCCAGCTATCCCCAGCTATTTTTACTGTTTTTATTCCACTGTGTTGCTAAGAGTTAAGTGAGCAATTAGCATAGTCAGCCAATTCATGGCCAATATAAGAGAACCTTACACCTTACCTTACACCTCCACTGTATTATCCTACATAAACTTCTGCACTGACAATATGTGCACAAAAAAGCAGATTAAAATCTTCCCTAACCAATGCCATAAACCATGGTTTACCAATGGGGTGCGACTACTGCTCAGAGCCCGGGGCACTGCGTTTAGATCAGGGGACAGGGAGGCTTATAGCAGATGACTTGACTGGACTATGACGGACTAACAGTTCTATGCCATGAAGTTGCCCCATCAGTGTTTTTTTTCTTTGTGTTCTCTATAAGTTGATACTGTTATGTTTGCACTAAACGGAATTCCGTTCTGTCTCATACAGTGACAATAAAGATCTTATCTTAACTAACCTAATGGGGTATGCTTTGGATATTATTTTGGTGGTTTTAGGTAATTCAATGCCTTATAATATAGCTGACTTTTGAAGGCTACATTAATATGTTTGGAAATGCATGCATACAGTAGCTAATTCCTATGACCATCTAGCACAGTGGTTCTCAACCTGTGGTACGCGTACCACCAGTGGTACTTGAGCCCCCCCCAGGTGGTACGCGGAAAATCTTCCCAAAAGATCAGGGATGCCGTGATCTGATCCACAGATCGGATATCAGGTCGATATCAGCCAAAAAACGTGATCTGGATCGGATCGGACTACAGCGAAAATGACCGATCCCAAGCACTGCAAGCACTCCACTCCAGTCCATTCCAGTACTCCACTCCAGGCCATTATTCCTCCAGCAGTGTTCATAGACTGCTACAGACACAGTCATATGGACAGTAGCAGACTGCGCAGGCTGCGCTAGGCTAACCACTAGCCAGCACTGCTGCTGCTCGCATGGGAGTATTATATATTATAAAACGAAAAAGACAGCCGAGTGCAAAAAAATAAAGGGATGGATTTGCCACCGTGGCAACTACAGCAGCAAAGTTTCAGCCTTAGCTCCATGCAAGCTAATCTTTAGCATTGATTAGCATCAACATCTTAGTAGACGAGAGAGACGGAACAGCGCAACAAGCTGACAGCTGAGCATGACGACATGCTCATGTTCTTAAAATTATATCTCCCCACAGTCCCCAACAGTTTTGTTTGACAAATATGACCGCTGTTTGTCAATACTTATGTGACAGACCATGCTATGATGCTAATAACTGCTTAAGTGCTAACTGCAAACCAATGCTTAAATAGAACGGACATCACTATTACATTGTCACGGACAGACACAGTGCTGTGTAGGACAGTAGGCTACACGGTTTTTAAAGTGGAATCAGGGGTCCCCACTCCCAGCCAAATGATAGGTTCCATTTGTACACTAAGAGTTAAATTGACATTGATTTTACAATATAAACAAATAGAAAATAATAATTTGGGGTCCCAGAGATACAAATGGCTGGGTCCTTAATATTAAAATTATGTGAATTGATAGATCCATAAAAACACACAGCTGCTGTATTGGGGCAAATGAGTTTCAAAACCTGTATTCAGAATTAATGTGTATAGCCTACCTATGCTATTGATAAATGTATTAACTCAAAAAACCTGGGGATGCCTGTATGGCTCCTCATTGTAAAGTAGTTAAAGTGCCTGTTTTGTACAGCATGATTTTGGCTGACGTCTGTGAAAAATAAATAAATATTCTTAATTTCTTATTAGGAATAATTTTCTCTCCTGTGTGAACTGTGCATATATGTATATATTTTCACATAAGTTATAATGGTGGTCATATTATCATTTTGATAACAGTAGGTAGGTACCCGAAATCCATCATAAACCCGCCAAAAAAGCATCAATAACCACTAATAGCACGCGCGTGCACGTTTGGCGGTGGTGGTACTTGGAGTGATAGAAAAAATCTGAGGTGGTACTTGGTGTAAAAAGGTTGAGAACCACTGATCTAGCAGATCTTTTAACAGCTAAAACAATGTTATAATGGCAGGCTTCCTTACAGCTAAGGTACTACTGTTATTACAGTATAATCCTTTCTTTAGGCAGTGTCTGTATTTGTAGCCCAACTCAAGTGGCTCACCATTAACTCATGAGAAATTAGACTTGTAGTTGATGTGTACTCATTGTTATACACTGTGTATAACACAGGGCCTGCAGTCAGTTGTGCAACTGCAGGCCCTCATTTAGCATGGAGTTTCTGCTGCACAGCACACTATCTTGTTCACAATCCCTCAGTCACAACACCTCAGTCTATCCTTAGGATTTAAGAGGGGGGGATTTACAAACCAGATAGAAGTTCTAATATCTATGCATTGGAATATAATGTTATCTAAATAGGGCCTCCTCCTCCTTCATATAACATTTGACTGTATCATGTTCCTTTAAATATGTGTTAGGGCTTAACTGGAACAAGTGAGATTCCATACACAGAAGAAGGAAGGCAGTCCGCACACTGATCAAATAGGTGTCAACTGACGAAGACCCACACGGTTCAAACAATGTAACCTCTGCAAGTGCTTCTGGGAGCTTTTTGTTCAGCACCTGTAGATTTTTTTTAGATGTGCGTGCTACTCGTTTGGACCAATGTATTACCAGTAAGACGCCCTGAGGGCGACAAGCGGCCTCGTCCTAAAGGGCAAGGTTGCCTGTGTGACGACAGACTGCTGGGCAAGCGCTGGCACTTTGGCATGGGGTTCAGCACAACATATGGAATTCATTCTGTACTGGCCATATATGGAGTGTGTCTTGAGTGTACAGGGTTTGATGAGGTCAGTCAGATCAACATATGGAATGTCAGAACAGGTCAGCTCCATATATGGAGATCTAAGGGTTTGAGGTCAGATATAGAGTTGCTGGCCGTCTTCTCCATGTATGGCTATCCAGGGTTTGATGAGGTCAGTGTTGTGATCTTCATATATGGAGACGGCCATATATGGAGATGGCCATATATGGAGATGGCCATATATGGAGCGTGTCACGAGGCGTGATGGACTGACACCCATATATGGAGGCATGACGAACAGATTGACGGACAGACTGACAGGTTTTGCAGGTTTTCATACTAATCTGGGACTGTAAATTTAAATGTATAATAATAATATGAATACAATAAATACCGGTATGTCAGTGAGTACCTGATTTCTGGGTCCAGGACATTTGCAGTAGGCCTAGTCTATTTAGTAGGCTAATAGAGACAATCCTAACAGCTCATTAGCATCAGAGTAATAGCAATAATAGTAGGCTATAATGCCTACAACTGGAAAATAAATGAAGAAATTGGTGCGGTCTGTCAACAAGATCTAATCTGTTCAACTCTGGATCTATTATAAAACATCTGGGAACTTTGAGGACAACTAGCAGTACGCACTTAAAATTATTGTACGGGTAGGGTACAGGTACACCTATAACTGGTACATTATACAGTATTTACATAACGGCACACATGCTTGAGGTATGCGTCGTCGTACAACAGTGATGTACATCGACCTGCATGGGAAGTATACATAGGCCTATACTTCAATGCAGCCAGATAGCAGATTATGTCAGTCAGTCTTTATGACTGACTGACATCCCCCCCCTCTCCTAAAAAGAAAACATTTAAATAAATATTGATTCTGAACTTGGCGATTGGTGTGATTAAAAATCACAATATATCCCTGAATCCATTTTTGTTTCCGACCCCTAATTCGGTGGGCTAACTTAACAAAGATCAGAACTAATTTATAGTTTCATAACATTCATTTTCCAGCTAATGAGAAGTCTCTTCAGAAGACTCTGAACGAGATGGAGAGACGAGAGAGACAGGGCAGTGGACATGGACAGGGCAGTAAACGGGCCCCAAGCCTAACATGAAATATGTAGAGGAGGAGGGGGGGATGGATCTTTCTAAGAAAAAGGTAAGTGTGGTATTTTGTGTGTTTATTATGTACATACTACCACAAAGTAATCCAAGATTCTAATTAAAGCAGTATCTAATTCTAAATGACACGTCATTAATGCACTCAGATATCTTTCGTCATCTGTCTCCTAATTGCCCTTTTGGAAGTACAGTACAGTCAGATTTTTCCATTGGTAAATGGTGCATTTATATAGCGCCTTGGATTCAAGGCGCTTTACATAGATTGTGCATTATATTCACCCATTCACACACACACATTCATACACCAATTGCAGCAGAAACCATGCAAGGCACCAATCAGCACATCAGGAGCAATTAGGGGTTCAGTGTCTTGCTCAAGGACATTTTGACACTAAGGTCACATTCTCACCTAATACTTCGGTAGACTCAGATCCGTATGGGCGGGGAAAGGGGATTCTTGCATATTTATTTGGCTGCGGTTTGCCTTCACACTGTCATTCGCAGCAATTGGAAACGCAGCAGGGGGGACCTTTATCAATGTGTTCCGTTCATAAACTATAGCCTACACAGTGAAATCTATGGTGATAAAATTACACTGTGTCGTGCCGTCTGGGACCCCCCCCCCCCTCTCTCTCTCTCTACGCACGCAGCCGCCACACACTGTTCTTTTGGGCATGGAGGCACAGCGCTGCATGAGCGCACTGATATAACTCCCCAGTCCCACACAGTGACAGCACTCCATGTTTACGGCACGCACAGACAGACAGACAGAATATTATGTAGGCTATAATACACTGCAGTGTTTTTATGTGTTTTCTTAAGCAATTGATTATGTAGCCTACACGTCCTCATTTCGATCAGGGCTTCAGTCTCCTTATTCGACCACGTCTATCCACAGTAACGGGACATCTTTGCGCTGCGTAAAATATGCCTTAACCGTCTCCAACTGTGTTCAGCTCCTCACCCGCCACATTACGTTTGCTTCATTTCCTTTATTTACTGCGGATTGCATTCACACCTGCACCGAATCGCAGTCAAGTGCGATTCGAAGCGAAACCCACGTTTTTGGGCGGAGTAAAATGCGGTTATTTGCTGCGCATTAGGATTCGAATGAGCCTTCACACCTGCCAAACGAAGCGCACTTTCTGACAATGCGCAGCAGGATTCGTTTTAATCGCAGCAAAGCTCTCTGGTATGAATGCGACCTAACTCTGGGGAGCCCGGGTTCGAACTGGCAACCTTGCGGTTACTATCCAGCCACTCTACACCTGAGCCAATGGCACCCCATGCTTTGATGTGCAATAGTAGGCCGGTCCACTGCATGGCAGCAGAATATTAGAAGGCTTTCTTACCCAATTCAGAATTGACCTCTGGGACATAAAACAATTAAATGCTACCCCTGGAGTTACACTTGTCCCTCTAATTCACACTCTCCAAGAGTCATTGGACAGGTATGTGGGTATACAATTTACAATTTAGGCATTTAGCAGACTTAATCCAGAGCGATTTACATTAATCAAGAACAAAAAGCATGGGAATACATCACATAAAAGCATTTATCATGAAACATGCGTAGCTAAGAAAGTAACAGTGGAATATCTATATAATGAAACTATACATATATACTAGAATTGTAAACGAATAATATATACTACTATGCTATACATATGTACTATGGCGTGCTATGACTATATACAATGCAATTATAGTGCTGTCTACATAACATGCTATAAGTCTGTATCAAATGCTATCTAAGTCTACGGAAGTGCTATCTATAGGACGGGTTATGCTGAGGCTTGGCACATGGTAAGCTGATGAACTCTGCTCTCTACCATATAGCCATCCAACTGTCCTGTGACTCCTCTGGTTGAAGGGAGGGATGAGGAAATCCCCGGCCCTTCAAAGAAAAAGGTAACTTCAACTGTGTAGTGTGTAGATTGTTCTTGTAACATTACAATAACTTCAAACTGATTTTTTTTAAAGGTCAGTCTTAACACTTATCTTTTCCTTTTAATGAAATCCTGTCTGTCTGTCTGAGAAGATTCAGAAAAGGTCAGCTGATCTGGAGATGGAGTCAGGTGAAGGGCTTTCAAAGAAAAAGGTATTATCATTTGTGTTGGAAAGCCTTGTACACTACTATAAGTTCAACATGATCAACACCTGTCCCTCTAATTCACACTCTCCAAGAGTCATTGGACAGGTATGTGGGTATAGGACGGGTTATGCTGAGGCTTGGCACATGGTAAGCTGATGAACTCTGCTCTCTACCATATAGCCATCCAACTGTCCTGTGACTCCTCTGGTTGAAGATGAGGAAATCCCCGGCCCTCCAAAGAAAAAGGTAACTTCAACTGTGTAGATTGTTCTTGTACCATTACAATAACTTCAAACTGATTTTTTTTTTAAAGGTCAGTCTTAACACTTTTCTTTTCCTTTTAATGAAATCCTGTCTGTCTGTCTGTCTGTCTGAGAAGATTCAGAAAAGGTCAGCTGATCTGGAGATGGAGTCAGGTGAAGGGCTTTCAAAGAAAAAGGTATTATCATTTGTGTTGGAAAGCCTTGTACACTACTATAAGTTCAACATGATGTTATATTTATTTAACTGCACCAAGTAGGGGTATATATTTTAGATTACAAATGAAACAATTTAAATCAACCCAGGTATTACTTGCCATGTTATTGCCTCAATAACAAAATGTAATACTCCCAAAGGCACTTGAACAAAGAAAAGAGGCTGATGTGCATCTGTGGCAGAATAGGAAGCTTGCCCAGTTTCAGACGACCATCCAGGAACTGAGGGATGAGAACGCTAAACTGAATGCTGAAGTTTCTCGCCTCCAACACATTATCACCACACGTATGTTATATTTCCATTATTCTATTGCTATTAGGTGTCAGTCAGCCCAAGTCTATTTAAGTAATATTACATGAGAAAATGTGTATTGCAGAGGTTATTCCACGAAAGTGATGCGGTCAAGTCATAATCATCACTGCAATTATGCAACAGTTACCATAAATATGTGTAATCAATCATATTATGGGGAGATTTTCTGTGGGGGGGGGCTTTGCAAATTCTCTCGTTTCCCTGTAAATAGAACAGATAATCTCAGACAGTAGTTGCGGTTGATTTATCCAGCTCATGATTGAGATAGGTCTGGCGAGCAAACATATCCCGGACCCAAAATGAATCGATACTAGTACTACACATTATGAAATACAACATGACTCCATAGCTCCTGTGTTGTTGTAACAAATATCTCCAGGTAAAATAATTACTGATCTGATGAAGATTGTGTGGAAAAAATGGTCTTCTTCTCAATAAAGTAATTATTTTACCTGGAGAACGGTGTGCAGGCACTCCCTCTTTCCATGATTGCCTTATTGGCCCTGCACCCACTGTCGAGGTGCGTGCACAAATACAAACGGGTATGCTATGTAACAAAGATATCGTCTAAAATGTATATTGTATTCAGTGACAGAATCAGCCATTGCTGTATTCTTAAACTGCAGCCCTCTGTCAACAAGGCTATGTCTCTTCCCACTTTGACATCTGAGCGCAGCCACTCAGATGTCAAAGTGGGAAGAGCCCGAACCGCAGTGACATTATGGGCCGTGGCCCGTTGTGTGATGGTGTTGCACACTGAAAATACCTACAGCTCTGTGAGCTTGTAGATAAGCCATTTTAGGCATGCCATCACAAAGTGCACATCATAGGATGTGCAATGTTTTATTGTTATTACCTTACTATCAAGGGTAACCTTAACAAAGGTTATTATAATTAGCCTTAGTACTAAGGTTAACTATACTTATTACTTACTGTCTCTTGATCTGATCATCGTGATTGATCCTTTCCTATTCATCCCTACACTAGATATACCTCAAATTAAAGAAGACATCGCCGTTCTGGCTGGTAGAGTAAGTTCTTATTTTGTATTTTTTTTTATTGTAGGCCTACTTGTTTTTTTCACCATAGATACGTTTGTATGATGTTGGTCTCATTTGTAGGGTAATTAACTTGCTGCATTTGTGTTTATAATTGTTTAAGAATCGACCAATTAGAGACACAGAAACAGCACAACCATTGCAGGTGAGTAATATATTAGACAGAAGGATTGTGATTTACTTATATTTGACTAGAGGAGGCAAATTGGTTTGTTAAGGGCTGATCTCGCAAAATGCTCAATGTATTTGCACTGCCAGCAGGTATGGATGTTAACAATTGATCAACAATTGATTTTATTTTAATTGAATTTTGAAAATTAGAATTTTGAACTATCCTCAACTTTGCTGCTCTGCTTTTGGACCTCCTGGAACAATTGGTTAATTATCTGTAGACAATGCATTGACCCTCATTACTTTCTCGGATCATGGCAGCAAAATAATATTGCTGGTGTAAAATTGTAAATGTGAAGGCAGCATTATGCAGCCTGCTATGTTTTTGTCCCACAACCAAAAAAGTCCAAATAATGCGGCTGCAGTTTTTTTCAGTTTTTAAAAACCTCCATATACTGTGGTTGTTCAGGAAGCAGTTTATAAAAACGTAACCTCGCATCACCAGGCTTTCCACCTCGGAGGATAGGCTGGTCTGTGTTACAAAAGTGCTGTGTGGACCCAAAAAGGAATGCTGGCCAGGCTAATAAAAACAGCAGCAAAGTAACTGTAGTTTGACAGTAGTAGAGTGCTGTGCTGCCCACTACTGCAAAAGTTAACACTTTTGTCATGTCACTGTTTAATTTTAAGAGCCAGTCATCTACCCCGCCGTGTTGTGGAGGCAACAGCTCCAGCAGAGAGCTCCAGACCTCCCTGTCCCGAGCAACACCGGCCTAATGGACCTGAAGGTCCCCCAAAAGTAAGTACATTATGTCATTGTCTCCACCAGGCCGTAGGCATAGGGAGAGAGTATGTTTTGCACTCCGTCCGTCCGTCTGTGAATAGCTAATCTCTGGCACCGCTGGCTTGATCGCAGCCATACTCTGCACACACACTCCCTGAATGCCAGAGCTGAACCTCTGCCCCAAAGCTTTCACATTGGACTGTTATAGCGCCACCAGGAGGCCGCTTTTGACAGTACACCTACAGATTTAGTCCAAACATTGCGCAAATTGGTACAATGCAGTCTCTCTAGAGCAATTCAACGATGGCTTTCAGATTTTTCAGACTCCATCCTGATTGGCTAAGATTGGCTTCCAAAGTTACAAAATGTACAAAATGCTGCAAATCATGAACACATTGTGTGATTTCCGTGACATTTCGCACGCACAATACCACTAGGCAGAGGAAGAAATGGCACTTGAATATTTTCAACTCAGCCTCATGGTGGCGCAGTGAAGTATAAACAAGGCTTTAGGATTTATAAGTCGTTTTTAGAATCCTCCTCCTCAGGAGGAGGACTTAAATAACTTAAATGTGATATTTTGTTTTTTCAGATATAAATTGTGAAAGGATCAGGTGTCCTTTGCAACAGGGCAACCTGGACTTCCGCCGCCGCCGCCACCACTCCAACACAAATGGTGCGGTTGCTCCTGATGGGCGTCTTCCCCATGAAGGAACTCCTGGAGAGCAACCTCAGCGGTATTTTTTTCCCCAAAATCTCTTAAAGTCGATCCATTAACTAATGCAGAATTAAGATTTGAACCTGCTTGGGATAATGTATTTCCGTTTGTACCTCCATAACATAAATCTGAGATATTGCTTAAGTGAAACATCATGTAGTTGAGGGATTTCCCACGTTTCATTTAAAAAATAATGTTTAAAATATCTTATTTAGGTGGGATGTCAAAGCGTGGCAGTGGCCGGGAACATCTGAAGGCCCTGGACCCTGAGAAGAAGAACGCCATACTTGGTGAGTACATCAAATTAATTCAAGAAGTAAAAGAACAGTTCATAGATATGCATTGATTTGACTACTTTAACCATCCCTATTTTCACTATTTATTAGCCATCAGTGGTAGTTTATCACTGGAGTCAGAAATCAGGTAAGTGATGACACCCATTGCAGAAATCTGCACGGCGTAGCACCTGGTAATTATAAAAGCCTAACCTAATTTGCTCACTTCATCGCAGCTCGCTATATTCTATATTCTGGGCTAGTGTGCTTCCACTGAGATAATTAAGTGTGGTCCTCTGGGTTGTAGAACATGTAGTTGGTTAGTCAATAACAATTGTTGTCCTACAGCAGTGGTTCCCAACTGGTGGGCCGCAAGGGGATTTCAAGTGGGCCCCCAAATCATTGGACAAAACACTAGAATGTTATTAAAATATAACATTCATATTTAAAGAAGTCTTTAAAAATTGATACTATTTTATGGTGTTTCTTAGACTGGAATAAGTATCATAGTATACTTATTCCAGTCTAAGAAACACCATAAAATAGTATAATTTTTTAAAGATTCCTTTAAATATGAATGTTATATTTTCCATTGATTTTCATTGATCTAAGCCAGAACACAAGTTGATTGATCATTAAATAAACATCAAATAAACATCTTAGGAAAATGCACGTGGCCCACCTATCGACTTGTCTACTGCCAGGTTATGTGATCAGATAGGCGGGCTGTGAAAACAATTGAAGATTTTCATGTTGATTCTGCCACAAGAAAAGATTGGGAAAAACTGCTCTACATCTACGAGTGCATGTTTGGTCCGACGGAGCATTGGTCCAATGCATTGGTGTGATCGACAACCTACCTCAAACCCTCACCCTAACCCTAACCACCCCGGGGGCAGCACACCTAAACCTAACCCCAACCCCAACCCTCTCCCGACCCCCAGCGCAGACCCTCACCCTAACCCTAACCTCCCCCGGGGCGCAGCACACCTAAACCTAACCTCGGACCAATGCACGTCGGATCATTGCTCCGTCGGATCATAGTATGCCTCCCTACATCTACTGCACCCTTCTTCACCCATAACCCATTTAGACTTGAGGCCAATTCAAAACGCAGTTTATTTTTTATTTTTAGAATATTGTTAACATTCAATGAACATATAACTATATATACTCACTCTACAAATAACAGGGCCTGTGATATTTTAATTTGTCCATTAACACCCAGCCCTGTATAATGTATTAACGTCCAAAATGACTCCCAGATTGAATTGCACATTGACATGAAGGGTATTTCAGGTCTAAATGGGTTCATCATTAATCATGCCATTTCATGCTTTTAGTTAATTTGCTTGATTTGCATGTCTTATCACTAAATAATCTGTGCTGATGAGTGCTGTCACGTCGCCAATACTAATTAAAGTGACATTTGTGAGAAAAGCTTGTTTAAATCTATTCATTCCATATACCATCTTTTTGGTTAAAGGCCAACAATCGTCAACAATAGGTTTGTGTACACACTAACAGATGGACTGCTTGAATTCTAGTTGACTTCAAGCATGTATTTTTTTGTATTGCCATGTTTTGTTCTTGCTTAAATGTAAATCGCTCTGGATTAAGAGCGATTTACATTGCTAAATGCCTAAATTATAAATCGGGTCCACTGTCTTCTCATTATTGCCTTTTCCTTGATTCTATGTAGAAGCCACATTAAAGAAGTTTCCCCAAGCCACCAAAGGCATGGTGGGAGCAGCAGTGAATGGGAAGCTGACGGAGCTGCGGCGGTCCCATAAGAAGTAGACAAACAAGTAATGATATTATTAAAATGAAATAAAGCTGTTGATACAGCCCCTCCTATATCCAGCTTTAATGTCTGTCCACTACACAAACATTAAATTCAGATTGACAATGAATGGAGAATGATACATCACGTGTATTGTACGTCATGATGACATGACTCAAATTGTGATGTGCATTTTGTAGCTTGCTTCTGAACTAATGACTCTTTTATCAAATCAGATTCGGGGATGACATCATGGGAGTGGTACGTGCCCAAGAGAAGCCTTGGTGACCTGGAGCCCCCACCCCTCCAATGTATATTTTATTATTTTTATGGCCAAATTATTATTTTTTATGATTTATTGCCGTAAATAAATGTTTATTCTCCCAAGAAACATATCTGAGGTCTTCTTTTCTGACACATATTTGGATGTTTTTTTATTCAGAAAGATAAAGATATAGATGATGTAATTTACATATAATAGGCTACATCACTGGTTCCCAAACCACATACACAATTTCTGTGTATGTGTAAATAAAATTGTTGCTATTATATTATTATTATTATTGTATTATTTATAATTGTATTATTATATTTTACATTTTATGTTATATTATATTGTTATTTATGTACATATATGCACATATATGTACATGTGCATATATGTGCATATATGTTCATATAAGTGCATATATCAATAATCAATCAATAAGAATCAATAATAAGCAGACTGGGCAACCTAACTGTAGAAACTAACAGTACAGTAAAGAACCTGGGGGTTATTATTGATTCTGAATTGAACTTTAATTCACACATTAATCATGTCACCAAGATTGCCTTTTTTCACCTAGTGCACGAATCAGAGCCTATTTGTCCTTGGACGATGCAAAAACGCTAATCCACGCCTTTGTTTTTTCTCGGCTTGATTACTGCAATGCACTTTTTTCAGGACTGCCTAAGAAAACAACTGACAGATTACAACTTTTCCAAAATGCAGCAGCCAGAGTTTTAACTAGAACTAAGATGAGAGAACATATTACTCCAGTTTTGGCATCACTGCACTGGCTTCCGGTTGTTTTTAGGATTGATTTAAAAATTATTTTACTTGTCTATAAAGCTCTCAATGGCCTCGCACCTTCCTACCTACATGACTGCCTGCCTAAATATGTCCCAAACCGCCCCCCTAAGGTCTTCCACCGCCGGCCTGCTCGCTTTGCCCAAAAAAATGGCAACAAAAAAATACGGGGAAGCAGCTTTTTGCTTCTACGGGCCGTCAGCATGGAACAAGCTCCCACTGTACCTTCGTCAGGCAGCCTCTGTAGACATTTTTAAAGCTCAGCTCAAGACCCACTTCTACAACATTGCCTTTAATTGATCTTGTATTTTTTATTTTTCATGTCCTCACTGTACTGCATTACTGCTTGTTTTTTAATGTCGTTGCCTTGCTTTTCTTTTATTCTCCATTGTTCTGTAAAGCACTTTGAGCTGCATTTCATGTCATGAAAGGTGCTATTCAAATAAAGTTTTATTATTATTATTATTATTATTATTATATGCACATATATGTTCAGGGGGTCCAATTTCATATTATGTTACATATATGTCTACCATATATGTTACATATATGTTAGACATATATGTCTAACATATATGTAACATATAAGTCCTTTCCGTGTGGGAAAGTTGTACCTAAATCAAACACAGGCAATGAAAAAATTAAAATCCCAAAACAATTGTATATAATCTTTAACAGCACCTGACACACACACAAACACACACAGTAATTGGCAATGGCACTGTAATTCGCCGATGGGTTTGTAAATAGCACATTTTATTATGTGGGAAAAAACTGGTGTATTTTATTTTTCTAATGGGTAAAATAGTGCATTTCTGCGCACATAAAATGTCTCCAAATGGCCATCCCTGCTATGCTTGGACATGGGCATAAAGCACTATAGTCTACTAAGGGCAGACATGTAAAATAATACATGTATTCCAAACTCCCAGTAGCATTCGGAAAATAAAGTGTTATGGTGATCAAATGGTATATACCACCCCTCCAGACCGTAATGAAAATTCATTTGGAATGGGATATTCTATTCCAATCAAGGTGTTTACATGAGCATTTTTTTTCCTGATGACTGGAATTAATCCATTCATTCCGAATGAATTTCTGCATGTAAAATGGGGCCAATGTGATCTACTATTCTGGCTGCCATGTTCTGTCAATTTGACACAGACATACCTGATGAGCTTGTGATTGGTGTCAATGTGCATCAGGTATTTCAGGTAAGGAACTGTGTATGTCTTCCTCACCACACATCCCAGACGGGTCATCCTGGCAAGCACACCAAAACTGTCCACACGATGCATGGACGCATACAGTCGGTCCCACTGCACTCTGTGACCCTGTACAAGTAGAGCACCTCGGACTACCCTGTACCCAGCATCTGGCATTGTGCTCTTAATTGTTGTGATCAATTAATCTAATTCATTGTCACATTGTTACTGTATGTGGCAGATATTGAGATGCTATTTTCAGACATTCGTCTGAATAGCGTTGCTCTCGACACACCTAGGAGTCTGGTAATGACACTTGATGGCAGACCCATTTCTACAAGATGTGTGAGAGCCTCTACTGACACGGTCAATCGTGGACGGCCTTGGCCTCTTTGCAATGTTAATGTAATGAATGTCTGCTCATTCTCCCTGTCCTGCTGGATAATAGTAATCAGTTGTGAAAGAGCAGAAAGTATGTGCTGTCCTACATCTACCATGTCACCAAGAGCACTTAATAAAACTAAATAATGGTGGCAGGCAAACTGTAACCCTTCCACATCGACAGGTTGCCTCTCAAGGAAGCCAGACAGTCGATCATAGAACCTTTGAAGGATGTCACACCTCACTGATTCCTAGAGGATAAAACATGACAACTGTTATCTGCTGGCTAACATTAAATCACATATTACACATTTCACATATAAATATTTTGAACAGTCCAGCTACGATAACATACTGTACATTAGCCTATATGTTTTCCCCCTTAAATGTGTTGTTAAAGTAAAACTATATATTCTTGATAATAGTCATGGCTATAGAGTGCAGAGTAACAATGGTCTCTCCAACTCTTTAGTAAAAACTGAAAGAGTTTTCTATGCTGATTATATACAAATTGGTATTCTGACCTGAAAATGCACTTTACTATTCATTCAACACCCCTTTTAAGTTAACTTGTCAGACATTCAAAAGTGTGCAAAATCA
This sequence comes from Protomyctophum parallelum, assembly GCF_964188405.1. Classification (NCBI taxonomy): domain Eukaryota; kingdom Metazoa; phylum Chordata; class Actinopteri; order Myctophiformes; family Myctophidae; genus Protomyctophum; species Protomyctophum parallelum. Next base: position 41,697,687 of record NC_139713.1, read on the forward strand.
AAATAAATGAAGCATGCCAAGTCTCTTACAGCAGTTTCATTAGTTCCATCATGCCATGCAAGATTGGGGTTCACCTCAGCTTGTGGAGGTAGATCCTGTAAAACAATCAAGTTTATTTTTTGTTAGTTGCAGAGACATACTGCTGTTAATTAAAACAAATATATGTTCTGCAAGAGCGATCTAACAGTAACAATAGTCAATTTCTGTACCTTCAAGTTTAGCTCTGATCCATATAGCCCTATAATGCTAATTATGATGCAGGGCAGAATTAGCATTAGGGCTATATGGACCAGAGCTACTTCAAGTTATGAATCAATATAGGCTCATTCCTAAATAAAAAATAAAATCAAGTTGTTTACGTTGACTGGTCGACCAGCACATCACTACAAGCTTGTTTCTCAACAAAGTGGACAGATCATCTGTCCATCATGTCACATAAAGATGTGTGAACTAACGAATGTAGTAAGTGTATGCATCGATCAGGTAGGCTACAATTAATACTGTGACTATATAATTCCACACTAAATTAACTTATAGCGATAAAGGTGTTACTTACAAATTGACGTTGCATATTTGATCCGGTGTGTTCTGTCAGCACCATGGGGGCAGTGAGACAGATATTTTGTGAAGCCACTGAAATCGGCACTTCCTGAAAGTTCATATAATGGCCTGTTGTGACGCTGCGCATGTCAGCCAATCTTACGATTGGCTGATAGACCTGTCAATCAACATATCAGCCAATCAGATGCATTGCATTGGCTCACCTGCACACACATATAAAAGAATAAGCGGGACATGTCACATTGGCACTGGCAGAAGGAAGAGACAGTCAGAGCACTGAGAGCAGAGACAACATGAGCAGTAGGCCTAATCCTCCGCCTAGAAATGTTCAACACCATGCATCTGTAAGTAATTTGGTTTTATATCCTCGTTGTAAATAATGCATTCTTATTGAATTATAATTGAACTGCATTCTGGTCTGCTTATACTAGCCACCGAAGCCACGTTAGTTGTATGATGGTGGTGAAACCCATGGCATTTGTCGTCACATGAGTGAATACTAACCTTACAAACCACGCTTAATTATAAAAATTCAGTTTGATTATGTTCGTACAGTTTTCATTAATACTACAGTATTGTTGGCAGTATTGCGTCGTTTCAACTGTAGGCTAGCAGGCTATACTCGCCTAGGCTAACTACTAGCCACGGTGCAAGTAGACTGTTCAATTACTCACTGTTTTTGATTTGATATGACGGTTGAACCGTCCACTTTGTTCATTTTTCTCTCCATTTCTTAACTGATAGTGACGCTAAATAATGCACATGTATTAATTTATGACTGCTTCCAAACTATTCTCATTCTTTGACTTGTTTGTGAAGCTCACAGTAGTAGTAGTATGCTTTCTATGGCATAGGCAGCTCCCGCTGCCCCAAAACTGTGCGCAGCTGCTGGACATGAGACTAATTAGAGCGACAGAGAGAGAGCAGTGTGTGCGTGCGTGTGTACGGGTGTGCGTCAATTTAACAAATGTGCAGACTATCAGAAATCAGCAGAGTGATCAACGTTTACACTACTCTATGCCAAATTGAAGTGGACTTGGACCCAGACTTATTTTTCTCCCTGGAAATAAAAACGTCTGCGTTTCCGAGGCTAGGCCTTATAAGTCTATTAAATGAATGATACGTTTGTAACTATCTATTCAATCACTTGAATATAGAGGTAGCGCCATCTTGTGTTATGTTATTTATGCAATTTATTGCTGGGCTAATTCAGCTCGGCCATCTTGCAGCATGATATCCAAAATAAGCACAGTGTCTTTTTTTACACAGAACTTATCTCCTCAGGGCATGGCTTCCTTACGGGAATTATTGACAATAGTGGGCAATGAGTTGTACCCCCCGGGCAGGCCAGGTCACAGGTCACAGCCAGTCATGGCACGAGCCAGCTCTGAAGTCTCTACAGGTAGGAACCCTGTAAATATGTAGGAACAATGCACTACAGCTAATTAAACCCACTTCTTTACTTCTGTAAAACTGTGATAATATGAATAACTATGAACTTTTTTAGAAACCAACAGAGTAGACCACCCAGCCACTGCGGCCAGGGCAGGCCACAGCCAGTCAGTGGCGGGAGTTGGCTCACAAGTCTCGGGTAAGGAACCATGTAAAATGTGAACGATGCACTACTAATTGTACTAAAGCTATCCAACTTCTTTACTTCTGTAAACCTGTGATATAATGATGATGATTTTTATTTGTATAGCACCTTCAGGACATGAAATGCAGCTCAAAGTGCTTTACAGAGCAAAAGTGTAGCACAAGTGCTTACCAAGTAATACTTGTTCGTCCAGGCTTTTGGAATTGAATTATGTTTTGTTGTACTATGTTGTAAAGCGCTTTGGGTTTCTTGAAAGGCGCTATAAAAATGCAAGTTATTATTAATGTGACTATAAAACTGATTCTTCTCCTGACAGTGGCCAGAGTGCTGGACATTCCTCAAGCCCTGTCAAGGCAGGGCCTGCAGAGGGGCAGCTTGCTCCAGACCACCCTACCATCTAGCAGTGTTCCTGAGGTGGGGCAGGCCATGAAAAGGTGATGCATTTCAAACTAAAGTTGGCAAGCCAAGATCAAAAGATTGCTTACTGTTTTAATCCAATACTAGTAATCATACCACTAGATGTGCTCTTTAGTTTTAACTTCCACTTTGACCGACCAATCGGTTTACATCTTGTCTCAATGATGTAGCTTGTTCTGTTGATTATTTGAAATTCTACATACAATTCATAATGTGGCAGTTACCAAACTTATGTTTTAGATGAGATGCACCCTCATTTCACAGATTTAAGTTTGTTATGACAAGCATACAGTACATCATATGGAAAACGGAAATGTGTGTGTGTGTGTGTGTGTGTGTGTATATATATATATATATATATTATTTTTTGTTCCTATCTGGTTTGGCTCACAAATCACAAATGTTATCATTCCCACATCAGGCCATTTAAACATCTCTATACAAGAGCCGAGCAGCCAAGAGGGAAGAAACGGTTCGCCGCCGCCGCCACTACTACTGTGGTGAAGTTGATCAACTTCAACATATATGTCCTTCCGGGACCTACTGAGTTCACCCCCAAAGGACCAGAAGAGGAACTTCAGCTTGCATTAGCTGGGCTTGGAAAAAGGCTTATTAGTCTGCCAGATAAATGTGACCATGATGAGGTATCTGTCTATGCTAAATGATGAATACATATTGATAATTTGCTGTAGGCCTATAGTGGGTGGTTTTCTTATTTTATTTCTTTTTTTTTTGTCTTGCAGATGGAAACACGAATCTTCGACGAGTTTCCCAAGCTGCAGACATTGAAAGGAGGCTGGATGTTATACAAGTCTTCAGGTAACATTGTTCACCATTGTCTATGATGAAAATCCTTCGCATTAACCATTAACATCACGCTTCAAATAGTTTTACAGTCTTATTTGCCTGATATTAATTGATGTATCATCTAGGTTTTTATGGACACGCTTTCATTTTAAAATTAGGTGGTAGCGGACGTCGGAAGTTGTCGGTCATTTTACAGGCCCCTGGCGGGTACACCACCAACGCCCTCAAGACTGTATCCAACAATGGAAAGATCACAATATATCTTGCTCCACTGCAAGAGGAGATGTCAACTGAGCCACTGCCCTACGACGCCCCTGAGTTTGCCAGGATGCCAAAGGCGAACTGCATAAAGTGTGCATGTCTATTCCCTGTGCAGATGTTACATCTACACCGGCAGGGATGCACTGCCAATGTAAGCCCCTTTTTTTTTGGGTGGAGGGCGGGGGGGGGGGTTCTGTGTGAATGACCGTCTACAGCTATAACTCTCTTGTATTTTCTTAAGGAGATCGAATGTGACCCATCTGCTGAGGAAGACTGCGAAAGCGAGCCATCGGCTGAAGACTGGACTTTCATTGAGGAGCCAGTACATGCTGCAGCAGTCGGAGACCTTCCTACAGCTGAGCTTGAAGTCTCCACAGACTTGACAGGATCCTGTGAGGTAATCGAGGCAGTAATGAAGGCTTAATCCATCTACTAGTATAATGACGCCACTGAGCAATATTTTGATCTTGGGTTGCCAAATCAAGTGTAATTAAAGGCTTATTCATTATCCCGCATAGGAAGTAAGGTAGCATGACTTTTCAACCTATCTTCATATTAATCATAAAAAATGGCGCATTTTTTCTCATAGGAGGGCTGTGGGCAGTTCAAAAACTGTCCTCCTTTTAACATCATTAATGGGGAATACTGTACAAGCTAATAGAAACTGCAGGCTTTCTAGTCCTGAAAGGTTGCAATGCGAAAATGGAAGCCATCGTTCTTACGATAATAAATCTAAACATTTTTGTAAAAATAAATGTTGTTCAAAGAAGTGGTCCTTTAACGTTTTTCTATGGGACACACAATGTACTTATTTTGTATCTCAGAACTGTGTTTACTATTGCCTTAATTTTTTCCCCCTTTTTATAGGTTTGCCCAATCTGTCAGCAAACATTCCCGGCTGCTGTGCTTCCCTTCCATGCGAGCATTTGTGGTGAAGGGTAAGTTGACAGAAGTTATCTGGATATGTGCACACACACTTTGACAATGCAATTACTGTACTTGACAATGTTATGTACAGATTTAGTTTTTGGGACAAGTTAGTACTTATTTCGATCGATCTGGAAAATGGCATAACTAGGTCTTGACATTTTTTTATATTGTTTTTGTTAAAATAAATAAATTAGTTTTCCACAACAAAGCTGTGGGTGTAAACTATAAAGAATTATGTTTTGCTCGTAATTCTGTTTTTATTGTTTTCCTCAAGACTTGACAATGCATGGCACAGGGAAGCAGCCAGCCCAACAGGTGGAGAGGAATTGGCCGGACCTTCAGTCCAAAGAGCGTCTCGGGATCAATCATCAGCTGGTAATTTATCCAGAACAATTACTATGGTGTAGTTTGAAACCAGTTTTCAAACTTGTTTCTAATTGGTTTAAGCAAATTAATATATCTACAAGTGATGTCAAAAAAGTGGTATATCAACATTTAACCAATTCTACAAATATGTTTGAGTGATAAATAAACCTTAAAGTCATGTTTCTTCACAGTACCCGCCATTAATATGTGGCTTTAAAATGTAGTGTTAGCTAAACTTCATTTACAAACCAACTTTTACATTTTCAGCATGGCAGACTGAAGAAGACCCCAAAAAAGCCTGTCAGTTGTTCCGACGGCATCTCCTGGAGCGCAACGCCAAATATCCAACCCTCTTGCTCTCAATGGACATGTTTTATTCTGAAGAAGAAAAGGACAGCACATTGATTGCATTCTACAAAAGGAACGACATTAAGTGGGCAGCGCCGTTGATGTGCAGACTGGCAGGTATGCCCCCCCACCGCTCGCTCGCGCACACACACACACACACACACACTGTTCAGTTACTATATTGACTTTTTTTTTTTTTTTTTTTACTTGTGTAGTGGAAGTTAAATGCATGCAACTTCTGAAAATGAATTATTCATTCATATATTATATTTATATTTTAATCTGAGGTCATCTTTATTTTCAAGGAGATAAAGCTGTTGGTGACGGTGTCAATCGGCATGTTTTGTCACTGGCCATGGAGAAACTGAAGACCGGCTTCAGTATTAATTTAGGTTTGTATATATGTTGGTGCACACTGACACCCTTCCAGAAAGGTTTGTGGTGTATATATACAGTACCCCGTTATTCTTTTGACTAGGGTTCTTGCCTTTTTTTCTTGTTTAGGTTCTGGTAGCCTCACGCCCCTTTTTGAAGGGGAACAAGATCACCGGGTTCCTTCTGCAGCTGGTGTGCTCCGGGAATCCAAACTGTTTGCGATGGCAGGTCGGATACTTGGCCATAACTTCATCCATGGTGGTTCCGGGTTCCCAGGACTGAGTTTGGCTGTTGTGACACTGTTGACTGGGGGTGTAACTGAAACTGCAGCCGCAACTCTGACCCTAGAGGATGTTGCTGATCTTGACCATCGGGAAACTATTGGTTTGGTGGGTAACACAGTTCAATGCACCATAATCAGAATTGAGTGTCTTCTTATCCAGCAAAATGAATTGGTCAATGTTGGGAAATTTTAACAAGCTTTTTGTTTCCCTGTGATTTACTCCAAATGTTATTGACTACTCTAATGATTTTGTGATGTCCTTGTTGTAGCTCAGGAAATCAGAACTGACTGCAGAAGAAATGAGCCGTGTGACTGATCTCTGCCAGCTCTGGTATCAACCCTTTCCAACCTCCACCAACCATGACTGGGTGTTCCAGTTGCTGCTTTCATATGCGGTATGTTATAATTTACCTTACTGAAGCAGTGTAGTGTTAACATGACTAACGTTTTGGGAGATATGAACTCATGTCTGCCTCCCTGTCAATAATTGTTGCAGGTACTTCACCATGGTATGCAGCCAATCAAACAGATCCGGAAAGGCCTGAAAGAAACAGGATTGTGGCCGCTTCTTTCAGCCAGACCAGATGTCCACCCCATAGTGTTCCCAAGGGAGTCTACTGTGGAGATTTGCTCACAGGTAAGCTGGTTTGTGTCTTGATTCTTTTATTTTTTTATTTATTTTTATTTTTAGTATAGATAGATGCAACACACATCTTGCTCAACCTTTTATAATGAAATGCTCTTGTGATGCCCTGTAGACCATGATCGAGAAGATACATTGGCCCCAGCCACAACAAACGAGTGACAGTGACGATGAAGAGGACGATCCGATCCCATTGGAGAAAATCAGTGTGGTCACTGGATTTCTCAGGAAATTCATAGAGGAAGGTAACTAACTGTAATTAAAATGTGCACCTTAAGTTTGTGAAGACTGGACAAAAGGTTATGGCAGTTCTGTTGCATAATTTGAAAATATCAGATCTACAAGCAAAAACACACAACACATTTTGAGCTTTTAGATGGGCTATTTTCCAGATCATCCTGTTACAGCGCCACCAGGAGAGCATATATACACATGTCAACGTTTCTGGCCCATGACTACTTAACCAGTAGAAAACCTGTGCAATTGTTGTAGTTGAAATTATGAGACACCTAAAATGCAGGTTTAGGACATTATAGATTAAAATGTTCTCTCCCATTAGGGTCACCAGAGGTGCTTCGTGAGCTCACCAAATTCTGGATCGGGTGGGAGCAGCTTCCGATTAGCCTCCATGTCAAGATTGTAACTGCTACATACCCATTGGCTCACACCTGTCTGTATGCGTTGGAGCTCCCTAGCCACTACAAGACCTACGAAGCCTTCCAGCAGGATATGACCATGTGCCTAAACTCCATCGGCTCTGGCTTTGGAATTGTGTAGGCTTTGGAAATGTGTAGTGTAATGTAAACCAAGTGTTCGAACCATGTTATGTACAGTATGTCTATGCGGACTGTTACTGTAATTGACTCGTAAATATTTTGCAGTGAGTTGGCAGCTAAATGCAGTTGTTCAGGTTGTTATATTTTAAGTATAATTGAGTAAAAAAGTACACGAGGGAGAACCTTTTGTACTGTCGTTCACAGCACTACATTGGGAACCATATGGTTTTAGTGTTACTGTAATGTTTCTTAGGCTAAATGTCTTGCACTCAGATTTGTTTTAAAAACAAATTATATGCAGTGTTACTGTACAATGTTTCTTAGGCTAAATGTCTTGCACTCAGAATTGTTTTAAAAACAATTTATATGCAGTGTTACTGTAATGGTTTAAAATGCAGCTACGTACTTCATGTTTAAAATAAACATTTTGGTATATGACTTTGTCCTATATTTTCTTCCTGACCTGTCCCTAGGCCTAGGGACAACAAAGCTGGACCATATACAGGGTGTTTAGGTGAAGTGTCTCTACAAGCGTTAATAATTGCAGTAAAAACTTGTCCTTATCTTAGCTCTTGGGTAAACGGTATGTGGGGGTAAGAAAGCAATGTATTTGTATTAACAAAAGGTACCAAATTAAATGATATAATGTGATTCAATAGTGACAATCCTGACACACGTATGAGGTGCTCATGTCAATTGGACATTTACATTCTGTATATTGTCTTTGTATTGAGTTTCTTGCTACAGTTTTCATGCAAGATTTCCATCATGAGCTCTTAATGGACATATACATGCATTTAATGTTTGTTAGGGACAAGCTGGTAAAATTTCCCTTCATTGTCAATGGCGTTTTTGAGGTGCTAGCCCCTCCTATGGTTTAATGTTTGGTTTTAGTTCAATGTTTGTTTTAAAAACCCCATTGACAATGAAAGCAAAATTTACATCTTGTCCCTAACACAAACATTACATGCCATTAACAAAGAGATTTTAATGTTTGTTTTACATCACCTAATCATAGCTATACCGAATTCCCTCCTCGATGTAAGATGATAAGAGTGCCCCTCACTTCACACGGGTGTGATTGTTTTTTGTATTACATTAACCACATGCAATATGTACGGGGTACCCCATAACTAAACTACCTTATTCCCTGTACCAACAGAAGGCTTTAACAAAACTCAAAGGTTATACTTGACACTTATTAGCCCGCGGACCTCCATTTGAAAAGATATGCCAGGGTCGGGACCCCCATAAGAGAAGATTATAGCAGTGATTCTCAACCCGTTTAATTTCAAGGACCCCCCCCCCCCCCCCAGTTTGACATGCATTATGCATTTCTAATTTTCTATCTCTGGGACCCTCAATTTATTTTGTAAAAAAGTGTTACAGACCTGCAAGGGTTCATCTGGTTCCAAAATATCATTTAGCTGGGGACCCCCTGAAACTGCAATGACCCATGGGGGTCCCCAGACCCCATATTGTGAACCACTTCTTTACAAGAATATTATTTCTTTGCCACAAAATAGCCGATCTACAAGCTCACAGCTTGTAGATCGGCATTTGTTTTTGGCTAATGTTCCCCCAGAATATGTAGCCTGGGGTTATTAAGCAAAAGATTCTCTTACAGCACCTTTAAGAGTTTGATAACACAAGTGGATGATAGATTAAATTAACCCTATAACCTTAATGATTTGAATATCACTGCACTATTGTGAATTATAATAATAATCTATTCAAATGTTATATAGACACATATATATATATATATATATATATATATATATATATATTATACAGACTGGTACAGGTTACTCACCTTAATATTGATTATTAATAATAATAATAATACTTATTATTAATATTAATAATCACTGAAGCTCTTCCAAGCATCGATGCAGTGCAAAAGGAGCCCCCCCCCCCCCCTCACAATGTAAGGAGCCTTAGGATTGGCTGAAGGCGGACCGATCTGATTGGCCGAGGAATCTGTCAATCATTCCCTCAGCCAATGATGACGTTCGTTAACGCCCAACGTCAGAAGAGTCTCAAAAACAGTCTCAAAAGTCGCACAGATTTGTAACTCACAAGTTCAGATTTGCAACTCACGTGAGTGAACTCACAGGTTCACATTTGAGTTTTGTATCCACAAGTTCAGATTTGTGTTTTGTATCCGTGTTTCGCATCTGTGTTTTGTATTTGTGTTTTGTATCTGTAATCTGCATCTGTGTTTTGTATCCGTGTTTCACATCTGTGTTTTTTATTTGTGTTTAAAACACAGATGCGAAACACGGATACAAAACACAGATGCAAATTACAGATACAAAACGCAAATACAAAACACAGATGCGAAACACGGATACAAAACACAGATGCGAATTACAGATACAAAACACAAATACAGAACACGAATACAAAACACAAATACAAAACACAGATGCGAAACACAGATACGAAACACGGATACAAAACACAAATCTGAACTTGTGGATACAAAACACAAATGTGAAACACAAATTCACTCACGTGAGTTGCAAATCTGAACTTGTGAGTTACAAATCTGTGTTATTTACTGTGAACCTTTTGAGACTGTTCTAACTCCATAGTATTGATACAATGCCGAGGTGTTTGCACTCACGGTTGGGGGTAGATGTAGAATAGGGGCCCGCCGCTGTGGTAGGCACATCCTAGGTGTCTGCTCAACCCTGTCTCTCACGGTTGGGGAATATGGGCCCGCCGCTGTGGTAGTCACATCCTAGGTGTCTGCTCAACCCTGTCTCTCACGGTTGGGGATAGGCATACAAAATAGGGGCAAGCCGCTGTGACAGTCACGAATCCAGACTTTTGTTTATTTCTTGGGTAAGTCAGGGATACCCCACCTAGTGGTCAATTTCTATATATATATATATAATTACACTGCAGTACCACCTATGCCCTGATGTGATTTTAATGGTTCATGTTTTTGTTTTGTGGTTGGAAAAGGTAAGTGTAGGTTTTTTCTTTTGCAGGTACTTAATTAACTTACATGAGGTAATATATCCATGCATTTTATATAACTGTGTGAGATCACGGTACTCTGACTTTTTCAACAGGTTTTGGGATAACTATGTTTGTGGGTTAGCTACGGGAGAGTCCATTTTATGTGTTTTCTGTCTATCTATATGTATATGTCTGTATGTATGGCTGTCTGGATGGATGGTTCGGAGGGTGCACACTAGACTGACTTTTGTTTATTTCTGTGTAAGTCAAGGATACCCCGCCTAGTGGTCAATTTCTATATATATATAATTACACTGCAGTACCAACTATGTCCTGATGTGATTTCAGTCACATAGTGTAATTTTTTCAGTGGTCTGGGGAATACCAGTGGTTCTTGAGGGGGTTCATGTGAGCCCAACACAACACACAAAAATAATACAAGTCCTACGTTAACCGCAAACATTAGGACAACATGAAACCTGCAAAATTCCCAAAACATCACCCAACACACTAAAATTAATACAAGTCCCACATTGACAAAAACATTAGGAAAAACCTGAATCCTGTAAAATTCTAAAAACACAACACAAAACACAAAAATAATACAAGACCTACGTTAACCCAAAACCTTAGGACAACATGAATCCTGCAAAATTCACAAAACACAACACAAAACACCAAAATAATACAAGACCCTACGTTAACCACAAGCATTAGGACAACATGAAGCCTGCAAAATTCTTGAAACACAACCCAACACACCGAAAATAATACAAGTCCTACATTGACCACAAACATTAGGACGACATGCAACCTGCAAAATTCTAAAACACAACACAAAAACCCAAAAATAATACAAGTCCCACATTGACCAAAACATTAGGAAAACCTGAATCCTGTAAAATTCTAAAAACACAACATAAAACACCAAAATAATACAAGACCCTACGCTAACCACAAACATTAGGACAACATGAAGCCTGCAAAATCCCCAAAACATCACCCAACACACTAAAAATAATACAAGTCCTACATTGACCACAAACATTAGGACAACATGAAACCTACAAAATTCTTGAAACACAACCCAAAACACCGAAAAAGTAGTCTATATGGGTGTGTGATCGCTACCCCTTTTGACCACTGGGGGGCGCCACTGAGTCAATTAATGCATACATTATGCAAATTAGTAATTAAATTCTTTACATTCCATAATCATAAATCATATTTGTATATCTCATAAATATTATAATTATAATTAGCATAATCATAAAATTCCATACATTCCTTAAATTCTTTACATAAAGGATATTGTGTTGGTGACCGTCTCTGTGACGTATTTGTATGATTATATTGGTTTTGGAGGACTGATGGGGACATAGCTTGTTTAGCTCTTTAACATTCGTCAGCCAATCTGATCCCAACAGTTAGGCCTGTGTAGACATTACTTAAAATAAAAGTAATAGTTTAATCAAGTTTATAAAAATTGACATTAACAAATGCCGTAGCTTATCTAAGTGTGAAGCTTCACAGCGCCCCTATAATATTAGCTCTGAGTTCGATGGGGGAGGCAGACAAAAGGTCTCAGATTACAGTACTGAGGGAGAATTGGGGGGGTTGATATTATGATGCGGTGTTGTCACTCACGGTTTGTGAATGAGTTTAAAGTAACCCCCCCTATGGCCTTCTGGGTAATGCTAGATGCATTACACTGCAGTACCACCTATGCCCTGATGTGATTTCAGTCACATAGTGCAATGTTTTCAGCGGAATGCATATAAATATTGATAAAAACTATAACTAAGTGGTCATAGATTGTTTTTTGTCTTTAACATTCAGCCAAGCATTCAACCAAATCTGACCACAACAGTTAGGCCTGTGTAGACATTACTTAAAATAAAAAGTAGTAGTTTAATTATAATTTTATAAAGTTTATTGACATTAACAACTGCCGTAGCATTTCTAAGTGTGAAGCTTCACAGCGCCCCTATAATATTAGCTCTGAGTTCGATGGGGGGAGCAGACAAGGAATCAGATTACAGTACTGAGAGGAGGAATGGTGAGTGATACTATGATGCGGTGTTGTGACTCACGGTTTGTGAATGGATGACCCGCTGCTGTGGCAGTCACGAATCCAGACTTTTGTTTTATTTCTGGTGTAAGTCAAGGATACCCCACCTAGTGGTCAATTTCTATATATATAATTACACTGCAGTACTACCTATGCCCTGATGTGATTTCAGTCACATAGTGCAATGTTTTCAGCGGTCTGGGACTACCAGTGGTCCTTGAGGGGGGTTCATGTGATCCCCACCAGCTAAATCATGGAGAGTTGGTAACCAAATAGAGTAATAGACCCTTCAATTAGGCTTCATGTTTTTTCCTAATGTTTGTGGTTAAAGTAGGTTTTGTATTATTTTGTGTTTTTGTGTTGTGTTTTGTGAACACGCAATACAGTTTCAGTTTAGTTATCGTTTTTAATTTATTTTTAGTTTTTTATTTAGTTTCAGTTAACTAAAATGTTTTTTTTTTTTTATTCTAGTTTTCGTTTTTTAGTTAGTTTTAGTTAACTATTATAACCTTGCTGGTCTGTTATACAGTGGATCCAGCGTCAACCCTGTCACTCATGGTTGTGAATGAGTTTAAAGTAACGCCTCCTATGGCCTTCTGGGTAATGCTAGATGCATTCCGGGGATCCAACGTCAACTATAACATTCATGGTTTAAGATTATTATACATTATAGTGTAACAAAACATGATATAGGTGTAATATGATGACAGTTATAATTAGTTATATACTGTTTGTACCATGTGAACAAAATATGTGAATATACTGTATTCTGTAAATGAAATGTTTAATTAAGTGCATGGAAGTAACTATTGCATGCTGGTTAATTTTTTTTTAACCAATCTGATCACAGCATTTCAGCTGATGCAACCTCCCCTCGATTAGGTGTGCGTGTTTGTTCTCACGGGTGGGAATAGATATGTAGAATAGGGACTCGCCGCTGTGGTAGTCACGAATGCCTGATGCATCATTGGTAATGCTACACATCTGTTATACAGTGGATCCAGCGTCAACCCTGTCACTCGTGGTTGTGGATGAGTTTAAAGTAACGCCCCCTATGGCCTTCTGGGTAATGCTAGATGCTTATGACACCATGGATTCACAGTTAACCATGACACTCATGGTTTAAGATTATTATACATTATAGTGTAACAAACAAAACAAAACATGATATAGATATAATAAGATATTAGCTATAGAGTTACACGTATACTTTAAAAATGATAGGCCAGCAAATATAGAGTGAATCATTAAGAATAATAATAAAAAATAAAAAATAATACTTAATACAGGTCTAGTGTACAATCTATTCATTGTTGGTATAGATGTTATGATGGACGGAACTTTACAGAAGATATATTATGATGCTGGTAACCCTGGGGGGTTAGGAGGGGTAGCCAGACTGATCGCAGCTGCTAAAACAGATCATGGGGTCACTCCTAAAATAGTGGAGGTTAAAAAGTGGTTAGAGAAACAGGATGTATATACACTTCATGCTCCTGCGGCCAAGAATTTTAGGAGAAATAGAGTATTTGTAAGCGGTATAGATAAACAATTTCAAGCTGTCATTGTCGACCTTTGAGGTCAAACTGGGTTTTTTTTTTTTTACATACACTGAATAATAAATATGAAATAAACATGAGATAAAAACAACGATGAAAATGAGTCTGATATTTTTTATTTAGTGAGAAACATGTAACACATATTTACACAGGTATGTTACACAATACATCTAACAGATCCAAAACTAAATCATATAGTACAAAATGTAGTATAAATTGAGTTATCAATGATGATTTTATCTGAGTCTATAAGTGTATAGTGGGCACACTGTACACAGGGGGCTTGTGGGTCGTCAGGTGGCTATGGAGGCCGATTCTGGATCCGATTACTCTGATGCAGTATGGACAGGGGAATGTAGTGTTGGGTTTAGGTTCTTTTTGGGTTCTGAGTCTGCGTTTGTCCTGTGCATCATGGCGAAGGTCATCATCATATTTTGTAGCACCCTCATGGACAAGGTTTGGTGCATCTAGATCTAGAGGGGAGGTTGCGTCCTCATCATCAGAGTATGCAGGGGTTGCACTGGTTTGGAATAGTTCGGGGTTGAGGAGGGTTGGGGTTGTGCTGGGAAGTTGTCCAACTCCCCATCTACTATTCTGGATCGTAGTCAAGTCCATCGGTTCGATAGCATCAAAAATATTCATCATCCGTATCGATTATCAACCCGTCTGACTCCAAGTCCACCAGGTCCTCCTTATCAATTCTGGGCATATGTATGCTTAACAGCTCGGCAGTCATGACCGCATCATCCATTCTCTCTTTGTATATTTCGAGAGCCGGAGTATAGACCAATCTGTCCTCTAGTGGATCCACATATCCCCATACTCTGTAAGGATCGTATGAGTTGAACAGAGGTTTGGTGTGGTTTGGTTCGGTTGACGATAACGTCTGAAGTTCCATTGATTCATTATGGGATCCTCGTGTATCCATAGCATCCATGACTAATATTGAGAGGAAATAATTGACGAATAATTGAGGAATCGTAGCCTTATCCTCGGGGTGTGAAAGATCTGATGCAGATGTAGATCTGAGACCTCCCTTTTAAATAGGCTGTCCTGATTCTATACACCACACCCCCTCTCATTGTTACACAAATCACACATGTTTACAAAGCTACCTGTCATTTATGCAACATTGTACTGTTTAACATCAGCATCTGTTTATTAATTAGTTCTGGTAGCATGGTTTGGTCCAGGTTGAGACATCCACTATCACTAGGAATAAAACCACGTTGCAGTTAAGAAATGCAACAGTTGTTAAACGTGTACGAATTGTGTACAACAAGAGACGAGTATACCCCGACTTCACCACCCTTCCTTATGGCTACTAACGGAGATGGTTTTAAAGATGCTAATGGTTTTCAAACCAAATTACAACATCCTTTTAGTATGCTAATAGCAGGGCCGTCTAATAGCGGGAAGACTTTCTTTGTGAAAGAGCTAATTGAACATGCTGATCAGATTATCTCTGCTAAAGTAGAGAATATTGTGTACATATATGCTTGTTGGCAAAAGATGTATGATGATTTATTGAAAATCAGGCCTATCAACTTTGTACAAGGAATTCCAGAGTCATTATGTGATGATAACCTCTTACCTACTAATGTACATAATTTATTAATAATTGATGATGTCATGGATGCAGCTAGTCAGAATCAAGAGGTTCAGAATGTTTTCACAAAGTACGTACATCATAGGAATCTCAGTTGTATCTATTTACTACAGAACATCTTTATACAAGGTAAGGCTAGCAGAACTATTAGCTTGAATGCTAATTACTTAGTCTTATTCAAAACAGCCAGAGACAAGAATCAGATAATGTTGCTAGCACGGCAGATGTATCCGGGGGATACTAAATATTTTTTACAAGCCTATAACGACGCCACCAGTCGTTCATATGGATATCTACTTGTTGACTTTAAAACAACAACACCGGACTGTTTTCGTCTCAGATCAGAGATATTAGCAGACACATCAGTAGTCTATTTACCTAGAAAAACCCTGTTGTAATCATGTCAGACCTCATTCGTAGAAATTTAGTCCTACTGGAAAGATTGTATAAGGCCAGTCCTAAAACCAGACGCATTATTCTGAAAAATGCCAGTTCAGATTTTCTGAATGCTCTCTGTGAAATCTCCATTAATATTCTGCGTGGCAAAATACCGTTATCAGCTAAACAATATAACGCATTGCAGAAGAAAAAGGGGCATGTGAGGTTAATTGCAGATAAACGGATTAATCTAACCAAAAAGAAACTAATTATTAACCAGAGAGGTAATGGTTTCATTCTGCCATTGCTAGCTGCTGCACTGCCTTTCATAACCAGTCTATTTTCACGGAGATAGTTTTTATTTCTACTATTTTTTATTTACAAATATGGACCACGTACAGAAAATGTTTCTAGTACCACAACAGCAGTTGGATAGTTTAAAACAGCTATCATCATCATCAGCATCACCTCGTGAATCTATCAGACAAGTCGCTGAGAATGAATTGGATAAATCAATACTAGATGTCTTGAACACCCCTGACACCGATTTACATGCAAAAGCGAAGAAATACACTATGGTTTTACATAGATATTTGGCTCTGGTTAAACAGAGAGGGGCCGATACAACTATGCTCACATTGTCATTACCTAAAGGCATACAAAACACTCATGTGGATGATAGTGCAGAAAATGCTAATGTTGTAACCTCAGAAGACCATGTTTTGAAGGATATTTTATACCATATGCCTGACAAAAACAAGAAGAATGTTCAACACATTATGGATACATTATCTAAATATAAAGATGATGTCTCATGGACCCCTCATGGAGAGTTAATTATCGATGGAAATACTATTAGAGGATCACATCTTTACGACTTACTTAAGAATGTAACAAATCCATTCAAGATGTCCGATGATAAGAGACCACGGGGGTGGATGCAGTTTTTGGATAAAATTGCCACATTGAATATACCTCTATCTGCCATTCCCAACAATAACGTCAAGGTATCTATCACTGCCATACAACGTAGTGATATATCTCCGGCTAGGAAACGAGGTAGACCAAGTGCCATAGCTTATGAAATATCACCAGTGAGGAGGACACCTAGGAGTCGAAGTATTACGAGGCGTACCCCATCAAAAGTCTGGCTTGATTTATGATATGGTTTATATTATGTATTTTCTTTTGATCTTTTCATTTTTGTTTTAATTGTATTTTGTTTAATTCTATGTATGTACTATGCTACTGTGATTCATATAATGTCAACAAGATGTATATGCTATACACATGCCAGTGAATGTGACTGTGTTTTATGTTATGTAAAATAGTAAAATTAAATAAAAACATTACATTTTGAAATAATTTGTATCCGTGTTTTATTTATTTATTATTAAATCATGAAATCATCTTAACATCAATTACATTTTTTCACATACAATATTTTACATAGGTCACACTAACACAATTCTTCTGAAGAAATATATTTATATCTTCAGGGAAATTCCTATATGTAGGAGGGTGTCCAAATGAATCAAAGAAATATCCATGTCGATCATTATTGATATATATGGCTAACCAATGTGCCCCATCCATCGATGACGGTTGGGTATTGATAATAACCATAACAGGTAAACTACTAATAATAATATCTGGGAGTTGATCACATGCCAATACCCCCAATAAATGTATGTGTCTCTTAACCTTCTTTTTAAGAACACTAGTTAATTCTATAGTATTCATGTCTAGTATCTAGTTTTTAATACTCTAATAATAATCCACTAAGACCTGTCTACGGTTTGATATCTCAATGATTGAATCGAAAATAGCATAACAGATCATGTTGACTGTATGAGGTAGCGGGGTTCTAAATCTGGCCTCCAAACGGACGTTTCCAGACCGGATCAATGACACGTGTCCACCACAACCCTCGTCTGGTTCTAGATTGAAGCAATACAATGTATATCCTAGACCAAAATCTCTTCGGGTGATGGCTAGGCCTCTGTCTTTCAGTTGACGACCAGTGGCCTGTATCATCTGATAATATTCACGTCCATACTGTCCATTATCGAAGGATGGTTGAAAAGGTCTCCCTGGGTATGATTGACTGTCCGTATGTAGATTCAAGAATTCTAAATTGTAATGATGGAATTTGAAGGGATTCCTAGTGTAGTTCCCTGTGAATGCTTCATGATCGACAAAACCGATAACTATAAACTTAGGTATCTGACCTAAAAATAAGTTCTCCTGGCTGCATAGTCGTGCTCCATTCGGTATAGAAACGGTCTTCAAACATACTCTATCAATAGGATATTTGATATTTGTCTGTGTTAAAGCTCGGGCATGCCCCATTCGGACACCCGGCGATACTGATACTTTCTTTATAAATAGACTAGCTGATACAATTTTAACCCTATAACCACCAGCAGCATTTGTAGCCATCAGACAGAAATCATCTTTAGCACGTATAAATTTCATCTTGAGATCAACGCCATTTATAAGTAATTTTTCTTGAAAAAACATATCAGAATGAATAGGAGCTATAATATCTACAATTGTACTATCGGCAGTATATACAGCTCTAGCAGTAAGACCCGCATTTTCACCAGCGGGGCTTGAAGCGTCCATATGTCCACATGTATCTTTAGAGAAGAGACCACATCCAAACTGACTGGATAGTGTATCCTCACCATAATTCAGCAAACATTCCAATATCCCTCTATAAGGATAAGTATTAGATGCATGTGATATGAGTGTATCCCCTAGCATAATATCTACTTGGGAGAATAGTGTACACCCCGGATAATTGACAAATCCTACTTCAGCTCCTGCCGCAATATTGGTTCCATTAGCATTCGTGATTTTAGCTTGTACGTGTAAATATGTATTATTCAGATCGAGATATTCCTCAGAACTCCCGGTGATGTAAAACTCGATAGGTGCGGTATCCGTGAGGGCTGACAAAGGATTTATTTCGTGGTAAGTATTCTTATCAATTGCTGTTTGAGTCAAACAAACACTGAAGAGGTCCAGTTCACTCTTTGAGCATTCTTGCGATTGAGTATGTATCAAAGACATGGTGAAATAATGTAGAATGGGAAGTATGGTTAGAAGATGTCTCTAGTTGACGATCTAGTAGTCCTACTGATGTGACGTCTAGCCTTTGTCTTCTTCTTATGGGTCTCGGCTACTCTTTTATACGTATTTCTACGTTTCTTGATACGCCCATGTGTCTGGAACCTTGGAGGCCGTTTAATACCCCTCATATGATGAATCATTAACCCCGATCCTTGCTGTCGTGGTTTTGAAGGCCTATTCATCATGTGTGTGATTACATCCCCTGCAATATTCTTAGCAGCTGTCTTCAGATGTGGTTTTGCGATAGTGAAACCACTCTTTAAAAGAGGCATAGCAAAACGAAAGATATTTCGAAAAATACCTCCCAGTCCCGATCCATATTGTGTAGGTGCGCCCGTAAACCCCGGTAGTCCAGATCCTGCTTGATTAGCATAATATGACATATACCTGTCATCATGCGCAATGTATGGAGAGCCTCTCATTATTCTCACGGTCCTAAGATCTATCACGTATAGGTCTAAAGTGTAATTTAGCAACTACCTTCCCATATGTAAATGGTACATGTAAATTCTGATCAGTCTTCAGAGAGATTTCTATATCACCTATCATAGACCTGGACAGACGGGTGTAGTGTGGCTTATCATACAAGAGGTATGGCATTCGGCGGACATCGTCGGCTATATTTATACTTCTCAATAAGGGGACATAACTATCCCCAACAATCTGATAATCCACGATATCTGTATACACATATATATTATAACATCCTCCGTAGATATCGGCAGGGTGTGGACTATAGCGTATAGGTTGATGGTGTGTAGGTATTTCAAACGGTTCACCAGGTGTAAACCCTAGAATTAACGCTAAACGTCCTCTAAATACTACGGTCATTCCTTCCCCGCCTGTGAAAAATATGCGATTTTCAATAGCGTTATACATCACGGCGACTTTTTTTACTCTATGATGTAATAGATTATTTATTTCCTTAATAATCCTAGAAATGCTATCGTAGACCCCTGGAGCTAACATTAACTGTATCGGTCCTATAGAACTAACTTTTACGATTCCATCTGTTTCATGTGGAGTAAAAGTAATCCACCCGTCATCCTTTGTAAAATTATGCCAGTTACGTGGGTATTGTATCTCGATTAAACCCACCTCATAAGGTTCTTTGAGGATGATAGGTTTCGCTAGTTTAGTTCTATAATTCCATATCTTGTTAGAGGGGTATACATCTAGTGATGCATTACTAGGTAGTGTTAAATAAAACCCTTGTCCTTCCATTGTGTGATTCACATATGATATGATTCTTACGATCTCCTCATAGTCTTAAATACGCTATACTCTTAATTCAAAATTATATCGACTACTACACTTGATCAATAATCTCACTTTCTGGTACCCATGAATTGAACTTTTCACCCCAACCTAGCCATTTAATTAATACCATTATACGACCTCGAGACTTTTTCTTTTTTAGTATTTTTTCTATTTTGAAAACCTTATTTTTGTCGATGATAACTTTCTGTAGCTCCTTTTCATAAAACGTACCCTGTATATCCTCCCCTGAAGCATCCTGTAACTTGTAAACTGGTGGGGATCTCATGATACATTCCGTTATTTTGAAAAATTCATCTGTAAATGTCTGTTCATAACCTTTTCTAAACACCCCTCTATATTTTGAGATGCGTACAGTATCACCCATATTGTATTTACATTTTATACTATAGCTATTCTTAGACTTGTATAAATTATTGAATACTATATTCTCATTATCCTTATTAACCATAGATGGGGCCATTTTAATAGATCTATGATATGATCCATTATAGGCATCGACTAATTGCTGTAGAACAGGTATATATCTCCGGGAATTGACTGATGTCAAATAACGCCACATCTTTGTCTTCAGGGTCCTATTGAAACGCTCGACTATACTAGCCTTGGTCTCATTATCAGTTGAGAAATGATGGATCCCATTTCCTTGCATCAATTGTTGAAATGTCTTGTTATAAAATTCTTTCCCGGCATCAGTTTGTAATTTCTGAGGAGTTCTCCCCTCATTCAAGATATCTTTAAAGGCCTCTGTAACACAAGCTCCCGTCTTATTGTGTAGAGGTCTCACCCATGCATATTTTGAAAACACATCTATACATGTCAGAATATACCTAATACCGTCATTTTCTTTAGAATATTCCCCCATTTCAACCAGATCAGCTTGAAATTGTTTATCTATACCGCTTACAAATACTCTATTTCTCCTAAAATTCTTGGCCGCAGGAGCATGAAGTGTATATACATCCTGTTTCTCTAACCACTTTTTAACCTCCACTATTTTAGGAGTGACCCCATGATCTGTTTTAGCAGCTGCGATCAGTCTGGCTACCCCTCCTAACCCCCCAGGGTTACCAGCATCATAATATATCTTCTGTAAAGTTCCGTCCATCATAACATCTATACCAACAATGAATAGATTGTACACTAGACCTGTATTAAGTATTATTTTTATTTTTTTATTATTATTCTTAATGATTCACTCTATATTTGCTGGCCTATCATTTTTAAAGTATACGTGTAACTCTATAGCTAATATCTTATTATATCTATATCATGTTTTGTTTTGTTTGTTACACTATAATGTATAATAATCTTAAACCATGAGTGTCATGGTTAACTGTGAATCCATGGTGTCATAAGCATCTAGCATTACCCAGAAGGCCATAGGGGGCGTTACTTTAAACTCATTCACAACCACGAGTGACAGGGTTGACGCTGGATCCACTGTATAACAGATGTGTAGCATTACCAATGATGCATCAGGCATTCGTGACTACCACAGCGGCGAGTCCCTATTCTACATATCTATTCCCACCCGTGAGAACAAACACGCACACCTAATCGAGGGGAGGTTGCATCAGCTGAAATGCTGTGATCAGATTGGTTAAAAAAAAATTAACCAGCATGCAATAGTTACTTCCATGCACTTAATTAAACATTTCATTTACAGAATACAGTATATTCACATATTTTGTTCACATGGTACAAACAGTATATAACTAATTATAACTGTCATCATATTACACCTATATCATGTTTTGTTACACTATAATGTATAATAATCTTAAACCATGAATGTTATAGTTGACGTTGGATCCCCGGAATGCATCTAGCATTACCCAGAAGGCCATAGGAGGCGTTACTTTAAACTCATTCACAACCATGAGTGACAGGGTTGACGCTGGATCCACTGTATAACAGACCAGCAAGGTTATAATAGTTAACTAAAACTAACTAAAAAACGAAAACTAGAATAAAAAAAAAAAACATTTTAGTTAACTGAAACTAAATAAAAAACTAAAAATAAATTAAAAACGATAACTAAACTGAAACTGTATTGCGTGTTCACAAAACACAACACAAAAACACAAAATAATACAAAACCTACTTTAACCACAAACATTAGGAAAAAACATGAAGCCTAATTGAAGGGTCTATTACTCTATTTGGTTACCAACTCTCCATGATTTAGCTGGTGGGGATCACATGAACCCCCCTCAAGGACCACTGGTAGTCCCAGACCGCTGAAAACATTGCACTATGTGACTGAAATCACATCAGGGCATAGGTAGTACTGCAGTGTAATTATATATATATAAATTGACCACTAGGTGGGGTATCCTTGACTTACACCAGAAATAAAACAAAAGTCTGGATTCGTGACTGCCACAGCAGCGGGTCATCCATTCACAAACCGTGAGTCACAACACCGCATCATAGTATCACTCACCATTCCTCCTCTCAGTACTGTAATCTGATTCCTTGTCTGCTCCCCCCATCGAACTCAGAGCTAATATTATAGGGGCGCTGTGAAGCTTCACACTTAGAAATGCTACGGCAGTTGTTAATGTCAATAAACTTTATAAAATTATAATTAAACTACTACTTTTTATTTTAAGTAATGTCTACACAGGCCTAACTGTTGTGGTCAGATTTGGTTGAATGCTTGGCTGAATGTTAAAGACAAAAAACAATCTATGACCACTTAGTTATAGTTTTTATCAATATTTATATGCATTCCGCTGAAAACATTGCACTATGTGACTGAAATCACATCAGGGCATAGGTGGTACTGCAGTGTAATGCATCTAGCATTACCCAGAAGGCCATAGGGGGGGTTACTTTAAACTCATTCACAAACCGTGAGTGACAACACCGCATCATAGTATCAACCCCCCCAATTCTCCCTCAGTACTGTAATCTGAGACCTTTTGTCTGCCTCCCCCATCGAACTCAGAGCTAATATTATAGGGGCGCTGTGAAGCTTCACACTTAGATAAGCTACGGCAGTTGTTAATGTCAATTTTTTATAAAATTATAATTAAACTACTACTTTTTATTTTAAGTAATGTCTACACAGGCCTAACTGTTGTGGTCAGATTTGGTTGAATGCTTGGCTGAATGTTAAAGACAAAAAACAATCTATGACCACTTAGTTATAGTTTTTATCAATATTTATATGCATTCCGCTGAAAACATTGCACTATGTGACTGAAATCACATCAGGGCATAGGTGGTACTGCAGTGTAATGCATCTAGCATTACCCAGAAGGCCATAGGTTACTTTAAACTCATTCACAAACCGTGAGTCACAACACCGCATCATAGTATCAACCCCCCCAATTCTCCCTCAGTACTGTAATCTGAGACCTTTTGTCTGCCTCCCCCATCGAACTCAGAGCTAATATTATAGGGGCGCTGTGAAGCTTCACACTTAGATAAGCTACGGCAGTTGTTAATGTCAATTTTTATAAACTTGATTAAACTATTACTTTTATTTTAAGTAAATGTCTACACAGGCCTAACTGTTGGGATCAGATTGGCTGACGAATGTTAAAGAGCTAAACAAGCTATGTCCCCATCAGTCCTCCAAAACCAATATAATCATACAAATACGTCACAGAGACGGTCACCAACACAATATCCTTTATATAAAGAATTTAAGGAATGTATGGAATTTTATGATTATGCTAATTATAATTATAATATTTATGAGATATACAAATATGATTTATGATTATGGAATGTAAAGAATTTAATTACTAATTTGCATAATTTATGCATTAATTGACTCAGTGGCGCCCCCCAGTGTTCAAAAGGGGTAGCGATCACACACCCATATAGACTACTCGAAAATAATACAAGACCTACGTTAACCCAAAACATTAGGACGACATGAAACCTGCAAAAATTCACAAAACACAACACAAAAACCCAAAAATAATACAAGTCCCACATTGACAAAAACATTAGGAAAAACCTGAATCCTGTAAAATTCTAAAAACACAACACAAAACACAAAAATAATACAAGACCTACGTTAACCCAAAACCTTAGGACAACATGAATCCTGCAAAATTCACAAAACACAACACAAAACACCAAAATAATACAAGACCCTACGTTAACCACAAGCATTAGGACAACATGAAGCCTGCAAAATTCTTGAAACACAACCCAACACACCGAAAATAATACAAGTCCTACATTGACCACAAACATTAGGACGACATGCAACCTGCAAAATTCTAAAACACAACACAAAAACCCAAAAATAATACAAGTCCCACATTGACCAAAACATTAGGAAAACCTGAATCCTGTAAAATTCTAAAAACACAACACAAAACACCAAAATAATACAAGACCTACGTTAACCCAAAACCTTAGGAAAACATGAATCCTGCAAAATTCACAAAACACAACACAAAACACCAAAATAATACAAGACCCTACGCTAACCACAAACATTAGGACAACATGAAGCCTGCAAAATCCCCAAAACATCACCCAACACACTAAAAATAATACAAGTCCTACATTGACCACAAACATTAGGACAACATGAAACCTACAAAATTCTTGAAACACAACCCAAAACACCGAAAATAATACAAGACCTACGTTAACTACAAACATTAGGACTACATGAAACCTGCAAAATTCTAAAACATAACACAAAAACCCAAAAATAATACAAGTCCCACATTGACCAAAACATTAGGACAACATGAAACCTACAAAATTCTAAAACACAACACAAAACCCAAAAAATAATACAAGACCCTACGTTAACCACAAACATTAGGACAACATGAAGCCTGCAAAATTCCCAAAACATCACCCAACACACTAAAAATAATACAAGTCCTACATTGACCACAAACATTAGGACAACATGAAACCTACAAAATTCTTGAAACACAAGCCAAAACACCGAAAATAATACAAGACCTACGTTAACTACAAACATTAGGACAACATGAAACCTACAAAATTCTTGAAACACAACCCAAAACACCGAAAATAATACAAGACCTACGTTAACCCAAAACCTTAGGACAACATGAATCCTGCAAAATTCACAAAACACAACACAAAACACCAAAATAATACAAGACCCTACGTTAACCACAAGCATTAGGACAACATGAAGCCTGCAAAATTCTTGAAACACAACCCAACACACCGAAAATAATACAAGTCCTACATTGACCACAAACATTAGGACGACATGCAACCTGCAAAATTCTAAAACACAACACAAAAACCCAAAAATAATACAAGTCCCACATTGACCAAAACATTAGGAAAACCTGAATCCTGTAAAATTCTAAAAACACAACACAAAACACCAAAATAATACAAGACCTACGTTAACCCAAAACCTTAGGAAAACATGAATCCTGCAAAGTTCACAAAACACAACACAAAACACCAAAATAATACAAGACCCTACGTTAACCACAAACATTAGGACAACATGAAGCCTGCAAAATCCCCAAAACATCACCCAACACACTAAAAATAATACAAGTCCTACATTGACCACAAACATTAGGACAACATGAAACCTACAAAATTCTTGAAACACAACCCAAAACACCGAAAATAATACAAGACCTACGTTAACTACAAACATTAGGACTACATGAAACCTGCAAAATTCTAAAACATAACACAAAAACCCAAAAATAATACAAGTCCCACATTGACCAAAACATTAGGACAACATGAAACCTACACAATTCTAAAACACAACACAAAACCCAAAAAATAATACAAGACCCTACGTTAACCACAAACATTAGGACAACATGAAGCCTGCAAAATTCCCAAAACATCACCCAACACACTAAAAATAATACAAGTCCTACATTGACCACAAACATTAGGACAACATGAAACCTACAAAATTCTTGAAACACAACCCAAAACACCGAAAATAATACAAGACCTACGTTAACTACAAACATTAGGACGACATGAAACCTGCAAAATTCTAAAACACAACACAAAACCCCAAAAATAATACAAGTCCTACGTTAACCGCAAACATTAGGACAACATGAAGCCTGCAAAATTCCCAAAACATCACCCAACACACTAAAAATAATACAAGTCCTACATTGACCAAAACATTAGGACATGAAACCTACAAAATTCTTGAAACACAACCCAAAACCCCGAAAATAATACAAGACCTACGTTAACTACAAACATTAGGACGACATGAAACCTGCAAAATTCTAAAACACAACACAAAACCCCAAAAATAATACAAGTCCCACATTGACCAAAACATTAGGACAACATGAAACCTACAAAATTCTAAAACACAACACAAAACACCAAAAATAATACAAGACCTACGTTAACCCCCAACATTAGGACAACATGAAACCTGCAAAATTCACAAAACACAACACAAAACACCAAAAAAATAATACAAGACCTATGCTGAACAAAACATTAGGACATGAAACCTACAAAATTCTAAAACACAACACAAAACACAAAAAATAATACAAGTCCTACGTTGACCAAGAAACATTAGGACGACATGAATCCTGCAAAATTCTAAAACACAACACAAAACACCAAAAATAATACAAGACCTACGGTGACCAAAACATTAGGACCACATGAAGCCTTCAAAATTCACAAAACACAACACAAAACACCAAAATAATACAAGACCTACGTTAACCCCAAAACCTTAGGCAAAACATGAAACCTACAAAATTCTAAAAACAAAACACCAAAAATAATACAAGTCCTACATTGACCACAAACATTAGGAAAGCATGAAACCTGTAAAATTCACAAAACACAACACAAAACACCAAAATAATACAAGACCCTACGTTAACCATAAACATTAGGAAAACATGAAACCTGCAAAATTCTAAAACACAACACAAAACACCAAAATAATACAAGACCCTACGTTGACCCAAAACCTTAGGACAACATGCAACCTGCAAAATTCTAAAACACAACACAAAACACAAAAATAATACAAGTCCTACGTTAACCACAAACATTAGGACAACATGAAACCTGCAAAATTCCCAAAACATCACCCAACACACTAAAAATAATACAAGTCCTACATTGACCACAAACATTAGGACAACATGAAACCTGCAAAATTCTAAAACACAACCCAAAACACAGAAAATAATACAAGACCTACGTTAATTACAAACATTAGGACGACATGAAACCTACAAAATTCTAAAACACAACACAAAAACCCAAAAATAATACAAGACCTACGGTGACCAAAACATTAGGACAACATGAAACCTACAAAATTCTAAAACACAACACAAAACCCCAAAAATAATACAAGACCTACGTTAACCCCAAAACCTTAGGCAAAACATGAAACCTACAAAATTCTAAAAACACAACACAAAACACCAAAATAATACAAGACCTACGTTAACCCAAAACCTTAGGACAACATGAATCCTGCAAAATTCACAAAACACAACACAAAACCCAAAATAATACAATACCTACGTTAACCACCAACATTAGGACAACATGAAACCTACACAATTCACAAAAACACCCCACAAATCGCTACACAGTATCTCTATAGTCATCTATAGTCAACATATATTTCATATTCCATCCTAATTGAAGGGTCTATTTGGTTACCAACTCTCCATGATTTAGCTGGTGGGGCTCACATGAACCCCCTCAAGAACCACTGGTATTCCCCAGACCACTGAAAAAATTACACTATGTGACTGAAATCACATCAGGACATAGTTGGTACTGCAGTGTAATTATATATATATAGAAATTGACCACTAGGCGGGGTATCCTTGACTTACACAGAAATAAACAAAAGTCAGTCTAGTGTGCGCCCTCCGAACCATCCATCCAGACAGCCATACATACAGACATATACATATAGATAGACAGAAAACACATAAAATGGACTCTCCCGTAGCTAACCCACAAATATAGTTATCCCAAAACCTGTTGAAAAAGTCAGAGTACCGTGATCTCACACAGTTATATAAAATGCATGGATATATTACCTCATGTAAGTTAATTAAGTACCTGCAAAAGAAAAAACCTACACTTTTCCAACCACAAAACAAAAACATGAACCATTAAAATCACATCAGGGCATAGGTGGTACTGCAGTGTAATTATATATATATATATAGAAATTGACCACTAGGTGGGGTATCCCTGACTTACCCAAGAAATAAACAAAAGTCTGGATTCGTGACTGTCACAGCGGCTTGCCCCTATTTTGTATGCCTATCCCCAACCGTGAGAGACAGGGTTGAGCAGACACCTAGGATGTGACTACCACAGCGGCGGGCCCATATTCCCCAACCGTGAGAGACAGGGTTGAGCAGACACCTAGGATGTGCCTACCACAGCGGCGGGCCCCTATTCTACATCTACCCCCAACCGTGAGTGCAAACACCTCGGCATTGTATCAATACCCCCAATTCTCCCTCAGTACTGTAATCTGAGACCTTTGTCTGCCACCCCCATTGAACTCAGAGCTAATATTATAGGGGTCGCTGTGAGTCTTCACACTTAGATGCTACGGCACCTGTTAATGTCAATTTATAAACTTTATAAACTTAATTAAAAACTATTACTTTTATTTTAAGTAATGTCTACATAGGCCTAGCTGTTGGGATCAGATTGGCTGACTTAATGTTAAAGACAAAACAAATATAATCATACAAATACGAACCCTGACGTCATCTCTATTGCTTCCTTATCACCCCTTATCACACTGAACCTGCCAGATGTCAGTTCAAAGGAATGGAGGCCCCCCCACCCCTGTTTTTTAAAATCTAATTAACACATACTAACACAATGACTGGTTTTTTTTTAGGGGGGTTACAAATTACAAACTACACCTGGCACTTGAAAGGAATGGAGAGCTCCCACCCCCACCAGAGCGGGAATCCTCGCATTTCTGTTTTCTGTTTGTTTTCCTTATCACACTGAACCTGCCAGATGTCAGTTCAAAGGAATGGAGAGCCCCCACCCGCACCAGAGTGCATCATTTACAATTCTATTGTTCTCCTTTTCACACCTGTATGCGGAATCTCTGCACCTGGCACGGCTACCGGCAAGGCTGGGGGACATGTCACAGGGAGATGCATGGAGGGAGGGAACGCACTCACACACACACACACACACACACACACACACACACACACACACACACACACACACACACACACACACACACACACACACCTTGTCATGGAAAATGTGAGATTAACTTTCATTATTTAATAACACTATGCTAATTATATTTATGATATATATATATAATATGATTTATGATTTATGGAATGTATGGAATTCAAGGAATGTAAATAATTGAATGCATAAATTAATTACTAATTTGCATAATTTATGCATTAATTGACTCAGTGGTCAGAAGTGGTGTCGAACACCCATACTATTAGACTACTCAGAGAGATCGGTCGGTAGTTGGTAAGTTGGTGTTTGTCGCCATTTTTAAAGATAGGAATTACTTTTGCGGTTTTCATTTTATCTGGAAAAATGCCTGTTTGAAATGATAGGTTACAGATGTGCGTAAATGGTGTTGCTATTGTCTCCATTATATCTTTTACTATTAGCATGTCAATATTGGTATTGTCTGTAGACTTTTTGGTTTTAAAATTATGCACAATATTTCTTGCTCATTTACGCTGCCAATGAAGATGGAGTGGGGGTTCATCTGAATCAGTCTGTCATCCAGACCGTCCTGATGTCTCTGCTCCTCAATTTTGCCTGCTAGATTTGGTCCAACATTTACAAAGAACTTATTGAATTCATTTGCTATTTCCGTCTCATTTTCTAGTATTTTGTTGTCTTTTTTGAAGATATTTGGGTGTTTGGCTTTGTCATTTTTAATTAGGCTATTCAATATTTTCCACGTTCCTTGTATATTATTTTTATGTTGATCCAGTAGTTTATGGTAATAATCTTTTTGACTAGTTCTTATTATATTTGTTAATTTGTTTTTATAAGTTTTATATCTAGTTTCCGTTTCTTTGGTTCTATCCTTTAGAAATTTCTTATAGAGTAGATTCTTTTTTTTGCATGCGTTATGGATACCATTTGTTATCCATGGCTTCTCGTGTTTTCTTTTATTTTTGTGGGAGGGCTTTTTCAAAGGGCAGTGTTTGTCATACAATTGTGTTATAATGGACAGGAAGGCTTCATATGCCTCGTTTGGCTCCCTTGCTAAATATACTCTGCTCCAGGTCTGTGTATTCAAATCGTGTTTGAGGGCGTTTATGGCTTCTGGTGTTCTATAACGAGTCAGTAATTGGGTGTGGTTTCTGTGTTTGATGTTCTTATTGAGAAGGTCTTGGAAAATAGCGAAAACAGGGAGGTGGTCAGTTATGTCATTAATTAGTAGTCTGGCTGTTATTTGGCTTTCTAAAGTGTTTGTGAAGATATTGTCTATTAATGTTGCTGTTTCTACGGTTATTCTACTGGGTTTGGTAATTACTGGGAATAGATTATTGCTGTACATAGTACAGTAAATCATTTGTTTTACTGTGTCCATGGGAATTTAGTAGGTCAACATTGTAGTCACCACAGGTTATGTGTACCTTGGTGGATCTAATGCTGCCAAACATCCTGTCAAGTGAGGCATTGAATGTGTTAAGACATGTCCCGGGGGATCTGTAAACACATGTAGTTAGTATTTTTTTTGAATTTTCAGCAGAAATTTCGACCGTAATGCACTCAAGAATGTTTTCTATGTTGGTTGTCATTTCTTTCACCAGACTACATGTTAATGTTGAGTCAACATAAATTGTAACTCCTCCTCCCACTTTATTCGTTCTATTTGATGTAAATAGTTCATATCCTTCCATTTGTACACTTTGGATTTTGTCGTTATCGAGCCAAGTCTCGGATACAGCTATCACACTGAATTTTTTAAACTGGCATAGGTAGTCTTTTATGTCTTTAAAATGTTTGTTTAGGCTTCTGCTGTTAAAATGTATGATTGAAAGATTTTCGTGCATTTTTAGTCCTTTAAACTGTGCATCTGTGTAGTATTCACAGCTGGTACTTATATTATTGTAGAAATTGTTTTCAGGGTCTATTTCATTTCCATGCTCGTATGGTTTGTACTCGGCGGGGTCAAAGTTTGTAAAGCTGAAATGTTCATATTTATTACAGAGGTTCTCTAGCTGTTCTCCACTGACTCTGCGGTTAATAGTTTCATCAAAAACATCTTCCTCCATATTTCCAAATGTAAGCAATGGGTTTTCTTCAATGTCTGCCATTATGGTATGGATAAAGGGTTATAGCATGTTGCACAGCATAGATTACACACATGCAGCGGTACCTCAATGCAGCAGTTCCCCCAAACACAGGGTTATAGCTTGTTGCAATTTCACAGCATAGAGGACACACACGCAGCAATACCCCCAAACATAACACACGCACCCGCAAGGAAAGGGAGAGAGAGAGGGGCAGACGGGAGAGCAGGAGAGTGGGAGAGGGAGAGAGAGACAGAGAGAAAGAGAGGGGCAAAGAGAGAGAGAGGGAGGGGCAGAGGGAGGCAGAGGGAAGGAGAGGGACTGTCTGTCTGTCTGTCTGTCTGTCTGTCTGTCTGTCTGTCTGTCTGTCTGTCTGTCTGTCTGTCTGTCTGTCTGTCTGTCTTGCCTGCCTGCCTGCCTGCCTGCCTGCCTGCCTGTCTGCCTGTCTGTCTGTCTGCCTGTCTGTCTGTCTGTCTGTCTTGCCTGCCTCTGTCTGTCTGTCTGTCTGTCTGTCTGTCTGTCTGCTTGCCTGCTTGCCTGCCTGCCTGCCTACCTGTCTGTCTGGTAAAAAAAGAGACATGTAAATAATTGATAAAGTATTCATTCTCAGTGTTAATAGGCCTGTTCAATCAATCAATCAATCAATCAATCAACAAATTATATTGTTGAAGAATAACCAAAAAATAACCCAATACCATTATAATAATAACCCAGAATAGATACAAAATTCATAACCCTTGGGTTGGGTAGATGAAAATATTTTAACCCAGTACTTGGATTGCACAAAAATAATCCAATAACCCAATTTTAACTCAGGTTGGGTAAAATATTTAGTAATCCTATGGTTGAGTAGATAAAACTACCCAGGATTTTTCTGTGTGTAGGAGGGCCATTCAGGCTGCAAGAGGAGCCTGCAGCACCACCGTTGCCCAGGTAGAGCCTGCAGCACCATTGTGGCTCAAGAATCCACCACTCCTGAATGAAGTGTCTGGTGCTGATTGATGACCATTTATGCCAAAAATCTTAATCGCTATACATGATTATGGGTTCAAACCTGTTGTGCTGAACTTTCGTAGCGGCACCAACGAGCACCAACATGCTGTGTGTCTGTCTGTCTTTTGGGGGAACATGAGTTACCAAACTATATATTTATCGTTAGTTGCTGAATGACCATTTAGTCTCGTTAGAATGAAAGAACGAAAATACATCACATAGATGCACCTGGTATCCTCAGTGATGTATCCCAAGGTCATCGGGGTTCTGGGTCTCGCGAACATCATACCCCTCACTCGGGTGACCCAGCCGAGTGATCAAGTCCCGCCTTACGTCCCAGTAGCTACCCTCGATCTAGACTGGAACTCAGCTATGCTTTCTATGGCATAGGCAGCTCCCGGCAGTATCCGCCGGGAGAAACTTGACTGCAGGACATGAGACTAATTAATTAGAGCGACAGAGAGGAGAGAGAGAGAGTGTGTGTGTGTGTGTGTGTGTGTGTGTGTGTGTGTGTGTGTGTGTGTGTGTGTGTGTGTGTGTGTGTGTGTGTGTGTGTGTGTGTGTGTGTGTGTGTGTGTGTGTGTACGTGTGTGCGTCAATTTAACAAAGGTGCAGACGATCAGAAATCAGCAGAGAGAGACCGACGTTTGCGCTACTGTATGCCGAATTGAAGTGGACTCTGCCCCAGACTTTTTTCTCTCCCTGGAAATAAAAACGTCTGGGTTTCCGAGGCTACCCTCTATCAGACCCACTAGGGAAAGACCAGGTAGAGGGACTAGGCTCTGTGGGTTGACTCCAGTCCGGGCCCCTCCTACGTCTCACCAGGTCCACTCCTGCTCTCACCACGAGTACAGCCAGGACCTGTGCGTTGGACCAGACTCCCAGCACCAGACACTTCATTCAGGAGTAGTGGATTCTGAGAATAATACTAATACAAATATAAATTTGTTTTACCTTTGAGAGTATCGCACCACATCTTTCTACGTAGTAATGTTAAAGTTGACTCACCAGTCTCCTCTTCCTGTTCATCTTTAATCTGTGGAGGTTGTGGTTCCTCCTGGACCAGACTGGATCTCCTCTCCTCATATTCAGATGAAACCTCTTTACACACAGACAGGAGGAGGGGAGAGAAGGTAGCATCAGCAGAGCAACTCAAAGATGACATTTATTCTCCCATTTGTTTTGTCAGGATAACCCTCGTTTTGTGTGTCTCGCCTTTCGAGGCGTTTCGATTAGGCTTCGGCGATATTGATTTTTTGATATCGGTATTGATGCCGTGAATAATATCGCGATTACCATTTTTATTTGGCTGGAACCCGAAATGCTGCCAAACAGCAGTATTTCCAGATGTTTTTTTACGAACCAACTTGCTAGGACTTGTTACTCTCACCGGCGCCATGTTCTGTTTGCTTTCCTGGGCGGAGGCGGTCCGACAATGCTGCTGTCGCCTCGTCGCCGTAATTCAGCGTCAGTGCCAGTCAATGCATGGACACTAAGTTATTAGGCAAATTATAGTTGTTGATGTGGCCGAAGTATTTTTTTATAATGTAACCTACACATGTAAAATGAGGCACCCTTATGAAACACGCTCTTTTGGTTTGATATTAATTCATTTCTAACAGCTGCAGAGAATGGAACGCACTGTGCGCGTCGTGCCTGTGACTCTGGAGCCTAGGCTGCAGCAGAAAAATCTGCCCTGCGAGTGACTAATAATTGGAAGTCCAGCTGTAATTCCGGACACCTCGCCCTCAGAAAATGTCGTTTGTGTACAGGCCCGTGAAAATATATGAGAGATGTTTGAAAAGATGAGACATATTTGAATAAACAAGCGTTTTCTGCCAGAACTTTTACATGGATAACTAGAGGTCAATATCTCACTCCATGTCTTTGGACATATTTATTGGGCGAGTACAAACGGAGCGCGGAGCACATTTATTGAAATGTATTGACAATATTTCCTGCACAGGATGAAATCCTCTACGCCAGACTCATAAACAGACATAATATACATCAATTGAGTGTAAAATCTGCCCCAAATTAGATTGTTGGTTTTGTAATAGGCCTACACTCAAGTCGCCACGGCATTTATAAAGTGATCGCAAGCAGCTGATCCTTCCTTAATTTTGTTTCCTTGCTGGCATGTCCACGCACACATGCACACACGCACGCACCTCAAGGCTACATGACACATGCATGTGTGCTGGGATGTGCTGGCGACGCACACCGCGGTCCCGACCTCCTGACTCCCGCTTTTATCTGAACTGTCAAAGCACTTTGATTGAATGATTAAGCCCTTAGTTTACACCTATAGCCTACAATTGCAAATAGGCAAGCTGTATGCTTGTCATTGTCACTTGGAAATAAAGGCGTGCAGTCCATTTATGCCTAATTTTTCTTTTTATAATATCAGTGATTATATAGGCATCTGATGTCACACTCATGCGCTCCCAAATCATCTCACCAGTGCGCTTGCATAACAAGGCCAGTAAAGCACTGTTTGATTAAGCACAAACTAGTACATTGTAAACATGTTATATTGTTTTTAATTATTGATGTATCCGTCATTTTATTGCCCAATATCGGACATTATTTCACTGATGTGGCCGAAGTCTTTTTTTATCATCATTAATGTAACCTACACTGTAATACGCCCTTATGAAACACACTCTTCTACATCCTGACAGTTCGTAGCACGCCACCGCTACGAGCTTGTAGATCTGCTATTTTTCAATAGCTAAAGCATAACATTATGCTAACACCAAAAGGGGTTCCCGTCCAAAATGGGTTAAGCACAAAATAATACATTGTAAACATGTTATATTGTTTTTAATTATTGCGTGATTTTAATTGCTTGTAAAGTTGGAAATCTATCTTTTTCTTTTTTTAACATGCATATACATAGTTTTAAATTAACATTTTAGGAGTGAATACATATGCCTAGATGCCTGTGACAGCATGTCAGCAGTTCAGACAATGCTGCTCCGCTTGTGTACGACAGAAAAACAGGTGAGGACAAAGCGTACGACAGCTCCCGACCCAACATGATTTTTGTCCTAGCACACGTTCATGTTAAAGGTTTTGCGGAAATGGTAAATGCTTGAGAGAGTATTGCACAACATCTTCCTACGTAGTAATGTCAAAGTTGACTCACCAGTCTCCTCTTCCTGTTCCTCTTTAATCTGTGGAGGTTGTGGTTCCTCCAATAACATAAGCAAGCAGAAAGTAGAAGGCGTATCTGTGTATCAGATTGTGAAAATATTATAATAACAATAATAATAATAATAATAATAAAATGATTGAAAGACAGAACTAGTGTATTGTATGCTAGCGTGATGCTTGCTTATTTTATATACATACTGTTGACTTTTACAACTTTGTCATGAATAATTCAACAAAAAAAAACGTATATTAAACACACACAAATACATTGCATTAAACAGTGCTGACTCCGGGCGGGTCTTTGAGCAACCGCTCCGGACCATGATGGATCTGATTAAATGAGGCCGTGTCAACTGTTCATGAGGGACGGGTTAACCTCTCGTCTACAACAATACAACCAGCGACCAGCCAATTCTTCAGATAATCTCCATGTATGTCCTGGCGGATAGAATCCAGTCTGTTTTGCCTGCACAGGGAGGGGCCGGGGGCTCTGTGTTTCTCGTGCGTCTTTAAACAGATGCTTCAACACGTTTAGATAGTGTGTTTTTTTGCACAAGCAAAGTTTACAACGGACATTAATATACTTGGCATCTTTGACAGACAAGAATGCAAAATAATACCGATACATGTCTCTGTCATGGTCTCTGTCTGTCTGTTGTTTTTATAATAATATATAATAATACCGATACATGTCTCTGTCATGGTCTCTGTCTGTCTGTTGTTTTTATAATAATACAATAATACCGATACATGTCTCTGTCTGTCTCTGTTGTTTTTATAATAATATATAATAATACCGATACATGTCTCTGTCATGGTCTCTGTCTGTCTGTTGTTTTTATAATAATACAATAATACCGATACATGTCTCTGTCTGTCTGTTGTTTTTATAATAATACAATAATACCGATACATGTCTCTGTCATGGTCTCTGTCTGTCTGTTGTTTTTATAATAATATATAATAATACCGATACATGTCTCTGTCATGGTCTCTGTCTGTCTGTTGTTTTTATAATAATATATTATATATAATAATACCGATACATGTCTCTGTCATGGTCTCTGTCAGTCTGTTGTTTTTATAATGATATATAATATATAATAATACCGATAC
This sequence comes from Protomyctophum parallelum, assembly GCF_964188405.1. Lineage (NCBI taxonomy): Eukaryota > Metazoa > Chordata > Actinopteri > Myctophiformes > Myctophidae > Protomyctophum > Protomyctophum parallelum. The sequence goes on from NC_139713.1 coordinate 41,734,613, forward strand.
ATGTCTCTGTCTGTCTGTTGTTTTTATAATGATATATAATATATAATAATACCGATACATGTCTCTGTCATGGTCTCTGTCTGTCTGTTGTTTTTATAATAATATATAATATATAATAATACCGATACATGTCTCTGTCATGGTCTCTGTCTGTCTGTTGTTTTTTGGAAGTGAAGAGAGTATGAGACGAGACCCCATAAGCATACTGTACGCTACGTCATAACTGTGCGCAGGCTGTGCAGGCCAAAAAAAAACAGATCTACAAGCTACAACGCATGTCTGTTTTTACCCGTTGATAGCTTGTAGATCTGTTCTATTTTTGCATGCCATGCAACAACCATCTACTATGAGTGCATAACCGAACAAATTAAACAAAACAAATGATGCTCATTTGTAAGTGAAAGTAAGGAGTAACGAAGCATGTTTTGGCGGAGTAAATAGTTACTATATTACTATTTCTGCAGAGCAATTCGTTATACTACTCGTTACTGGAAAAAGTAATATCATTACAGTAATATGTAACTAGTAGTAACTCGTTACTGCCAAACACTGGTGATTATATAGGCATCTGATGTCACGCTCATGTGCTCCCAAATCATCTCACCAGTGCGCTCGCATCTCACCAAAAAAAACGAATACATTGTAAACATGTTATATTGTTTTAAATTATTGCGTGATTTTATTTGCTTGTAAAGTTGGAAATCTACTTTTTTTTTTTTTTACATGCATATATAAGTACAGTTTAATATTAACATTTTAGGAGTGAATAAATATGCTTAGATGCCTGTGACAGCATGTCAGCAGTTCAGACAATGCTGCTCCGCTTGTGTACGACAGAAAAACAGGTGAGGACAAAGCGTACGACAGCTCCCGACCCAACATGATTTTTGTCCTGGCACACGTTCAAGTTAAAGGTTTTGCGGAAATGGTAAATGCCTGAGAGAGTATTGCACAACATCTTCCTACGTAGTAATGTCAAAGTTGACTCACCAGTCTCCTCTTCCTGTTCATCTTTAATCATCTCTGGATCTCCTCTCCTCATATTCAGATGAAACCTCTTTACACACAGACAGGAGGAGGGGAGAGAAGGTAGCATCAGCAGAGCAACTCAAAGTGCTTTTGTCAACTCAAAGATGACATTTATTCTCCTATTCGTTTTGTCAGCATAACCATCGTTTAAAAGATATCTCAGGTCTCTTCACAACGCCTCACAGAGCAAGGTGTTGTGAGTAGAGCCCGACATCGGTCTCACCGATGTATCCGGCATTTTTGGCACTGATGCAGACATTATTTCACCAATGTGTTTTTCATTAATGTAACCTACACTTTTAGAATGTAATATGTCCTTGTCCATGAAAAGCGCTCTTTCGGTTTGATATTAATTAATGTATTACAGCTGCAGAGAATGGATTTTAAAAGGCTCTGCGCGCCGTGCCTGTGACTCTGGTGCCTACGCTGCAGCAGAAAACCCTGACCTGTGACTGTCATAAATGGAAGTCCAGCTGTCATTCCGGTGTTACAGTTTGACTAGTTTCTGGTTCATCTGGTGCCCTGGGCTGGATTTGCGCGTGCATGAGCCGTCTTTCACAGCTGTCTCATGAAGGGGGCGGAGCTATCTTCTATCTTCTCGGAGCGGAGCTATCTTCTATCTTCTCATTAAATATCCATCCGATTGTTTGTGGAATCTCACTTGTATGAAACAGTGACAACATGCACTTATAAAACACAGTTAGAATGATGAAAATAAAAAATAAATGAAAATATCTGTGGGAAGTGGGATTCGAACAGTCTGAGTCTGAGTGAACCAAAATAAACTTGGAAGCTGTGCGCAAGCCACTACACTATGATGCGCTGACAACTGTTGTAGGAAACAATCTATTTGATCCTGTGTGTCTGTCCAGGCGTGAACTTGGTAACAGTATAGTCACAGCATGTCATTTCATCTTGTGACTCTGGTTTTTTAACAAATATAAGCACTCCGTTGAACTGATCAATGAATAGCTGTAGAAACAAGTCAATGATGTTGCTATAGTCACATCATGAAACACAAAGGGCCGATTCATACTCCTATTTTACCGCTGTTTCAGCGCTGTATTTCCGAAAATGATTTCGCCTCGTCAGAAATTGTCAGTAGCACCGAGGAGCCGACTTTAGGACGGGGCCCGCCCCCCGAACCTCAAATGACGTCACAGTGTAGGCTTAACAGAGCCTATTAAACAGACTTTTATTCGGCTCAAAAATAGGAGTATGAATCGGCCCTTTGTGTTTCATGATGTGACTATAGCAACATCATTGACTTGTTTCTACAGCTATTCATTGATCAGTTCAACGGAGTGCTTATATTTGTTAAAAAACCAGAGTCACAAGATGAAATGACATGCTGTGACTATACTGTTACCAAGTTCACGCCTGGACAGACACACAGGATCAAATAGATCGTTTCCTACAACAGTTGTCAGCGCATCATAGTGTAGTGGCTTGCGCACAGCTTCCAAGGTTATTTTGGTTCACTCAGACTCAGACTGTTCGAATCCCACTTCCCACAGATATTTTCATTTATTTTTTATTTTCATCATTCTAACTGTGTTTTATAAGTGCATGTTGTCACTGTTTCATACAAGTGAGATTCCACAAACAATCGGATGGATATTTAATGAGAAGATAGAAGATAGCTCCGCTCCGAGAAGATAGAAGATAGCTCCGCCCCCTTCATGAGACAGCTGTGAAAGACGGCTCATGCACGCGCAAATCCAGCCCAGGGCACCAGATGAACCAGAAACTAGTCAAACTGTAACACCGGACCCCTCGCCCTGAGAACGTTTACATGGATGTGAAACTAGAGGACAATATCTCACTCCACGTCTTTGGAATTATTTATTGGGTGAGTACAAACTGAGCGCGGAGCACATTTATGCTGCCCATGTCTTCTTGCTCACTGGGAGCGGAGGCATCCGATCTATGGCTGTGTTTACAGGAATATATGTAATTTATGTATGATCACAGACATTCTAGGGCTAGTACAACTACTGGGAGATGTAGTTCCGTTCAGCTAGCTTAATGATACTTGTAGCTAAGCTGGTGTTGTTCAGAATCTACTAACCTGCAGTGTGTAGATCGATGTCCATATCAAAAACAATGTCCAGCAGTTTGTTTTGTGTCTCCAGCAGAGTTTGTAGTGTCTCCATCTCTCTCTGGAAGAGGTTGACCATGAACTCTCCCACCGCGCTGAGGCGCTCCAACACAAACACTCTGACGCTAAGCTCCACACTACAAACATCAGCAGCGCCACGCTGCTGTTTGTCCACAACAAACAATATCTCCTCTCCCACCGCCGCTAGCTGTTCATTTATCTTCAGCCGTACAGACTCCATTTGACGCTTTTCACCTCCTTTAGGAGACATTTCCACCAAGCTTTCTGTTCCTACTGTAATATAGAATGTGTAATAAAGGCACAAACATCAACAATTCCCGAGAGACATAATCTGAGTTCCCAGAAGTTTTATTTTTCGCCACTAGGCGGGCGAGAAAGAACTTCTGGGAAAAAAGGACCGTATCCCTGTGAGGGAAGTACGTTGCGCTCAGAATCTGAGCGGACACTCCCCTTTCCGGTCTGAAGCACTGTGCATACCATGAAAATCGTCCGAAGGGAATCCAAAGTTCCAAACCAGTACTACAATGGCGACAGCAAGTGAAAATAGCGGCGTTACTTTCAGTGTCTTTTTGGACAAATGCATGGAAAATGCTGGACATATTATTGGTGTTGATGGTTTTAAACCCTTGCAGAAGCTATGTTTAGCTACTCTGTTAAAAGGTCAGGACGTGTTGGCTTGTTTAGAGACTGGGTACGGGAAAAGTTTGATTTATCAAACGTGGCCTAGCTTGAGTCATATGCTAGCCAGAGGTGGATATCGTGGTGTGGAAAATGGAATCGTGGTCGTCATTAGCCCATTAAAATCAATAATGGAGGACCAGACAAGACTCCTCACGTCTAAAGGCATCAGAGCTGCATATGTAGGCAAAGATGAGCGAACAGACCAAGCAATCGTAGACGGCGAATACAATGTTGTTTTTGGTTCACCGGAGTCACTTGTGTCCAATCCATCATGGAGGCGCGTTCTTCAGAGTCGTCTTTACCGCCAGCGGCTGGTTGGGATTGCGGTAGATGAGGTCCACACCGTTGTCGATTGGTAAGCATACCAGTAGTTATTAATATAATCATTATATCTGTGATATCTTCAGTCAAATTGTGCATGTACAGTACTACACACGATTAACATACGTTTTGAATAGTTTACCAGTAGATACGACCTCAAAAGAATCAGTTAGCCTATTGTAATTTTAGTCTCAATCTTAAACCATTATTTTGCCTAAATGTATAAAGTAAAACTGCATCTATTCCCTCAAATACATGTCCCTATTCCCTAACTTTCTTATGTGTATACACATCAGCAGTGTATGCAGAAAATGCACAATTTAAGTATGTATTAACAGTTACAGTTGCAGAATTACAGTACATTTCAAGCCCAACTCAATACAAAAACTGTTAACGTGGACGACACCATAAACTAAGCATTACATTTGTTTACAAGAGTGTTTTAATTTCAATGCATCATTAGTGAAAGTTGGCCAGTCAGATAATTAATATTAGTACATATATGACATTTGTTTTCATAATTAACCAATATGTATTATTCTCGTAGATTGAGACATTCTAACACATTGAGTACGCCGACTGCCTTCAAAATATAGGCTATAGAATACCGGAGGTGTCTGATCGCTTTTACTTTGAAAGCCATGAACCGGAAACACTTTCCTAAAAAAGTTGACTTTACAAAGTGACCTCAACATCCCCGATCATCTTAATATATTGTTTTACGCTCCAAAAAGCGTTCATATTTTGCGGGAGAGACGGATGAGGAGCAGAAAATAAGCGCCAGCATATCGCTCTATTCATCACCACGGAGAGCGCCCTGGATTAGGAGCTACGAGTCATTCTTTCCGCCGCGCTAACATGGGAGTCAACGACAAGCTAATAGTTGCACTGAGCGTTAGCATACGGCAAGCGAAAAGCGAAATGCCAAAAAAATAAATAGGAAAAATTCTGAATATTAATATCTCGCCCCGCATCGCTGGGATGTCGCTAGGACGTCCTCACACGTCCTTAGAACTCTACTCTACTCTATCCTATGACGTTCTCAGGCGTCCTACGTGCTGTAAGTGTTAATTTCAGTGTTTTCTTTTTTTTGTTCTATTTTTTCACTTTACAGGGGGCTACCAGAGGGCACAGAAGCTCCATTTAGGAAATGGTACGGACAGGTTGGTGAGCTTCGTTCCATCGTCTCAGGATCAGTGCCCATGCTAGCAGTGACGGCAACAGCATCAGCATTGACCAGAGATATGATAAAGAAACAATTAGGAATGCAGGAATGTCTGGAGGTGGTCAGGAGCCCCGACCGCACCAATATTCGACTAGCAGTCAAAAAAGTGTCAAAAGAAGAGTGTGAGACATTTGCATGGCTCTGCCAGGAGTTGGAAAGTAAGGGGCCAAACACAGAGAAAGTTGTAATATACTGCAAGAGAATTGATGACTGTGGCTTACTTTACTGGGATGTATTTAAGCCGTTACTTGGAGAGAAGTCAGTATTCCCTGCAGGAAGTGCTGATGTTCCTAAGAATCGACTTGTCGATATGTTTCACTCCCAGACTTCAAAAGGGATCCAACAGCAGATCCTGAACTCAATGACTGATCCATTGTCTGTACTCCGGGTTGTGATTGCAACGTCTGCCTTAGGGATGGGGGTGGATTTTAAAGGGGTGAACTTTGTTGTAAATTATGGAGCCCCCAGAGATCTGGAGTCATACATGCAAGCATTTGGAAGAGCAGGAAGAGATGGTTGTGACGCACACTCCATCATTCTTTACCACGGATCACAAATGGTTGGACTGACAGAAAACATGAGAGAATATGTAACAAATGTGTCATCCTGTAGGAGGGTGAAATTGCTAGCTCTGTATGATAGGGTAGAGGTTCAACCATTAACTCCAAAGCATGCATGTTGTGATGTTTGTGCTTTATCCTGTGACTGCAAACAAGAATGCAATGGTGGTTCTAGCTCCTTGGAGCGACATGCAGGAAATGGAACCACCGGAAAACAGAGAGTAGTCAGTGAAGAGCAGAGAGCTTTACTACGAGCAGAGCTTGAAGAGAGAGGTGATTCTCTCATACAGGAAGGATTGTACAGTGGTGTAGCATTCTACTGCAAACCAGACCATATGGTTGACGCCCCCAGTGGCATAATAGAAGAGGTATTGGAGTCATGCAGCACTCTATTCACATTGGATGATATTCTTTGTCAAATACAAGTCTCTGACACTTCACAGGCACAACTAATATTAGATGTCATTGAGGTTGTATTTCAAAATGAAGCGTCTGATAGTGAGGTTCAGGATGCCATGCTGGTTTCAGCCCTACAGGCTCTGGAAGATGTCGACCTGACTGACTGACTGACTCGCTGACTGACTGGCTAGTGGCTAAGCAAAGCATATACTTTTAGATTATTTTGTACATTTAAATTGAAGTACTCCATTACAAGTACATATCTCTCTAAGTAATGGGGTTGAGGACTTTGTCCAACATTGCTTACAATTAGGGATGCATGATTAATCGGAATAGGCCATATAGGTTTTCACCAGCAAAAATGTTTTAATTAAAAAAATAATCGGTATCAGCAAATAATCGTGCACCACTACTTACAATGAATGTACTGTGATGCATTGTGTACTGGGATTGTAAATTGGCTATTTTCAGACAAATGTAAAATGATCTTGAAAAAGAATGGAAAAGTTAGAAATATACTTCATTACGACAGTCATGTAAAATAAAATACAATATTGTAACTCAAATGTTCATTTTCTTGTAGATGCTTTTTATTATATTAATAATATTCTCAGATTTCACAGAAATAGATCTGATGGTGTACAATTACCCCCTTTAACAGTCTGCTGATTGATCAGACAAGACTTCCACTGCCTGCTCACTTGGTAAATATTTGAGATATTGATTTATTTCTGTTTTTGACATTGTATTAGTGGTCTTGTGCAATTAACACTTCTATGGTTTTGTTATCTTTATAGAGTAGACTAAGCTTTTGTAAACCTTTCAGTGCTCACACTCCAAAAATTATAATAAACTTACTGAGCGGTGCAACTATACTTTTATATTGTTACTTTGAAAACCTGCATTTCCCGTCAGTCGTGTCACATCAAGCCTCCATATATGGTCATGCATCGTGACACGTCGCGCCAAATTAACCAAGTTGGTACAACACATGGATCCCCATATATGATGAACACAACACTGACCTAATCTAAGAGTCCTGATCTAACCCTGGATAGCCATACCTGGACATACTAGATCTGCATATATGGAGCCGGCAAGCAACTCTACATCTGACCTCACTGACACCAGATTAATAGTTTAACTCCTGCTTCTCATCCGTCATACTGGTTTTAGTTACTGCTTGTGTGTGCATGCGTGCTGCAGTGGTCAATGGGTGAGTGCTTATTTTATATATATAATAACAATTATTTAAGTTATTCATTCACATGGCATTGCTGTCTTTGTTGCAGGGATATTTTTTTCTTGTATTTGAGAATCCATTCTTTCACTTTTGCAGGTTGGAGAGTGTGGAGAGGGTGGCAGGTGTGCTTGGGGAAGAACATATAGGCCTTGCGCTCGGGAAGGTGCTGGAAAACCTGCTGCTCTTGCAGGATTTGCACCATGGTAAATATGTCCTTCTCCCTGTTGATATCCGTGTGCTTTCCTGATTCAGGTCTAAGACCACAGTCCTGATCAAATGTCTCCATGAGATATCTCTGCTCACCAATGGTCCTGGAGAAAGCTTGCGCAATTTCAAAAGACAGATTTGGCCCCTCATGTGCAATGGCATCCTTCGTGTATCTGACATAATGCTCGCAATTCAAATCCAGGGCTATGTTCTTCCCCACACCACCGCTGGTATTGACAGTTCGGTTCCATTTCAGACGGTGTGAGACACTAGGCTCAAGTGTATGCAGGTCAAACTGAAGCTTCAGTGCCTCAAGAGCATATTTGCTCCGGCTTGCTGCCTTGAAATGAAGTAATTTGAATTTCCAGAGCCTGCAGGTTCTTTCCCCATCTCCTTCAGCAATGGAGTCTAAAAAGTCTCTTTCAAGTAGCGCTTGTTTCAGTAATGAGCTATGGTACACAAACACACCATCTACATTTTTATCTTTATCTCCTTTTGCTGACACTGAAATAGTCTTCTGACTGTTGTCACTTATTTTAACGCCATGCTGATTTTCATGTTCTATCTGCTGTGATTGCAGATAAAAACATGGATGACTGCAGCCAGGGTAGCGACAGTTAAATGTTTGTGGCACCACGGCGTCATCACATTGTTGAAATGTTGAGTCATTGTTGTCATTCATGATGTATTTATCAATGATGTCAAACAACTGACTATCCCACCATCTCTGCCTTTCAGCATTGGAAGAAAAGTCTGGGGGGATGTGGTCCTTTGGTTTGTCCTGTGGTGTGTCCATCTTGAAATGGTGCAGAGCGGCACTTATGATTTCAGCATCAATAACATCTTGCAAAAAGACACTACAGGGACGGTATTTATCACCAAGGGCAGAGGCTGTAACATTTCTTCTGTTTATGGCACTCTTCAGCTGATGTAGGCTCCCGATGTCACCGATGGATCTGGTGTTGTAGCACTTTTTGTAGATGAGGTCGGTAAAGTTCATGCTTGCATGAAAGTCTGCCACTGATGGAACCAGACCCTCTAGTCTATCAAAGCTCTGTTCTTCATTCTTTAGTGATCTACAGACACTGTCAACATTCTGCTTTGTTAACTGATCACCTGTTAGAATCATTTTAACAGCAGGTTGGACAACTTCAGACTCATTTGTAGACTTCTTTTCAAGGGGCACATATCTCTCATTAATATATTTCAATGCTTGACTCAGCTCACTTGTTCTCCTTTCATCTGTATCTAGCAATCCCAGTGGCACAGTCTCGGTCATCATCGCCATTTCAGCAGAATACTGATGAGGTAGATGGAACTGTACATTTTCGCGAAAAACACTGAATTCCTCAATGTAGGACACAAGGACACGGCCAACCAGTTCTTTAAATTCAGTCCGAAGATGTTCTCTGTCTTTTTTGTTGGGAATGATGTCTGCTATGGGAACTTCAATTATTGGTGTAGCTTTCTCCTCAATCAGGTGATTTCCGCTTACCCTCTCTTTATTTCCAACCATTATCACCCAGTGATACTGAATTGGTTGATGGCTTGATGAGATGATGTGCGGGGTGACAGTTCGGTCAAGGTTGTCTATTGTGATTTGGTATGGGACTGGGTTGGCTGTGTCCACCTACAAGAAATAACACATTTTAAGAAATTATTTTATACTCAATATGTTTCTAAAGTAAAATCAAATGGCTATTTTATGTATTTATTTGACTTAATGATGCATTTTACAACAATTTCATAAATATTTTAATACATTATGAACTGAACATACCGTATGGTCATCGCCATCTTCAGATATGTCAGATGCTGAAGACGGCAGGACTTCAAATCCTGACAACATGCTCTGGCTGCTCTCATGACTTGTGTCACTGAGACGATCACTCTAAAAATGAATTATGTAAACATTTTATAACCTCTAAATGTTTAAAGACAATTGCAGGCACTTTCAGAATCAAATTCATACAATTTATAAATGTAATAATATTCTTTTGTCTATAGGTTCTTGCCTCATCCAAGCTTTGCCAAGATGTGGATTGACAGTCCAATTGAGCCACTTCTTCCTGTCTAAGCTGACTACTGGCGTCTCCCATCTGTAAGTGTAATAACACATCTTATGTTGACTGGAAACAGATTGCACAAGCATTAAATACATTACATGATAATTTGACAAATTCAACAATGTTTGCTACAAGAACAAACCTGATGTGCACTTTTGACTGTTTCCTGTAATTCAGCTTTCCATTGTATAAGTTTTCTGTCCCATGATTCCCCCATGTCCTTAAGTCTCTTCACGGTGCTTGGGTAGGACATACAAACGCCAAGTTGGCTCAGGCGTTCAATGCACCTCTTCTTGGCTCCACCAAATCTCAACACAAGAGAGTTTCTGTACTTATGTGCACACATTTTTTGTGAGCGTGCATTTAGAATAGTGCAGCCCGCCATTGCCATGGTGGATAATTTTCTTCTAAAAGATTTGTTTTTTTTGTCAGAGACAGCAGCCGCCACTTTAAGGAACAGGAGGAATGTGGGAGCAACTCCACTCCACTCTGAAAGCACATTGTCCCATTTGAAGTCTTTCAGATCTGCCGGTGTTGTCTTTTGGAGCACAGATCCTTGTCTGATCATGGTACGGCATTCCTTCTGGACAATACCCAGCACTGCAGCCACAACCACGTCCTGGAGTCCTGGTACACTCATGACAGCCTTTGGAATGTGAATGTATCTTTTATTTACCAAATGGTTGGCAATTGTAATCCATTTTCCACAGAGACTTGCTGATCGTGTGCTGAATTTGGTTTTAACTGTAATCTGTAGGATAGAGTGCAATTTGATTAGATGAAGGTGTTAACTAAAGCAAGTGCACTATGGTCAGAATTCTGTCCTTGACCGCTTTACATTGTTCCTTTTTGAAGAGTTGGCTTGGGATGTAAAGTGAGGCAAATTGGGTACTATTAATTATGATTTAATTATTGGCTATGATAGATATTTATTTTATAGTTGTAGTTAATAGTTAAAGCTTGTCATACAGTAAATTGAAAATAAATGCACTTACGCGTGGTAGTTTGGCAGAGCGGCATGCAGATGTGTGCGTCGACCTCTAAATACACAAATAAAAGATGTTGTTATACATGCCCATACATTTACTAAATAATCTGATATGTTTTAATACACCAAGATCTGTGTAGTGTTCAAAAACATGGCCTTCTGTATTACCTGTGATTTCAGAGAGGGTGTGTGTTTTGCTGTGGTGGCTGCCGATGTGTCGTATACAAGCGACCTCTAAGTACACAAATTATGTTTGTTATTCGTATATGTGCTTATTCGACATGCCCATACATTTAGCCGCATGTATTACCTGTGCAGTAAGAGCTGGTGCTACACTTGCACTTGACTGGTCTGCAGCAGCTCCATCAACATCATGTATGGTTGATGACACAGTCATGGACAGTCTTTCAACTGCTTCCTGAGTGACGGATGTAAACATCATGTTAAAAGCTGATATTACATATGCTTATACCAGTAGAATTTATAGATTAGTTAGTTATTTTCTTAAATAGAGAAAATCAGTGTATACGTTTTACACAATTAAGCCTAATCTATTACCTGTTCTGTCAAAGAGTGTGCTATGCTTGCACTTGACTCATCTGCTGCAGTAACTGCTGTCCTCGCAGACAGAGTTGTAACTGCTTCCTGTGTGACAGATGTGTAGACGTCATGTTATTGGTCAAAATAAACACAACGATGACTTTAATGTATTATAAATGACCTGCTAAACTATTTAGGAAATGGTAGTAAACTATATATATTTTAATGGTCTAATTTATACACGAATCCCTTAAAAAAGTCCTATTTTATGAATTCACTAGAAATGTCATATTCTATATCTTCATGCATTGTTCCTTGAAGTTTACCGATCTCATCTACAAAAAGTGATACAACACCCTATTCTTTAGGGCCCTACACCAGGGCTTTATACTGTTAAGAGGCTGGTGTACCTCGCATGAACCCATTCAGGACAGGAACTTCTTTTGGTGTTTTAAGCATTGTTATACTTTAGCTGTTGAAAAATAGATGTACAAGATCATAGTGTGGCACTGAGTGCCATGATACGAGCTTGATCATGTGATGCAAATCTTTGAATATATATATTCTTTCAGAGTGAATGTAGAAATAAATAGAATCTGTTATGTCTAAATTGGTAAATATATTCCAATGATTAACTCTGCTCACTTGTTTTCCTTTCATCTGTGTCTAGTCTGGCATTGCCATTTCAGCAGAATACTGGGGTAGATGAAACTACATTTTCACAAAAAAACATTGAATTCCTCAATGTAGGACACAAATATACAGCCGACCAATTCTTAAAATTCAGTCTGAAGATGTTATCTGTCTCTTATTGTTGTACATTAACACATGCACACAGGTTTATGCATGTTGGTTTATGCCTGTTGGTGTTCTGTATATGCATAAATTGTGGTCTGTTTTTACATTATATACACAACTTGCACATATGGTCTTGTTTCAGTTTCTTTGTAGATGTACTGTGGAGAGACTCGTTTAACCTATGTTTTGATTTCATTTACAGTCAAATGAACAAATGAAAAGTCAAATTTAACCTGGAACTATGACATAAGGCAGGTGAAACAAACACTGCAGGAAGGTTAATTGGAATTAATTAGTGTTACTGAGATATGTACCTTGACAGCTGAGGCAGACCAAAACACTGTGTTTTGAGGCTTTGATGTTTTTGAAGGCTGAAACTGTGTTGCCCCACTGACATGTTCAACCTTACATTAAATGGGGAGAAAAGAGAACCTATATAATTGTGTTGATTACAGAGACAAGGCATCCTTTTCATGTCAGTGGTTCCTGTTCAAACAGCAAACTTTAATGTTTACATAATTATAATATTGACTTATGTTCAAGTCATTACCATAACCTTACAAAACTTCTAACAGTAGGCTATATTCATTATTGCTGAAGTCTGATATGTTCCTTGTGTTATAATTCAATTAAATATGTTAAGTGCAAGAACAGTATAGGAATGATCCTAATATAAACAGGCTTCTTATTTTCTCATTTCTTTCCAGTGGTTCCTGTTTATAAACGGCAAACTCGAATGTCAAGTGACCATTACTATTACCATATCAGAATTCTAACTGTATATTCATTATTGCTGAATGCTGACATGGCTTCCTTGTGTTTCATTAAATTATATTAAGCTAATATAAACATAATAGGCTTCTTATTATTTCGAAGTCATATAGGCTCACCTTTTGGAAAATCTGGGAGCCAGGATTTTTTATTTGGGGTGAGGTGGACAGGGCTACTCTTTTAGACTTTCTAGGTGTCTTGGAGGGGGTTATGGTGCCACGGCATCGTTTTGGTTGCTGGACTGCTGCCTCAGCCCCCCCTCTCTCATTTCTGACAGTAGCAGCCTTCCACATCTGGATGGTGTCATAGGCCTTCTGCAGTCGTGGTATCTGACGGTAGCATGCCTGGCAGATTCGATGGGACTTGGAAGGAGTTTCTTCCAAGTGAACTCCGAACTTTTGGAGTTGAGACGCTAACGTCTCTTCTCCGGTTACCGTTTGCGTTTTAAATAGTGCATGCACATGCTGCAATACACCGCGTTGCATGACATCAATTTGACACAACCGGCAAATTAATTCCGTCATGATGATGGAGATGTGTGTGAAGATACCGGTACGTGTGGTTCATACATGCAGTCACACTGACAGGTAAATGAATGACGCATGCCTGCATGAAGCGTGAACTACATTGGAGACTCAAATACACCACCATGACACTGACAACATTGATCATGTTAAAAACATTACATTAGAATTAAATACACCTTTCATTTTTGAGGAAGTAATTTATTAAACACTTTAGTTTCCATGGTCGTTGGATTGTAGTAGGCCACCACCGCTCAAGGAGCAATTGTTTCCCTTCGGTCTTATTTAGATGTAGCGCCCACTCCATGTGGGACCCGCCCCTGTCTTTTGATTCGTATTTCATTTGAAACACAACGCACTGGGCCACGCCCCTGCTGCACAGGATCTGAGGCCAATTTTCCTAGACTACGAGAGACACGAGAACATGTTTGACTTCTTCAACAGCGGCCATCGCCGTAATGGAAAACTAGACGCAGTCACGTGACGTGATGGCATCACGTGAGGCAAACAAGCACTTCAGGGTCAAAGGTTTTCCACGCATGCGCAACAAAATAATTCAGGCACTGTTGCCTTAATGCCTTTCGCCCTCTGGTGGTGGAGGTGTGTAACTGTCACAGATAGATAGATAGATAGATAGATAGATAGATAGATAGATAGATAGATAGATAGATAGATAGATAGATAGATAGATAGATAGATAGATAGATAGATAGAAACTGCCTTCAAATCTTAAAATATCTACAACCTCGTGTTGCGGTGTGACACGCTTTGAGCTTGTAGATCAGCTTTTTGCACATTTGACATTTTAAATCCGAGATTCATTGATATTAATAGGAAAAGGTACTTTGCAATTTTTCATTTTGAATACTTGAGTATGCGTAGGCTACTCTGTCCACCACTGATGACTGGAATCCAACATCAGGGACTCAGGGAGTCTGAATTAGTACATATGTAATAGACAGTAATTACCTAGTAATTATTACTGGCGGTTCATGAGCTGGCAGTTCATGATCTATGCCTGTTTTTCAATTGAGTGCTATAGCGCCACCCTTTGGCCAATGGTTGTGGTCTTTGTCTCTAAGCAGGGTGACATAGCCATATTGCCACATTTCGTGAAAAACAACTGCATGGTTTGACCTGGAGCGCTGTGTATGTATAATTCAAAATAATGGGTGATCTTCACTGATATAATGCATTCACCATTCACATGGAATCAGGCAAGCGGTAGATGGCAAACAGCAAAACCTGCTGGACGGCACGGTAAAAAGATTTAATATTTTAACATCCGTCCTGTTCCGTTTACCGTCCTGCTCCCGTCCACTAAAATGACTTCCGGTTTGCCATCTACTGCTAGCCAGGGTCAGAGGTCAGGAATCTGACCATTAAGGTTCAGTTGAAAACACAATGTCACATGACTGATCTGGCCAGGCCACAACGAATTGAATACATTTTAACCCATTTCGGTGTTAGCATCATGTCGTGCTTTAGTTATTGAAAAATAGCAGAACTACAAGCTCATAGCGCGCCACCGAGTGGCGCGCTACGAGCTTGTAGGTCTGCTATTTTTGAAAAATCGAAGAGCGACTGACATGGAAGAGATTTTTAGAATCTGATCTCAGGTCAGAATGAAAACTGTCAGGATGTAGAAGACATTTTTAGAATCTGATCTCAGGTCAGAATGGGTTAAGGAGGGAGGCCCCATGCAGGCCATACAAAATGTGTCCTTATGGAATGTTGCATTATTAAATATGTGTTGCATTATGATCAGTTGTGTCATGCTCGTAGATCTATAATGTGTTGCATTATGATCAGTTGTGTCATGCTCGTAGAACTATAATATGTGTTGCATTATGATCAGTTGTGTCATGCTCGTAGAACTATAATATGTGTTGCATTATGATCAGTTGTGTCATGCAGTGCTCGTAGAACGCAGTACCACGCCGTGCACACGCACAGGGACGGAACGAAACGGTGCATGTGCGCGTGCACGCTAGAACGCGTCCCCCTATAGATTCAAGAGAAGACGTACCTAATCAACCTCACGTCACCAGACTTTCCAAGACGCACCAAGTAAGTATAGCCTAGCCAGTGGTCTAGGTTTAGTAAGTATGGCCTACCCAGTGGTCTAGGTTTAGTAAGTATAGCCTACCCAGTGGTCTAGTTTAGTAAGTATAGCCTACCCAGTGGTCTAGTTTAGTAAGTATAGCCTACCCAGTGGTCTAGGTTTAGTAAGTATAGCCTACCCAGTGGTCTAGGTTTAGTAAGTATAGCCTACCCAGTGGTCTAGTTTAGTAAGTATAGCCTACCCAGTGGTCTAGGTTTACTATTTTCACGCCGTGGCAAGTACCGTGCCGAATCAAATGGATGCTACTTTGCGTCTTTGCATAACAACAGGACAGCTTAAAGGACCACTTCACCACTTTTCAAACTATCTTCATATAATAGGTCCTCACTAATAATCATGAAAAAATGCCACGATTTTTTTCTACTCAGTCTGTGTCTCATAGGAGGGATGTGGGCAGTTTAGAAACCGTCTTCCAGTGACATCATCATTAGGCAGATTTTTTTTACAAAAATATTTAGATTTTCATTATCGTGAGAACGATGGCTTCCATTTTCGCATTGCAACTTTTCAGGACTAGAAAGCCTGCAGTTTTTATTAGCTTGTATTCCCCATCGATGATGTCACTGGAAGACGGTTTCTGAACTGCCCACAGCCCTCCTATGAGACACAGACCGAGTAGAAAGAAATTGCACAACTTTTTCATGATTTGTAGTGAGGACCTATTATATGAAGATAGGTTGAAAAGTGGTGAAGTGGTCCTTTAACTGTTGTCATAGCTGGCTCAGGCTATGACAAAGATTGGGAGGCAGGAGACAGTGCAACAGTATAAGAAACTGTATTTATTATATAAACTAGACATAAACGTAATTAACTGAACTAAACATAACGGAATCAAGCAACAGGTATGAGGTGTGGAGTCAGTGAATCAGTGGTGTAGGTGTGGTGTATGGATGTGTGATACATGGTGTGGTGCATGTGTGGATGGAAAGAATAATCAAACATAAATGGACGGCATGGAGGCTGAAGCAGGGAGTGGAGGCAGCAGGTCTGCCTCCTCTGGATCTCTCCGTGTGAATGGCAGGGACCTTGCTTTTATAGCTCACTGGAGGCACCGGGCCCAGGTGCTCTCCAATGAGCAATCAAGACGTGCCCCACCCAGGCTCACCTATAGGGAGACAATTAGGCAGGTGCTCCCTAACCACTACACATACTGTGTGTCTATAATGTGTGTGGGGCATCACACTGTTTATACCCGAGCGCACGGTATAAGCATGCACACTTACAGCAGTAGGCTGGGGCTCCACTGCTGCGGTGGTGCGTGTTCTTATCTTATCTTCACACAAGAAGCGAATGCCTCCTCCAGAGTCCTCCTCCATCAAAGAACAGATCTATTCATTCGTCCAAAGCAAACCATTTAGTTGTGCCAGTGTGCAGTAAAGACGTTTGTCTGAGTATTTTAAGTCTACTTTTGTTTTTGCGTCTAAAACTATCATAGACTAGTTAGTTAACAACAGGCTTAGGCTATATCAGCTATTCTGTACGTGTGTTCTGTGATGCACACGTGCATGCGCGCGTGCGTGCACGTGACGTCATTAAAACGCTGTGGTACTAGTACAAAAAAACACCATGACACCACTGTTTTTTTTATTTGTGTTTATTGATAAGCACACTCATTCATACAGTTGTACAGAACCATACATTAACATCCCATGCACTCAGTGTTCTATTTAAAAATATATCACAGTACATCATGTGCCATCCCCCCCCCCCCCCATTTTTCTATATGCATGTATACATACATGTAACATAAGTAACGCCCCCTCCCGCACCAGAGTAAGTGTCCAAGTGACAATCAATGACACCACTGATTATGATATGTATAAGATATGTTTTATAATGTCTGTTGAATTGGGTCTGCCTGCTCTTCTGACGAGACATTTAGATCCTGTAGTCTAGGAGGACACCTACTGGTCGATAACAGGTACTGCATGAAGGTCAGTTTAATGCTCTATAGCAGCCAACACGTTTCAGAAGCTCTGCTCTTTGCTATAGGACATAATTTATAGAACATTATTTATATTATTACTTATTGCAGCTTTATTACCTGCTTTAATCATTTAATTAGCTGCATCTGGGACAAATGCAAGTAGAGACTTCATTCAAGCATGCATGTATTAGTGGCAGAAGATAAAATAAATCTGCAATATTCATAGCAGACCTACAAGCGTAGAGCTATGAGCTTGTAGATCTGCTATTTTTCAAATATAAAATAATGCTTAATGGGTTAAATAAAACAATTGAGTATTTTTTTCCACCACTGGTCAATGCCCAGGTCTGCTATAAAGTAGCGACGCACGATACAATCTGTAGCATAACTGGAATGGGCCGGATCGGCCACACCAAGTGGCAACAGTGGGTCGTTTCGAGGAAGCAATCTGATTGGTTGAAACAGCCTTCTAGCCGTGGTTCAAACGAGCACCACTCCACACCTAATCAAAACAAAGAATTCAGCCGCTCTGTTCTCCCAGAGCGCTAGCAAACTCGGTGGCTAGGCTAGCTAGTTACTTGGGACATTTGTGTGCCGTAGTGACTACATCAGTCATTAAAAAGAATGTTTTTTTCAGCGATTCTTATTTTTAAGGTTAACTGTTGTATAATTGCAGTATTACACTCGAGGGTATAACTGCAATATTACACTTCTGCGTTGCTTTCGGAACTCGCCGCCCCCTCTCGTGTAATATTGCTTCATTATTTAATCGGTTTTCACCAGCAAAGAAATTAAATAAATTAAAGGGTGTAACAATTCATCATAAGAGTTCAATATTTATCAAACGTTTCTAGTACCTCTAGCCTAGAACAAAACAAATATGATGTCAAATCTAAGGAAAAGTAAACTTGTATTCTACATTTAATCTGTGCACTCATCTCATTCAGTAGTGAAAACAGACACTTGGAAAAGAGTATAGGCTATTTATTCAAGACAAAAAAAAATATTTGCGACCTTATTCTTCCGGTCATCACCCACAGCTTCCCGAAACGTATAAAGGTTAACCCATGTTGACCTGGTTAACCCATGTTGACCTGGGAACCATTCTACAAAATGTTTTCTAAATCCTGACAGTAATCTGAAAAACCCTATGTTTCAAACATTTTCACGTCAAGGACCCCCAAGATTATATGTAATTGGCCGCCGTAGTTGCTTACTTAGTAGTTACCCCCCCCCCCCCCCCCCCCCCAGAAGCAAAGATTTTAGTTAAAAACGTTCACTCTGAAAGAATATATATTCAAAGATTCGTGCCACATTTTCACGATTAAAAACAAAATAGCAGACCTACAAGCTAAGCTAAGCTATAATATAATGCTTAAAAGACCAAACGGGGTTCCCGCCCCAAGATGGGTTAATGTCTGAAACATCCGACGGTATAATTAAACAGAGTTACAATAGAGAAATAATCTACCAAAGACAACAACTTTTTGTGCCATGTGTATATAGGTTTTACATACAAAAGATACTTAAGAAACTAAATTGTGGTGGTCATGTTGATAGTGTCAGATTATGTGATTCCAGGACTTTAGTATCTACCACTTGTCATTGTCATCCTGGAATAGAATGAATGATCATTCGATTGTATGTTATATCATGTGTCAACTCAAATGGGGAAAATGTAGATTTATTACCATTACAAGATGTGCATTTTGACCCAAGCATTTGCCACTAACAGGAACTAAAGGGTCCCCCCCCCCCCCCCCTGTATGAGTCCTCATGTGTGTTTTTAGATGACTACTGTGTGTACAGCCTTTACCACACACGTTACAAGTGAAGGGCTTTTCCCCTGTATGAGTCCTCATGTGTAGTTTTAGATCGCCACTCTGAGCAAAGCCTTTACCACACACGTTACAAGTAAAGGGCTTTTCCCCTGTATGAGTCCTCATGTGTGATTTTAGATTAACACTCTGTGTACAGCCTTTACCACACACGTTACAAGTAAAGGGCTTTTCCCCTGTATGAGTCCTCATGTGTGTTTTTAGAACACCACTCTGAGCAAAGCCTTTACCACACACGTTACAAGTAAAGGGCTTTTCCCCTGTATGAGTCCTCATGTGTGTTTTTAGATGACTACTGTGTGTACAGCCTTTACCACACACGTTACAAGTAAAGGGCTTTTCCCCTGTATGAGTCCTCATGTGTAGTTTTAGATCGCCACTCTGAGCAAAGCCTTTACCACACACGTTACAAGTAAAGGGCTTTTCCCCTGTATGAGTCCTCATGTGTGATTTTAGATCACTACTCTGTGTACAGCCTTTACCACAGACGTTACAAGTAAAGGGCTTTTCCCCTATATGAGTACTCATGTGTAGTTTTAGAACGTCACTCCGAGCAAAGCCTTTACCACAGACGTTACAAGTAAAGGGCTTTTCCCCTGTATGAGTCCTCATGTGTGATTTTAGATTAACACTGTGAGCAAAGCCTTTACCACACACGTTACAAGTAAAGGGCTTTTCCCCTGTATGAGTCCTCATGTGTGATTTTAGATGATCACTCTGAGCGAAGCCTTTACCACACACGTTACAAGTAAAGGGCTTTTCCTCTGTATGAGTCATCATGTGTGTTTTTAGACCACCACTATGAGTAAAGCCTTTACCACACACGTTACAAGTAAAGGGCTTTTCACCTGTATGAGTCCTCATGTGTGATTTTAGATGTTCACTCCGAGCAAAGCCTTTACCACACACATTACAAGTAAAGGGCTTTTCCCCTGTATGAGTCTCCATGTGTGATTTTAGATGTTCACTCTGAGCAAAGCCTTTACCACACACGTTACAAGTACAGGGCTTTTCCCCTGTATGAGTCTTCATGTGTGATTTTAGACGTTCACTCCGAGCAAAGCCTTTACCACACACATTACAAGTAAAGGGCTTTTCCCCTGTATGAGTCCTCATGTGTTTGTTTAGATCACCACTCTGAGCAAAGCCTTTGCCACACACGTTACAAGTAAAGGGTTTTTCCCCTGTATGAGTCCTCATGTGTGTTTTTAGAACACCACTCTGAGCAAAACCTTTACCACAGACGTTACAAGTAAAGGGCTTTTCCCCTGTATGAGTCCTCATGTGTCTTTTAAGATCACCACTCTGTGTACAGCGTTTACCACACACGTTACAAGTGAAGGGCTTTCCCCCTGTATGAATCCTTGTGTGCATCGTCAGACTAGACGTCTGATTAAAACATTTGCCACAGTATGTACAACTAAAGCGTTTCTTCCCTGTGTGGCTCCTCATGGAGTGAGTTTGTTTTAAAGATTTCAGGTTCTTGGACAGCTTGCTGGTCAAAGACAATCTTTGTCCTTCCACATTTGTCTTGTGTGATTTCAGTGTGTTTAAAGTTGACTGACCTTCACTGGGCTCCTGCCACTCATCACTGTCTTCAGTGTCAGATTCAGAACAGTGTGAAGAGAGGAGCTGGTCGTCACTAGTTGGTTGTGATGTTCCACAGTCCTCTAGATCAGCTTGTGTTTTCATGTGTTGAGTTGAGGTGCCGGCTACAGGCTCTGTCTCTCTGTTTTCATCATCATGAACATCTTCACTTTTCACTGCTTGTAATGTCAATGTTGACCCATCAGCCTCAGTTGGTCTTTGAAGTAGCTCCTCTTGTTCCTCTTTAATCTGTGGTGGTTGTGGTTCCTCCTGGACCAGACTGGAGCTCCTCTCCTGTTGTTCAGTAAAAACCTCCTCTTTACACACAGGGAGGTGCGGGACGGCTAGAAAAAAAAGACACAAAGAGAGAAAAACATGTAATGTTTGAACTTTGCATTTCCCCACGCAGTGTTTCCCGTTTTATAGCTTTGGTAGTGTTGGAGGAAAGTCCTCTTTTCCATTTCTAAATCAAAAACAGTTTTCAGGGCTTGAAATTACATTTTTGAGCCACTAAAAATTTGTACATTAGACATGTACTTGTCTTGCATCTTTTGTTTGTATTTATATATATTATAAATATTTACAAATACGTAGCAAGTGTTCAACAGAAGGTTATTACAAAAGAACACAATTATTTTGAAAGGGAAATATGTTTTGTTTTTACACTAGATGGTGCTCTTGCTAACCTATGGTTGCACACCAGATCGTTGGTAATGAGACGTTCGTTGGGCATCCGTTAAAGAAAATATGTTTGAATACATCCAACTGAAGATTGCATGGTGATCGCGCCCAAAGTGGAATAATAATGCCATTTTTATTAGGAAGAAAACTCGGACTCCGTGGATCCGGATCTTCAAATAGCAAAATCAACGGGAAGTAAACATTTTTATTAAAATGATTAAACGGTACGAGTTTTGGTGATGGTCTATATTGTCTGAATCAACTTTGTTTGTGTTTGGTTAAGGTGTTCATTTATCTCGGGGTCTTGTTCACGAGTGAGGAGAGGACGGAGAAGGAGATCAGCCGGAGAAACGGAGCGGCAGCGGTGGAATTGCAGTCGCTGTACCGCACTGTTGACGATAAGAGAGTTGAGCCAGAAGGCAAAGCTCTCTGTCTACGGAGCAATCTTCGCTCATTCTCTCACCTATGGTCATGAAGTGTGGGTCATGACTGAAAGAATAAGGTCACGAATATAAGCGGCCAAAATGAGTTTTCTTCAACGGGTGGCTGGCATCTCCCTTAGAGATAGGGTGAGAAGTTCAGTCACACGAGAGAGACTCGAGTAGAGTCTCTGCTTATTTGCCTGGAAAGGAGCCAGCTTAGGTGGTTCAGGCATCTAGTTAGGATGCCTCTCGGGCGTCTCCCTAGGGAGGTCCTCGAGGCACGTCCCACTGGGAGGAGACCCCGGGGCAGACCAAGACCAGACCCTTGGAACGTCTCGGTATCCCCCAGGAGGAAGTCACTAATGTTGCTCTGGAGAGGGAAGTCTGGAACACTCTGGTGGAGCTGTTGCCCCCGCAACCCGACTACGGATAAGAATAAGTTATGTAAGTAAGTAAACAAAACAGCACATACCTATACGGTACAACTTAACTACAGGTTGCATCTTCGCATCAAACTGTACACGTCTCTGGTCCACCTCTGGCTGTTCCTCTGACACCGTTGAATGTCTTTTGGAGGCCATCTCTATAGATACGGGAGACCTCTCCCTGTGGTGCTCTGTGGAAATCACCAGTAGAAACAATTCAGTAAGGGTGTGTGTGTGTGTGAGAGAGACTGAGATATATATATATATATATATATATATATATATATATATATATATATATATATATATATATATATATACATATATATCAAAAAAGAGAAAAACATTCCAAGGAAGGGACTGCACACTCCAGGGAACAGAGACGGACAACTTACTGCATCAAACTTATTTATTAGCACGACGCGTTTCACTGTGAGCTTCGTCAGGTGCTAGCACCTGACGAAGCTCACGGCTAACTAGACTTGCACCTCCTACAGGTCTTTTTGGATGTGCAGGAGTCCCTTTTTTGTCTCATATATATATATATATATATATATATATATATATACACATACCTCCATGCTAAACCCCTTATCCCTAAACTACTTTGCCTTTTTTAACTACCTGATTTTTTTTTTAATAGTTAAAATAGCCAATCTACATCGACACGTTGTGAGCTTGTAGATTGGCTATTGTATAGGGGTGTGCATCTCTATTGTATAGGGGTGTGCATCTCTATTGTATAGGGGTGTGCATCTCTATTGTATAGGGGTGTGCATCTCTCCCTTACAAGACGATTCGATACGTATCGATATGCATGGGCTACGATGCGATTCAGAGACGATGCATTTAGACGCAGAACGAAACACATTAAACCTTTTTTTCATTTTTTATTTGAAGCCATCTGTAAAGTAGCATTGCTGACCATCAAATAGATAATGTCATAAGACTCTTAAGATTGGGAACAACAAAATATGGATGACAAATGTATCAAGATCCATTTAGTATCACATCATCGTGTTTATTCCATACTGAAAATAGATAACTCACCGACATGTATACGAGAAATACTTAGTTACTGTACTACAACACATACTGACATGGAATGGAAGTCTGTCCCACACAGTACACACCCATGTCTAAGACCTTCACTTTGGCAGGTAGCCTACTAGAAACATGAAAAGAAACACAACAAATATGTTTGTGTTTCTACCAGTGTTGGGTATAACGGCGTTTAAACAAACGGCGGTACCTAACGTCGTTATTTATTTCAATAACGGGTAATCTAATTAATTACAATTGTCATCGTTGCAACGCAGTTACCGTTACTGACAATGAAATGTGCTCCGTTATTATGTTAAGCGTCCCCAAGCTTTCTGTTACCACGGGCCGGCAGACAGTGTGTGTGTCTGTGACTCTGTGTGTGTGTGTGTGTGTGTGTGTGTGCGTGTGTGCAATGGGGCTGCTGCTTCACCTCCAACATGAAGCCCAACACACACCGGCTCCGTCCGCCTCGCGCCGCGTCGCCTGGCGCGCCGATAGAATCAGTTCTATTTACCAGGCGGCGCCGCGCGGCAACGCGCCGCGCCGCGTCGGACAGAGCCGGTGTGTGTTGG
Source organism: Protomyctophum parallelum (assembly GCF_964188405.1). Taxonomy (NCBI): domain Eukaryota; kingdom Metazoa; phylum Chordata; class Actinopteri; order Myctophiformes; family Myctophidae; genus Protomyctophum; species Protomyctophum parallelum. The sequence goes on from NC_139713.1 coordinate 41,758,708, forward strand.
GCTTCACACACGGTTAGAATAAAACAAACATAGCAGTCAGTTGTGAAAGCTTGATGCTACCTGGATGCTACACAGACCATGCTAATGCTAAAGCTAATGTTGACAGCCTGACTGCATGCGTGCTTGAGAGAGAGAGAGAGAGAGAGAGAGAGAGAGAGAGAGAGAGAGAGAGAGAGAGAGAGAGAGAGAGAGAGATGCAGGGGAGGGCTCTCGTGTGTGTGTGTGTGTGTGTGTGTGTGTGTGTGTGTGTGTGTGTGTGTGTGTGTGTGTGTGTGTGTGTGTGTGTGTGTGTGTGTGTGTGACTGACCACTGACCAGTTGTCTTAAGTTCTGAGCCAATTTGTGTCTTTAATTAGACAGTATTGTCTACCAGTTGTCTTGTCTGAAGTTGTTGGACTTTTGAGGTCCAAAAAGTTTGAGAGCCACTGGAGTAGGCAATTACACCTGGTTTACTGTTGTGTTGAGGTTCAATAAATATTATATTGAAGTGCAATACATATATTGAAGTTGAAGTTTATTTCTCCCTCATGGCAAAAGGTTATTATGTCTTATGTGTAAGTTGTAACTTGTAAGTACCTGTCTATGCTGTTCTACTCTATGCACCTTGTGAAACCTGCTCCCAAAAACAATCCAAATTCTTAGACATATTACAACTTTTTTTACGCAAATAGTTACTTTTCCTAGTAACTAGTTACTTTTACAATAGAGTAATTCAGTTACTAACTCAGTTACTTTTTTGGAGAAGTAACTAGTAACTATAACTAATTACTTTTTTAAAGTAACGCGCCCAACACTGGTTTCTACTGACTTCAGTACAGTCTGAGTCTAGTAGTCTACATTTACATTACAATTCCGCTTGGCAATTAGGCAGTTGCTTAATATGAAAAAGATCACAACAATAGCCATCTTCTGGCTTCAATAGTCTTCAGGATCTAACCAACGTCCGATACATTACAGACGCTATATGGACCGATCCAGACATGCGTGCATCGATGTAGTCGCATCGTTAATGTTTAAATCGATTATCGATCCATATCTATTTTGACACCACTACTATTTTAACTATTCCAAAATGTTTTTCAAAATAGTAAAACAAAAACACAAAGTAGTTAATTAGGGATAAGGGGTTTAGCATGGATGAGAATAGAGCACTCCATGTGTTAAAATAACAACCTTTAGTTGAACCTTCCTGGACAGATGACTTAATCCTTTTGTCCAGTGGTGCACGTACCATGTCTCATGCAATAAATGGTTACACATGCACGTAATATTGTGCTTTGACAATGTAAAATATATTTTATCAAGCACTTGTTTGACAGAGACAGACTGACAGACAGACATATTATGATGGACACACATACATCACCTGGTTCAAAATATAAGATCTGTAAAGACGTGCGCGCACACACACAGATACACAAACACGTTGGCTGCACTGCTTAAAAGGAAAGGCTTTAGGGTGAATCACAGACAGACATCAGACGTTATTTCTAGCCAGGGAACTAAACTTAGTGTTTAGTTATCGAAATGGGGACGATTTAATACGTTAGCAATTATGCCAAATATATATGTGTGTGTGTGTGTGTGTGTGTGTGTGTGTGTGTGTGTGTGTGTGTGTGTGTGTGTGTGTGTGTGTGTGTGTGTGTGTGTGTGTGTGTGTGTGTGGGCGTGCGTGTCTGTCTGTGGGAGGCACATAAGCTGTGCTTGAATGGCACTTTAGTCTTGTTAGAATAATACTAATAAAAACATAATTGTGTTTTACCTGAGAGAGTATTGCACCATATCTTCCTACGTAGTAATGTCAAAGTTGACTCACCAGTCTCCGCTTCCTCTTTAATCTGTGGATGTTGTGGTTCCTCCTGGACCAGACTGGATCTCCTCTCCTCATATTCAGATGAAACCTCTTTACACACAGACAGGAGGAGGGGAGAGAAGGTAGCATCAGCAGAGCAACTCAAAGATGACATTTATTCTCCCATTTGTTTTGTCAGGTGACCCAGCCGAGTAAGTCCCGCCTTACGTCCCAGTAGCTACCCTCGATCTAGACTGGAACTCAGCTATGCTTTCTATGGCATAGGCAGCTCCCGGCAGTATCCGCCGGGAGAAACTATACTGCAGGACATGAGACTAATTAATTAGAGCGACAGAGAGGAGAGAGAGAGTGTGTGTGTGTGTGTGTGTGTGTGTGTGTGTGTGTGTGTGTGTGTGTGTGTGTGTGTGTGTGTGTGTGTGTGTGTGTGTGTGTGTGTGTGTGTGTGTGTGTGTGTGTGTGTGTGTGTGTGTGTGTGCGCGTGTGTGTATGCATCAATTTAACAAAGGTGCAGACGATCAGAAATCAGCAGAGAGAGACAGACGTTTGCGCTACTGTATGCCGAATTGAAGTGGACTCTGCCCCAGACTTTTTTCTCTCCCTGGAAATAAAAACGTCTGGGTTTCCGAGGCTACCTTCGATCAGACCCACTAGGGAAAGACCAGGTGGAGGGACTAGGCTCTGTGGGTTGACTCCAGTCCGGGCCCCTCCTACGTCTCACCAGACATCGGTCTCACAGATGTATCCGTCATTTTAGGCGCCGATGCCCGATATCGGACATTATTTCACTGATGTGGCCGAAGTCTTTTTTTTATCATCACCTGCCTGTGACTCTGGAGCCTAGGCTGCAGCAGAAAACTCTGCCCTGCGAGTGACTGTCAAAAAAGGAAGTCCAGCTGTCATTCCGGACCCCTCGCCCTGAGAAAATGTCGTTTGTGTACAGGCCCGTGAAAATATATGAGAGATGTTTGAAAAGATGAGACATATTTGAATAAACAAGCGTTTTCTGCCAGAACTTTTACATGGATAACTAGAGGTCAATATCTCACTCCACGTCTTTGGACATTTATTGGGCGAGTACAAACAGAGCGCGGAGCACATTTATTGAAAAGATTTCCAGCACAGGATGAAATCCTCTACGCCAGACTCATAAACAGACATAATATACATCAATTGAGTGTAAAATCTGCCCCAAATTAGATTGTTGGTTTTGTAGTAGGCCTACACTCACGTCGCCACGGCATTTATAAAGTCATCGCAAAAAGCTGATCCTTCCTTAATTTCGTTGCCTTGCTGTCATGTCCATGCACACATGCACGCACACACGCACCTCAAGGCTACATGACACATCGCCATGAATGAAATACGTTTGTAGGCTAGGCCTATATTAATTTTACCCATTCGTGCGCAGTGCACGGCGAAGGCGATCAGTGAGACTGCGCACTGCTGTGATAAGTGTTGTGGGTGAGTGATGCCTGCATGAGAGATAGGCTACTACAATGTCGTCAAGGCAGTCATAATCAACGTTTATGGAGTGATTTGATCATTGATGAACGAATCATAAACATATGGATGAAGGCTTGCATGTGTGCTGGTATGTGCTGGCGACGCACACCGCGGTCCCGACCTCCCGACTCCCGCTTTTATCTGAACTGTCAAAGCACTTATTTAAATGGTGAATGATTAAGCCCTTTACACTTATAGCCTACAATTGCAAATAGGCAAGCTGTATGCTTGTCATTGTCACTTGGAAATAAAGGCCTAAATATTTGTTTTATAATATCAGTGATTATATAGGCTTCTGATGTCACACTCATGCGCTCCCAAATCATCTCACCAGTGCGCTCGCATAACAAGGCCAGTAAAGCACTGTTTGATTAAGCACAAACTAATACATTGTAAACATATTATATTGCTTTTAATTATTGATGTATCCGTTATTTTAGGTGCCAATGACATGATATGACAATGACAATGATATCGGACATTGTTTCACTGATGTAGCCGAAGTTTTTTATTTATCATCATTAATACACTTGTCTTTTAGAAATTTAATACGCCCTTATGAAACACGCTCTTCTACATCCTGACAGTTTTCTGAAAAAGCTGTTTCTATGTCAGTCGTTCTTCGATTTTTCAAAAATAGCAGATCTACAAGCTTGCCACCCGGTGGCGTGCTACGAGCTTGTAGATCTGCTATTTTTCAATAGCTAAAGCATAACATAATGCTAACCCCAAAAGGGGTTCCCGCCCAAAATGGGTTAAGCACAAACTAATACATTGTAATCATGTTATATTGTTTTTAATTATTGCGTGATATTAATTGCTTGTAAAGTTGGAAATATATCTATTTCTTTTTTTTACATGCATATACATACAGTTTCATTTTACCATTTTAGGAGTGAATACATATGCTTAGATGCCTGTGACAGCATGTCAGCAGTTCAGACAATGCTGCTCCGCTTGTGTACGACAGAAAAACAGGTGAGGACAAAGCGTACGACAGCTCCCGACCCAACATGATTTTTGTCCTGGCACACGTTCAAGTTAAAGGTTTTGCGGAAATGGTAAATGCCTGAGAGAGTATTGCACCACATCTTCCTACGTAGTAATGTCAAAGTTGACTCACCAGTCTCCTCTTCCTGTTCCTCTTTAATCTGTGGAGGTTGTGGTTCCTCCAGGACCAGACTGGATCTCCTCTCCTGATGTTGTGGAGGTTGTGGTTCCTCCTGGACCAGACTGGATCTCCTCTCCTCATATTCAGATGAAACCTCTTTACACACAGACAGGAGGAGGGGAGAGAAGGTAGCATCAGCAGAGCAACTCAAAGTGCTTTTGTCAACACAAAGATTATTCTCCTATTCGTTTTGTCAGTTTTGTTTAAAAAAATGAGTGTCTCGAGTCTCTTCTCAACGCCTCGCAGAGCACGGTGTTGAGTAGAGCCCGACATCGGTCTCATCGATGTATCCGTCATTTTTGGCGCCGATGCCCGACATTATTTCACCAATGTGGTGGAAGTCTTTTTTTTATCATCATTAATGTAAACTACCCTTCCCCACCCAACCACCCCTTTTCCCCCTCACTGTATATTTCCCTTTTTACTTCCTTTATGATGAATTCCTGTTCTGTTCTTTGGAAAAATAGAAGTGTATATTTGTACGTCTCCAAATGTTTTGATGAATTGAACAAGGTGGACCCTCTTGTAAACAAGTGTAATGCTTTTATTGGGTCGTCCACTCAGTTAACAGTTTTTGTATTGAGTTGTGCTTGAAATGTACTGTAATTCTGTAAACAGTTAATAAATACTTCAATACAAATAATGTAATACGCCCTTATGAAACGCGCTCTTTCAGTTTGATAATTATCAATTTCTTACAGCTGCGGAGAATGGATTTAAAAGGCACTGCGCGCGCCGTGCCTGTGACTCTGACCATTTATGCCAAATATCTTCATAGCTAAACATGGTTATGGGTTCAAACTTATTGTGCTATACTTATGTAGCGGCACAAGCAGAAACAACATGCTGTGTGTCTGTCTGTCTTTTGGGGGACCATGAGTTACCAAACTATATTTGTATCGTTACAGTTGCTGAATGACCCTTTAGTCTTGTTAGAATAATACTAATAAAATATGAATTTGTTTTACCTGAGAGAGTATTGCACCACATCTTCCTACGTAGTAATGTCAAAGTTGACTTAGCCTGGAACTCACCTATGCTATCTATGGCATAGGCAGCTAACGGCAGGATCCGCCGGGAGAAACTGTGCGCAGCTGCTGGACATGAGACTAATTAATCAGAGCGACAGAGAGAGAGAGGAGTGTGTGCGTGTGTGTGTGTGTACGGGTGTGTGTGCGTCAACTTAACAAAGGTGCAGACGATCAGAAATCAGCAGAGAGTGATCGACGTTTGCGCTACTCTATGCCGAATTGAAGTGGACTCTGCCCCAGACTTTTTTTTTCTCCATTGGAATAAAAACGTCTGGGTTTCCGAGGCTAAAGTTGACTCACCAGTCTCCTCTTCCTGTTCATCTTTAATCTGTGGAGGGTGTGGTTCCTCCAGGACCAGACTGGATCTCCTCTCCTGATGTTGTGGTTCCTCCAGGACCAGACTGGATCTCCTCTCCTGATGTTGTGGTTCCTCCTGGACCAGACTAGATCTCCTCTCCTGATGTTGTGGAGGTTGTGGTTCCTCCTGGACCAGACTGGATCTCCTCTCCTGATGTTGTGGAGGTTGTGGTTCCTCCTGGAACAGACTGGATCTCCTCTCATATTCAGATGAAACCTCTTTACACACAGACAGGAGGAGGGGAGAGAAGGTAGCATCAGCAGAGCAACTCAAAGTGCTTTTGTCAACTGAAAGATGACATTTATTCTCCTATTCGTTTTGTCAGCATAACCATCGTTTAAAAGATGTCTCGAGTCTCTTCACAACGCCTCGCAGAGCAAGGTGTTGTGAGTAGAGCCCGACATCGGTCTCACCGATGGTACTCACTGTGAGTTAGCTGGTGTGTATTTTTATTTTAGCACAACTAATCTCAGATTTGGGCAGTAAGTCTTACACTGCCAGCCTAGAGCCATGTGCTGTCATCTCCACTTCCTGCTTTTTCAAATGAATGTAATTTATTCTCCAAACCACTTGAAAAGTACTTCCAGTCCTACCTTGGCATGTGCCAAAACTGACCCACTAGACATTGACGGCCTCCTTTTTCTACATTGCCTATATTTGGCCATTAACTGGTATGTGCCAAATTTGACCCAGTCGTCCAAAAGGGGTTAGCATTGCTGCATGACGCGTTGTGTAATAGAAGGCATTTTTATCCGAGCTGTTTTTTTGTGGCACTGGGTGTGTTCGATATAGGCACGCTGACCGCACTGCCAATACAGACAAATAGGCGAGAGCGCTCTCGGTGTGCAACTGTGAATTTCCCAAACGAACCCCGTTTGAGAAAAGTAGTCGGGGTGCTCGGATACAAATGCTTTTTATTAAACAATGCGGGATGCAGCAATGCTAATCGCTGTCCCAGCAAATACCCATGGCACATGTGGTGAGGACTTTATATTTGAAATCTGAATGTTTATGTACACGTTTTCCATGTAAATGTAGCGATTGTGTAAAACTGGCTTCAGTTGCGTCATGACAAGTGTTGGAGCCAGTTTTGTTTTATTTATTTGTTCACCTCTTTCACTTTCGTTTTCATTTTCATATACCGGTATATCAAATATTTCTAATATATATATTATTTATAATCTCTAAGCAGGGTGACATAGCCATATTGCCAAATTTCGTGTTGTGTATGTATAATTCAAAATAATGGGTGATCTTCACTGATATAATGCATTCACCATTCACATGGAATCAGGCAAGCGGTAGATGGCAAACAGCAAAACCTGCTGGATGGCACGGTAAAAATATTGAATATTTTAACATCCGTCCTGTTCCGTTTACCGTCCTGCTCCTGTCCACTAAAATGACTTCCGGTTTGCCATCTACTGCTAGCCAGGGTCAGAGGTTAGGAATCTGCATGACCATTAAGGTTCAGTTGAAAACACAATGTCACATGACTGATCTGGCCAGGCCACAACGAATTGAATACATTTTAACCCATTTTGGTGTTAGCATCATGTCGTGCTTTAGTTATTGAAAAATAGCAGAACTACAAGCTCATAGCGCGCCACTAGCTTGTAGGTCTGCTATTTTTGAAAAATCGAAGAGCGACTGACATAGAAGACATTTTTAGATTCTGATCTCAGGTCAGAATGGAAAACCGTCAGGATGTAGAAGACATTTTGTAGAATCTGATCTCAGGTCAGAATGGGTTAAGGAGGGAGCCTCATGCAGGCCATACAAAATGTGTCCTTATGGAATGTTGCATTATAATTATGTGTTGCATTATGATCAGTTGTGTCATGCTCGTAGAACTATAATATGTGTTGCATTATGATCAGTTGTGTCATGCAGTGCTCGTAGAACGCAGTACCACGCCGTGCACGCACAGGGACGGAACGAAACGGTGCATGTGCGCGTGCACGCTAGAACGCGTCCCCCTATAGATTCAAGAGAAGACGCACCTATAATCAACCTCGCGTCACCAGACTTTCCAAGACGCACCAAGTAAGTATAGCCTACCCAGTGGTCTAGGTTTAGTAAGTATAGCCTACCCAGTGGTCTAGTTTAGTAAGTATAGCCTACCCAGTGGTCTAGGTTTAGTAAGTATAGCCTACCCAGTGGTCTAGTTTAGTAAGTATAGCCTACCCAGTGGTCTAGTTTAGTAAGTATAGCCTACCCAGTGGTCTAGGTTTAGTAAGTATAGCCTACCCAGTGGTCTAGTTTAGTAAGTATAGCCTACCCAGTGGTCTAGGTTTAGTAAGTATAGCCTACCCAGTGGTCTAGGTTTAGTAAGTATAGCCTACCCAGTGGTCTAGGTTTAGTAAGTATAGCCTACGCAGTGGTCTAGGTTTAGTAAGTATAGCCTACCCAGTGGTCTAGGTTTAGTAAGTATAGCCTACCCAGTGGTCTAGTTTAGTAAGTATAGCCTACCCAGTGGTCTATGTTTAGTAAGTATAGCCTACCCAGTGGTCTAGGTTTAGTAAGTATAGCCTACCCAGTGGTCTAGGTTTACTATTTTCATGCCGTGGCAAGTACCGTGCCGAATCAAATGGATGCTACTTTGCGTCTTTGCATAACAACAGGACAGCTTAAAGGACCACTTCACCACTTTTCAACCTATCTTCATATAATAGGTCCTCACTAATAATCATGAAAAAATGGCACAATTTTTTTCTACTCAGTCTGTGTGTCATAGGAGGGCTGTGGGCAGTTTAGAAACCGTCTTCCAGTGACATCATCATTAGGCCGATTTTTTTACAAAAATATTTAGATTTTCATTATCGTGAGAACGATGGCTTCCATTTTCGCATTGCAACTTTTCAGGACTAGAAAGCCTGCAGTTTTTATTAGCTTGTATTGCCCATCGATGATGTCACTGGAAGACGGTTTCTGAACTGCCCACAGCCCTCCTATGAGACACAGACCGAGTAGAAAGAAATTGCACAACTTTTTCATGATTAGTAGTGAGGACCTATTATATGAAGATAGGTTGAAAAGTGGTGAAGTGGTCCTTTAACTGTTTATAACCGAGCGCACGGTATAAGCATGCACCCTTACAGCAGTAGGCTGGGGCTCCACTGCTGCGGTGGTGCGTGTTGTTATCTTATCTTCACACAAGAAGCGAATGCCTCCTCCAGAGTCCTCCTCCATCAAAGAACAGATCTATTCATTCGTCCAAAGCAAACCTTTTTAGTTGTGCCAGTGTGCAATAAAGATGTTTGTCTGAGTATTTTAAGTCTACTTTTGTGTTTGCGTCTAAAACTATCATAGACTAGTTAGTTAACAACAGGCTTAGGCTATATCAGCTATTCTGTATGTGTGTTCTGCGATGCACACGCGCACGCACGTGCGTGCACGTGACGTCATTAAAACGCTGTGGTACCAGTACAAAAAAACACCATGACATCACTGTTTTCTTTTCTTTTTTCCTGTTTATTGATAAGCACACTCATTCATACAGTTGTACAGAACCATACATTAACATCCCATGCACTCAGTGTTCGATTAAAAAAAAAAACACAGTACATCATGTGCCACCCCCCCCCCCTCCCCCATTTTTCTATATGCATGTATACATACATGTAACATAAGTAACACCCCCTCCCGTACCAGAGTAAGTGTCCAAGTGACAATCAATGACACCACTGATTATGATATGTATAAGATATGTTTTATAATGTCTGTTGAATTGGGTCTGCCTGCTCTTCTGACGAGACATTTAGATCTAGGACACCCACTGGTTGATAACAGGTACTGCATGAAGGTCAGTTAATTGCTCTAGCAGCCAACACGTTTCAGAAGCTCTGCTCTTTGCTATAGGACATCATTTATAGAACATTACTTATATTATTACTTATTGCAGCTTTATTACCTGCTTTAAACATTTAATTAGCTGCACCTGGGACAAATGCAAGTAGAGAGTTCATTCAAGCATGCATGTATTAGTGGCATAAGAATACTTTTTCATAAATCTGCAATATTCATAGCAGACCTACAAGCGTAGAGCTATGAGCTTGTAGATCTGCTATTTTTCAAGTATAAAATAATGCCTAAACAGCAAAAGGTGTTCCCGTCCAAAATGGGTTAAGTAAAACAATTGAGTATTTTTTTTCCACCACTGGTCAATGCCCAGGTCTGCTATAAAGTAGCGACGCACGATACAATCTGTAGCATAACTGGAATGGGCCGGATCGGCCACACCAAGTGGCAACAGTGGGTCGTTTCGAGGAAGCAATCTGATTGGTTGAAACAGCCTTCTAGCCGTGGTTCAAACGAGCACCGCTCCACACCTAATCAAAACAAAGAATTCAGCCGCTCTGTTCTCCCAGAGCGCTAGCAAACTCGGTGGCTAGGCTAGCTAGTTACTTGGGACATTTGTGCGCCGTAGTGACTACATCCGTGATTTTAAAAAATGATTTTTTCAGCGATTCTTATTTTTAAGGGTAACTGTTGTATAATTGCAGTATTACACTCGAGGGTATAACTGCAATATTACACTTCTGCGTTGCTTTCGGAACTCGCCGCCCCCTCTTGTGTAATATTGCTTCATTATTTAATCGGTTTTCACCAGCAAAGAAATTAAATAAATTAAAAGGGTGTAAAAATGCATCATAGAGTTCAATATTTATCAAACGTTTCTAGTACCTCTAGTCTAGAACAAAAGCAAATATGATGTCAAATCTAAGTCAAAGTAAACTTCTTTTCTACATTTAATCTGTGCACTCATCTCATTCAGTAGTCATTCAGTTGTGAAAACAGACACTTGGAAAAGAGTATAGGCTATTTATTGATTGATTGAATACTTTATTAACAGGCTTTGGGCCAAGCCCCTATAGGGCCCTATAGGCTTGTTTCCATTGTGGTTCCTCTGTAAAATATCGGAATCAGTCAGAATCGGTATCGGCAGATATGACCCTGCAGATAATCAGAGGTGGGCTAACGGTCATAATTTCATAATCGTGCCACCCCTACGATAAAGTAGTGGTACCGGCAGTGTTGTTTTTGTCGACTAAAACTAAGACAAAAAAATGTATTCGCAACCTTATTCTTCCGGTCATGACCCACAGCTTCCCGAAACTAATAAAAGGTTAACCCATGTTGACCTGGGAACGATTCTACAAAATGTTTTCTAAATCCTGACAGTAATCTGAAAAACCCTATGTTTCAAACATTTTCACGTCAAGGACCCCCAAGAATATGTAATTGGCCGTAGTTGCTTACTTAGTAGTTACCCCCCCCCCCCCCCACCCCACCCAGAAGCAAAGATTTGAGTTAAAAACGTTCACTCTGAAATAATATATATATTCAAAGTTTTGCACCACATTTTCACTATTAAAAACAAAATAGCAGACCTACAAGCTCGTAGGGCGGCACTTATGAGCTTGTAGATCTGCTATTTGTCAATGGCTAAAGTATAATATAAGGCTTAAAAGACCAAACGTTACAATAGAGAAATAATCTACCAAAGACAACAACTTTTTGTGCCATGTGTATATAGGTTTTACATACAAAAGATACTTAAGAAACTAAATTGTGGTGGTCATGTTGATAGTGTCAGATTATGTGATTCCAGGACTTTAGTATCTACCACTTGTCATTGTCATCCTGGAATAGAATGAATGATCATTCGATTGTATGTTATATCATGTGTCAACTCAAATGGAGAAAATGTGGATTTATTACTATTACAACTAACCACTCCCAGTATGATTCCTCGTCATTATCCTCAGATGTGCATTTTGACCCAACCATTTGCCACTAACAGGAACTAAAGGGTCCCCCCCCCCCTCATTCATCTATGGGCTTTTCCCCTGTATGAGTGCTCATGTGTGATCTTAGATCACTACTCTGTGTACAGCCTTTACCACAGACGTTACAAGTGAAGGGCTTTTCCCCTGTATGAGTCCTCATGTGTGATTTTAGATCACTACTCTGTGTACAGCCTTTACCACAGACGTTACAAGTGAAGGGCTTTTCCCCTGTATGAGTCCTCATGTGTGATTTTAGATGACTACTCTGTGTACAGCCTTTACCACAGACGTTACAAGTGAAGGGCTTTTCCCCTGTATGAGTCCTCATGTGTATTTTTAGAACGCCACTCCGAGTAAAGCTTTTACCACACATGTTACAAGTAAAGGGCTTTTCACCTGTATGAGTCCTCATGTGTGTTTTTAGATCACTACTCTGTGTACAGCCTTTACCACAGACGTTACAAGTAAAGGGCGTTTCCCCTGTATGAGTCCTCATGTGTATTTTTTGTTTAACACTCTGAATGAAGCCTTTACCACAAACTGTACAAGTGAAGGGCTTTTCCCCTGTATGAGTCATCATGTGTATTTTTAGAACGCCACTCAGAATACAGCCTTACAATTTACAATTTACAATTTAGGCATTTAGCAGACGCTCTTAATCCAGAGCGACTTACATTTAGGCAAGAACAAAAGCATGGGAATACATCACATAAAAGCATTTATCATGAAACATGCGTAAGATAAGAAGGTAACAGTGGAATATCTATATGATGAAACTATACATACACTATACATAATAAACTATACATATTCACTACTATGCTATACATATGTACTATGGCGTGCTATGACTATATACAATACAATTATAGTGCTGTCTACATAACATGCTATAAGTCTGTGTCAAATGCTATCTAAGCCAACAGAAATGCTATGTAAGGGGTTAGGGTAAGTGCTATGGGCCATGATGGAGTCTGAAAAGGTGGGTTTTCAGGCTACGGCGGAAGATTGGGAGTGATGCTGCAGTTCTGACTGCAATGGGAAGTGCATTCCACAGTTTTGGAGCCAGAAGGGAGAAGAGTTTGGGACGTGTGGAGCGTTGTCCCGGCGTTTTTAGTGAGGGTACTTCCAGTTTCCCTGCGTTGGCTGATCTGAGTGCGCGGGAGGGTTTGTAGGGTTCAATCATACTTGTAAGATATGGGGGAGCCATACCTTTGGTTGCTTTGAATGCCAGCATCAGAGTTTTGTATTCTGTGCGGGCAGCGACCGGGAGCCTTTACCACAGACGTTACAAGTAAAGGGCTTTTCCCCTGTATGAGTCCTCATGTGTGATTTTAGATCACTACTCTGTGTACAGCCTTTACCACAGATGTTACAAGTAAAGGGCTTTTCCCCTGTATGAGTCCTCATGTGTATTTTTAGAACACCACTATGAGCAAAGCCTTTACCACACACGTTACAAGTAAAGGGCTTTTCCCCTGTATGAGTCTTCATGTGTGATTTTAGATCACCACTCCGAGCAAAGCCTTTACCACACACGTTACAAGTGAAGGGCTTTTCCCCTGTATGAGTCCTCATGTGTGATTTTAGTTCACTACTCTGTGTACAGCCTTTACCACACACGTTACAAGTGAAGGGCTTTTCACCTGTATGAGTCCTCATGTGTATTTTAAGTTCACTACTCTGTGTACAGCCTTTACCACACACGTTACAAGTAAAGGGCTTTTCACCTGTATGAGTCCTCATGTGTGTTTTAAGTTCACCACTGTGTGTACAGCCTTTACCACAGACGTTACAAGTAAAGGGCTTTTCCCCTGTATGAGTCACCATGTGTGATTTTAGACCACCAATTTGAGCAAAGCCTTTACCACAGACGTTACAATTAAAGGGCTTTTCACCTGTATGAGTCCTCATGTGTGATTTTAGATGTTCACTCTTAGCAAAGCCTTTACCACAGACGTTACAAATAAAGGGCTTTTCCCCTGTATGAGTCCTCATGTGTCTTTTTAGATGATCTTTCCGAATAAAGCCTTTACTACAAACTGTACAAGTGAGGGGCTTTTCCCCTGTATGAATCCTTGTGTGCATCATCAGATTATACCTCTGATTAAAACATTTGCCACAGTCTGTACAACTAAAGCGTTTCTTCCCTGTGTGGCTCCTCATGGAGTGAGTTTGTTTTGATGATTTCAGGTCCTTGGACAGCTTGCTGCTCAAAGACAGTCTTTGTCCTTCCACATTTGTCTTGTGTGATTTCAGTGTGTTTAAAGTTGACTGACCTTCACTGGGCTCCTGCCACTCATCACTGTCTTCAGTGTCAGATTCAGAACAGTGTGAAGAGAGGAGCTGGTCGTCACTAGTTGGTTGTGATGTTCCACAGTCCTCTACATCAGCTTGTGTTTGCATGTGTTGTTGAGTTGAGGTGCCGGCTACAGGCTCTGTCTCTCTGTTTTCATCATCATGAAAATCTTCACTTTTCACTGCTTGTAATGTCAATGTTGACCCATCAACCTCAGTTGGTATTTGAAGTATCTCCTCTTGTTCCTCTTTAATCTGTGGTGGTTCCTCCTGGACCAGACTGGAGCTCCTCTCCTGTTGTTCAGTAAAAACCTCCTCTTTACACACAGGGAGGTGCGGGACGGCTAGAAAAGAAAGACACAAAGAGAGAAAAACATTTAATGTTTGAACTTTGCATTTTTCCTTTTACTTTGTTGGAAGTTTCAACAAACATGATACAATACTCCATGTGTTGCCTTCCAGGCTAGTGTTTGTGCAGGCTTTATTTTCTGTAGTATTAATGTGTGCCTATTAAGCGACCCTAGGTTAAAGTGACCCAGCCTGCTTGATTGTACCTGATTGATTGTCACCTGAGTAAGCTGCAATGAGGGGTAATCAGTACAATGAGACTCCATGTTAGGCCCTCATTTATCAACTGTGCGTACGTCAAAATATGGGTGCACGCCAAAATTACCGAAGTTTCCGGCATTTACCATTTCCGCCAAAGCTTGAAATTGAAATTGAGTAGGACAAAAAGTCACGTCTGGTCGGGAGCTGTCGTACGCTTTGTCCTCGGCTGTTTTTCTGTCGTAAACAAGCGGAGCAGCTTTGTCTGAACTGCTGACACGCTGTCACAGGCATCTAAGCATATGTTTTCACTCCTAAAATGTTAATATAAAACTATGTATATACATGTAAAAAAAAGAAAAAGAGAGATTTCCAACTTTACAAGTAATTAAATTTATATATCACTGTACTGTCTGTGATATTATAAAAAAAGGCATAAATGGACTGCACGCCTTTATTTCCAAGTGACAATGACAAGCATACAGCTTGCCTATTTGCAATTGTAGCAGGCTATAGGCGTAAGGGGCTTAATCATTCACCATTTAAATAAGTGCTTTGACAGTTCAGATAAAAGCAAGATCATTTTAGGGGGTCGGGAGGACGGGACCGCGGCGTGCGTCGCCAACACATACCAGCACGCATGCAAGCAGCAAGCCTTCATCCATATGTTTATGATTCGTTCATCAATGATCAAATCACAACGTTGATTATGACTGCCTTGACGACATGATAGCCTATCTCTCATGCAGGCATCACTCACCCACAGGACTTATCACAGCAGTGCGCAGTCTGACGCCTTCGCCGTGCACTGCGCACGAATGGGTAAAATTAATATAGGCCAGCCTACAAACGTATTCCATTCTTGGCGATGCAATGTTGATGTGTCATGCAGGTGCATGCGTGCGTGCATGACAGCAAGGTGAGAGGGAAACAGACAGGGTAGGCCTACAACCTTATTTATTTCATGCAGGTGTTCGTTCTTTATTTATTTAACAACACACCAGTTAGTTGGGCTTGCAAGTTGCATGTGCGTCTGTGTGTGTGTATGAGAGAGGGGGGTGAGGCGGGCCGCAAGGCACGGGATAAACTTTTTTTGTAACCATGGTTTCCAGCTCGTATTGCAGTTGTTCATGTCACAAAAACGAGGGCGAGGCTTGATTTCATAGGGCGTGCCAGATAGATTTCAGCCGTCACATTTATTAACGTCAGAACGAAATTAAGGAAGGATCAGCTGTTTGCGATCACTTTATAAATGCCGTGGCGACGTGGGTGTACTACGAAACCCACACTCGAATTTGGTGCAGATTTTACACTCAATTGATGTATATTATGTCTGTTTAGGATTTCATCCTGTGCTGGAAATCTTTTCAATACATTTCAATAAATGTACTCCGCACTCCGTTTGTACTCGCCCAATAAATATGCCCAAAGACGTGGAGTGAGATATTGACCTCTAGTTATCCATGTAAAAGTTCTGGCAGGAAACGCTTGTTTATTCAAATATGTCTCATCTTTTCAAACATCTCTCATATATTTTCACGGGCATGTACACAAACGACATTTTCTGAGGGCGAGGGGTCTGAAAATACAGCTGGACTTCCAATTATTAGTCACTCGCAGGGCAGAGTTTTCTGCTGCAGCCTAGGCTCCAGAGTCACAGGCACGACGCGCACAGTGCGTTCCATTATCTGCAGCTGTTAGAAATGAATTAACCCCCTAGTGGCCAATGACGTAATCTGCATATTAAATCAACAAATCCCTCGTGGCCAGGGACGTACTTGACGTACTAGACGTACTGCCCTGTCAGTATGTCTTATTATAACAAAATAATGGAACTAACTGACTGACTGTCAGACCCTGGGTCTGGCAGTCATAATCAACGTTTATGGAGTGATTTGATCATTGACGAACGAATCATAAACATATGGATGAAGGCTTGCATGTGTGCTGGCATGTGCTGGTGACGCACGGCGCGGTCCCGACCTCCCGACAAATAGGCAAGCTGTATGCTTGTCATTGTCACTTGGAAATAAATGCGTGCAGTCAATTTATGCCTAAATATTTTTTAAATAATATCAGTGATTATATAGGCAACTGATGTCACGCTCATGCACTCCCAAATCATCTCACCAGTGTGCTCGCATAACAAGGCCAGTAAAGCATTGTTTGATTAACCCATTTTGACCTGAGATCAGATTCTAAAAAGGTCTTCTACATCCTGACAGTTTTCTGAAAAAGCAATGTTTCTATGTCAGCCGTTCTTCGATTTTTCAAAAATAGCAGATCTACAAGCTCAGTAGCAGATAGCAGATCTCCAGAGCTTGTAGATCTGCTATTTTTCAATAGCTAAAGCATAACATAATGCTAACACCAAAAGGGGTTCCCGCCCAAAATAGGTTAAGCACAAACTAATACATTGTAAACATGTTATATTGTTTTTAATTATTGCGTGATTTTATTTGCTTGTAAAGTTGGAAATCTACTTTTTTTTTTTTTTTTACATGCATATACATAGTTTTATATTAACATTTTAGGAGTGAATACATATGCTTAGATGCCTGTGACAGCATGTGAGCAGTTCAGACAATGCTGCTCCGCTTGTGTACGACAGAAAAACTGGTGAGGACAAAGCGTACGACAGCTCCCGACCCAACATGATTTTTGTCCTGGCACACGTTCAAGTTAAAGGTTTTGCGGAAATGGTAAATGCCTGAGAGAGTATTGCACCACATCTTCCTACGTAGTAATGTCAAAGTTGACTCACCAGTCTCCTCTTCCTGTTCATCTTTAATCTGTGGAGGGTGTGGTTCCTCCTGGACCAGACTGGATCTCCTCTCCTGATGTTGTGGAGGTTGTGGTTCCTCCTGGACCAGACTGGATCTCCTCTCCTCATATTTAGATGAAACCTCTTTACACACAGACAGGAGGAGGAGAGAGAAGGTAGCATCAGCAGAGCAACTCAAAGTGCTTTTGTCAACTCAAAGATTATTCTCCTATTCGTTTTGTCAGGATAACCATCGTTTAAAAAATGAGTGTCTCGAGTCTCTTCTCAACGCCTCGCAGAGCACGGTGTTGAGTAGAGCCCGACATCGGTCTCACCGATGTATCCGTCATTCTTGGCGCCGATGCCCGACATCATTTCACCAATGTGGCCGAAGTATTTTTTTATCATCATTATTGTAATCTACCCTTCCCCACCCAACCACCCCTTTTTCCCCTCACTGTAGCCTAAATTTCCCTTTTTACTTCCTTTATGATGAATTCCTGTTCTGTTAAATAGAAGTGTATATTTGTACGTCTCCAAATGTTTTGATGAATTGAACAAGGTGGACCCTCTTGTAAACAAGTGTAATGCTTTTATTGGGTCGTCCACTCACAGTTAACAGTTTTTGTATTGAGTTGTGCTTGAAATCTACTGTAATTCTGTAAACAGTTAATAAATACTTCAATAAAAAAATAATGTAATACGCCCTTATGAAACGCGCTCTTTCAGTTTGATAATTATCAATTTCTTACAGCTGCGGAGAATGGATTTAAAAGGCACTGCACGCGCCGTGCCTGTGACTCTGACCATTTATGCCAAATATCTTCATAGCTAAACATGATTATGGGTTCAAACTTATTGTGCTATACTTATGTAGCGGCACAAGCAGAAACAACATGCTGTGTGTCTGTCTGTCTTTTGGGGGACCATGAGTTACCAAACTATATTTTTATCGTTACAGTTGCTGAATGACCCTTTAGTCTTGTTAGAATAATACTAATAAAATATTAATTTGTTTTACCTGAGAGAGTATTGCACCACATCTTCCTACGTAGTAATGTCAAAGTTGACTTAGCCTGGGACTCACCTATGCTGCTGCTGGACATGAGACTAATTGATTAGAGCGACAGAGAGAGAGAGGAGTGTGTGTGTGTGTGTGTGTGTGTGTGTGTGTGTGTGTGTGTGTGTGTGTGTGTGTGTGTGTGTGTGTGTGTGTGTGTGTGTGTGTACGGGTGTGCGTCAATTTAACAAAGGTGCAGACGATCAGAAATCAGCAGAGAGTGATCGACGTTTGCGCTACTCTATGCCGAATTGAAGTGGACTCTGCCCCAGACTATTTTTTTCTCCATTGAAATAAAAACATCTGGGTTTCCGAGGCTAAAGTTGACTCACCAGTCTCCTCTTCCTGTTCCTCTTTAATCTGTGGAGGGTGTGGATCCTCCTGGACCAGACGTTGTGGAGGTTGTGGTTCCTCCTGGACCAGACTGGATCTCCTCTCCCCGTATTCAGTTGAAACCTCTTTACACACAGACAGGAGGAGGAGAGAGAAGGTAGCATCAGCAGAGCAACTCAAAGTGCTTTTGTCAACTGAAAGATGACATTTATTCTCCTATTCGTTTTGTCAGGATAACCATCGTTTAAAAAATGTCTCGAGTCTCTTCACAACGCCTCGCAGAGCAAGGTGTTGTGAGTAGAGCCCGACATCGGTCTCACCGATGGTACTCACCGTGAGTTAGCTGGTGTGTATTTTTATTTTAGCACAACTAATCTCAGATTTGGGCAGTAAGTCTTAGAGCCTAGAGCCATTTGCTGTCATCTCCACTTCCTGCTTTTTCAAATGAATGTAATTTATTCTCCAAACCACTTGAAAAGTACTTCCAGTCCTACCTTGGCATGTGCCAAAACTGACCCACTAGGCATTGACAGCCTCCTTTTTCTACATTGCCTATAATTGGCCATTAACTGGTAGCCTATGTGCCAAATTCAATTCAATATCAGTCCAAAAGGGGTTAGCATTGCTGCATCCCGCGTTGTGTAATAAAAGGCATTTTTATACGAGCAGTTTTTTTGTGGCACTGTGTGTGTTCGATATAGGCACGCTGACCACACTGCCAATACAGACAAATAGGCGAGTGCGCTCTCGGTGTGCAACTGTGAATTTCCCAAACGAACCCCGTTTGAGAAAAGTAGTCGGGGTGCTCGGATACAAATGCTTTTTATTAAACAACACGGGATGCAGCAATGCTAATCGCTGTCCCAGCAAATACCCATGGCACATGTGGTGAGGACTTTATATTTGAAATCTGAATGTTTATGTACATGTTTAACATGTAAATGTAGCGATTGTGTAAAACTGGCTTCAGTTGCGTCATGACAAGTGTTGGAGCCAGTTTTGTTTTATTTATTTGTTCACCTCTTTCACTTTCGTTTTCATTTTCATATACCGGTATATCAAATATTGTTTTGGAAAAGTTATAATTTGGATTAATAGTAGCCCCCACCTTTAATTAGAAACTTAGTAGGCCTATGTCATGTCAATTTAGTGAGCCTCTTTGCACTTCCTTTATAATGTATCCCCTTCAAAGTAAAACCTCCTCTGCAGTGATTCTGGAACAGTGAATTGTAACTTGTATTTTATTTTGAAAGGCTCAGTGGGGGAGGAAGTGGGGTAGCCTGTTTAAGGTCTCTTGACATGCCTTTTGAGAACAATGGAAAATGTTTGGTGAGGCTGGGAAGGCATACAGTTGTTGATCTTATTTCATACCTTACTAGCATACTAATTTATTTCTTATTTATTTTGGAGCTATTAATTTGACCTTTTCAGTGTGATTATTCAAGTAGACTTTTGTGTTACATAATAAATAGCTTAATGCTACTTAAGCTAAGCTGGTGTTGTTCAGAATCTACTAACCTGCAGTGTGTATATCCATGTCCATATCAAAATCAATGTCCAGCAGTTTGTTTTGTGTCTCCAGCAGAGTTTGTAGTGTCTCCATCTCTCTCTGGAAGAGGTTGACCATGAACTCTCCCACCGCGCTGAGGCGCTCCAACACAAACACTCTGACGCTAAGCTCCACACTACAAACATCAGCAGCGCCACGCTGCTGTTTGTCCACAACAAACAATATCTCCTCTCCCACCGCCGCTAGCTGTTCATTTATCTTCAGCTGTACAGACTCCATTTGACGCTTTTCACCTCCTTTAGGAGACATTTCCACCAAGCTTTCTGTTCCTACTGTAATATAGAATGTGTAATAAAGGCACAAACATCAACAATTCCCGAGAGACACGACAACATGTCTGACTTCTTCAACAGCGGCCATCGCCGTAATGGAAAACTAGACGCAGTCACGTGACGTGAAGGCATCACGTGATGCATTCAGGGTCAAAGGTTTTCCACGCATGCGCAACAAAATAATCCTGGCACTGTTGCCTTAATGCCTTTCGCCCTCTGGTGGTGGAGGTGTGTATAACTGTCACAGATAGATAGATAGATAGATAGATAGATAGATAGATAGATAGATAGATAGATAGATAGATAGATAGATAGATAGATAGATAGATAGATAGATAGATAGATACTTTTTGAAACTGCCTTTGAATCTTAAAATATCTACAACCTCGTGTTGCGGTGTGACACACTTTGAGCTTGTAGATCAGCTTTTTGAACATTTGACAATTTAAATCCATGATTCATTGATATTAATAGGAAAAATAAATTTAATTTTTAATATGCGTAGGCTACTTTCCACCACTGATGACTGGAATCCAACATCAGGGACTCAGGGAGTCTAAATTAGTACCTATGTAATAGACAGTAATTACCTAGTAATTATTACTGGCGGTTCATGAGCTGGCAGTTCATGATCTATGCCTGTTTTTTCAATTGAGTGCTATAGCGCCACCCTTTGGCCAATGGTTGTGGTCTTTGTCTCTAAGCAGGGTGACATAGCCATATTGCCACATTTCGTGAAAAACAACTGCATGGTTTGACCTGGAGCGCTGTGTATGTATAATTCAAAATAATGGGTGATCTTCACTGATCTAATGCATTCACCATTCACATGGAATCAGGCAAGCGGTAGATGGCAAACAGCAAAACCTGCTGGACGGCACGGTAAAAATATTTAATATTTTAACATCCGTCCTGTTCCGTTTACCGTCCTGCTCCCGTCCACTAAGATGACTTCCGGTTTGCCATCTACTGCTAGCCAGGGTCAGAGGTTAGGAATCTGACCATTAAGGTTCAGTTGAAAACACAATGTCACATGACTGATCTGGCCAGGCCACAACAAATTGAATACATTTTAACCCATTTTGGTGTTAGCATCATGTCGTGCTTTAGTTATTGAAAAATAGCAGAACTACAAGCTCATAGAGCGCCACCGAGTGGCGCGCTACGAGCTTGTAGGTCTGCTATTTTTGAAAAATCGAAGAGCGACTGACATAGAAGACATTTTTAGAATCTGATCTCAGGTCAGAATGAAAACTGTCAGGATGTAGAAGACATTTTTAGAATCTGATCTCAGGTCAGAATGGGTTAAGGAGGGAGCCTCATGCAGGCCATACAAAATGTGTCCTTATGGAATGTTGCATTATAATTATGTGTTGCATTATGATCAGTTGTGTCATGCTCGTAGAACTATAATATGTGTTGCATTATGATCAGTTGTGTCATGCAGTGCTCGTAGAACGCAGTACCACGCCGTGCACACGCACAGGGACGGAACGAAACGGTGCATGTGCGCGTGCACGCTATAACGCGCCCCCCTATAGATTCAAGAGAAGACGCACCTATAATCAACCTCGCGTCACCAGACTTTCCAAGACGCACCAAGTAAGTATAGCCTACGCAGTGGTCTAGGTTTAGTAAGTATAGCCTACCCAGTGGTCTAGGTTTAGTAAGTATAGCCTACCCAGTGGTCTAGGTTTAGTAAGTATAGCCTACCGAGTGGTCTAGTTTAGTAAGTATAGCCTACCCAGTGGTCTAGGTTTAGTAAGTATAGCCTACCCAGTGGTCTAGTTTAGTAAGTATAGCCTACCCAGTGGTCTAGTTTAGTAAGTATAGCCTACCCAGTGATCTAGTTTAGTAAGTATAGCCTACCCAGTGATCTAGTTTAGTAAGTATAGCCTACCCAGTGATCTAGGTTTAGTAAGTATAGCCTACGCAGTGGTCTAGTTTAGTAAGTATAGCCTACCCAGTGGTCTAGGTTTAGTAAGTATAGCCTACCCAGTGGTCTAGGTTTAGTAAGTATAGCCTACCCAGTGGTCTAGTTTAGTAAGTATAGCCTACCCAGTGGTCTAGGTTTACTATTTTCACACCGTGGCAAGTACCGTGCCAAATCAAATGGATGCTACTTTGCGTCCTTGCATAACAGGACAGCTTAAAGGACCACTTCACCACTTTTCAACCTATCTTCATATAATAGGTCCTCACTAATAATCATGAAAAAATGGCACGATTTTTTTCTACTCAGTCTGTGTCTCATAGGAGGGCTGTGGGCAGTTTAGAAACAGTCTTCCAGTGACATCATCATTAGGCAGATTTTTTTACAAAAATATTTAGATTTTCATTATCGTGAGAACGATGGCTTCCATTTTCGCATTGCAACTTTTCAGGACTAGAAAGCCTGCAGTTTTTATTAGCTTGTATTCCCCATCGATGATGTCACTGGAAGACGGTTTCTGAACTGCCCACAGCCCTCCTATGAGACACAGACCGAGTAGAAAGAAATTGCACAACTTTTTCATGATTAGTAGTGAGGACCTATTATATGAAGATAGGTTGAAAAGTGGTGAAGTGGTCCTTTAACTGTTTATACCCGAGCGCACGGTATAAGCATGCACCCTTACAGCAGTAGGCTGGGGCTCCACTGCTGCGGTGGTGCGTGTTGTTATCTTATCTTCACACAAGAAGCGAATGCCTCCTCCAGAGTCCTCCTCCATCAAAGAACAGATCTATTCATTCGTCCAAAGCAAACCTTTTTAGTTGTGCTAGTGTGCAGTAAAGATGTTTGTCTGAGTATTTTAAGTCATATACTAGTTAGTTAACAACAGGCTTAGGCTATATCAGCTATTCTGTATGTGTGTTCTGCGATGCACACGTGACGTCATTAAAACGCTGTGGTACCAGTACAAAAAACACCATGAAGTCACTGTTTTTTTTTCTTTCTTCCTGTTTATTGATAAGCACACTCATTCATACAGTTGTACAGAACCATACATTAACATCCCATGCACTCAGTGTTCTATTTTAAAATAAATCACAGTACATCATGTGCCCCCCCCCCCCCCCCCCCAGTGGCAATCAATGACACCACTGATTATGATATGTATAAGATATGTTTTATAATCAGATAGACCCTGACAAAGACCTTCTGGTCGAAACACGTTGGTCCTGTTATTTATTTGCCTTGCTCATTTCCAAATAAATTATTTAATATTTCACCAAAGACGGAGTGCCTTGGATTCTTTTCTTTTCAAGTCTGCAATTCACATTTTTGACAAGCAGTACTACTTGGAGGAAGGATACCTTTTGTCTATATGGTTTTACCTGTATCACCAAAGAGCACCTATCTAAGAGCCACTAACAGATCCCTGCAGCGCTTCCATTCCTCTATTTCTAATATGTTTTATAATGTCTGTTGAATTGGGTCTGCCTGCCCTTCTGACGAGACATTTAGATCCTGTAGTCTAGGAGGACACCTACTGGTCGATAACAGGTACTGCATGAAGGTCAGTTTAATGCTCTATAGCAGCCAACACGTTTCAGAAGCTCTGCTCTTTGCTATAGGACATAATTTATAGAACATTATTTATATTATTACTTATTGCAGCTTTATTACCTGCTTTAAACATTTGATTAGCTGCATCTGGGACAAATGCAAGTATACAGACTTCATTCAAGCATGCATGTATTAGTGGCAGAAGATAAACTAATCTGCAATATTCATAGCAGACCTACAAGCGTAGAGCTATGAGCTTGTAGATCTGCTATTTTTCAAATATAAAATAATGCTTAATGGGTTAAATAAAACAATTGAGTATTCTTTTCCACTACTGGTCAATGCCCAGGTCTGCTATAAAGTAGCGACGCACGATACAATCTGTAGCATAACTGGAATGGGCCGGATCGGCCACACCAAGTGGCAACAGTCTAAAAAATAATCTAGATTATACAACGGGTCGTTTTCGAGGAAGCAATCTGATTGGTTGAAACAGCCTTCTAGCCGTGGTTCAAACGAGCGCCACTCCACACCTAATCAAAACAAAGAATGCAGCCGCTCTGTTCTCCCAGAGCGCTAGCAAACTCGGTGGCTAGGCTAGCTAGTTACTTGGGACATTTGTGTGCCGTAGTGACTACATCCGTCATTTAAAAAGAATGTTTTTTTCAGCGATTCTTATTTTTAAGGGTAACTGTTGTATAATTGCAGTATTACACTCGAGGGTATAACTGCAATATTACACTTCTGCGTTGCTTTCGGAACTCGCCGCCCCCTCTCGTGTAATATTGCTTCATTATTTAATCGGTTTTCACCAGCAAAGAAATTAAATAAATTAAAGGGTGTAAAAATTCATCATAAGAGTTCAATATTTATCAAACGTTTCTAGTACCTCTAGCCTAGAACAAAACAAATATGATGTCAAATCTAAGTAAAAGTAAACTTTTTTTCTACATTTAATTTGTGCACTCATCTCATTCAGTTGTGAAAACAGACACTTGGAAAAGAGTATAGGATATTTATTCAAGACAAAAACATGTATTTGCGACCTTATTCTTCCGGTCATCACCCACAGCTTCCCGAAACATATAAAAGGTTAACCCATGTTGACCTGGTTAACCCATGTTGACCTGGGAACCATTCTACAAAATGTTTTCTAAATCCTGACAGTAATCTGAAAAACCCTATGTTTCAAACATTTTCACGTCAAGGACCCCCAAGATTATATGTAATTGGCCGCCGTAGTTGCTTACTTAGTAGTTACCCCCCCCCCCCCCCCCCCCCCCCCAGAAGCAAAGATTTGAGTTAAAAACGTTCACTCTGAAAGAATATATATTCAAAGATTCGCGCCACATTTTCACGATTAAAAACAAAATAGCAGACCCACAAGCTCGTAGCGCGGCACTTATGAGCTTGTAGATCTGCTATTTGTCAATGGCTAAAGTATAATATAATGCTTAAAAGACCAAACGGGGTTCCCGCCCCAAGATGGGTTAATGTCTGAAACATCTGACGGTATAATTAAACAGTTACAATAGAGAAATAATCTACCAAAGACAACAACTTGTTGTGCCATGTGTATATAGGTTTTACATACAAAAGATACTTAAGAAACTAAATTGTGGTGGTCATGTTGATAGTGTCAGATTATGTGATTCCAGGACTTTAGTATCTACCACTTGTCATTGTCATCCTGGAATAGAATGAATGATCATTCGATTGTATGTTATATCATGTGTCAACTCAAATGGGGAAAATGTGGATTTATTACTATTACAACTAACCACCACTATGGGCTTTTCCCCTGTATGAGTCCTCATGTGTGATTTTAGATTAACACTATGAGCAAAGCCTTTACCACACACGTTACAAGTAAAGGGCTTTTCCCCTGTATGAGTCCTCATGTGTGATTTTAGATTAACACTCTGTGTACAGCCTTTACCACACACATTACAAGTAAAGGGCTTTTCCCCTGTATGAGTCCTCATGTGTGTCTTTAGATCACTACTCTGTGTACAGCCTTTACCACAGACGTTACAAGTAAAGGGCTTTTCCCCTGTATGAGTCCTCATGTGTCTTTTTAGAACACCACTATGAGCAAAGCCTTTGCCACAGATATTACAAGTAAAGGGCTTTTTCCCCTGTATGAGTCCTCATGTGTGATTTTAGTTCACTACTCTGAGCAAAGCCTTTGCCACAGATATTACAAGTAAAGGGCTTTTCCCCTGTATGAGTCCTCGTGTGTATTTTTAGTTGACCACTCTCAGCAAAGCCTTCGCCACAGACGTTACAAGTAAAGGGTCTTTCCCCTGTATGAGTCCTCATGTGTGTTTTTAGAGTAACAATCCAAGCAAAACCTTTACCACAGACGTTACAAGTAAAGGGCTTTTCCCCTGTATGAGTCCTCATGTGTCTTTTTAGTGCACAACTCTGTATACAGCCTTTACCACAGACGATACAAGTAAAGGGCTTTTCCCCTGTATGAGTCCTCATGTGTATTTTTAGATCACTACTGTGTGTACAGCCTTTACCACAGACGTTACAAATAAAGGGCTTTTCCCCTGTATGAGTCCTCATGTGTGATTTTAGATGACCACTATGTGTACAGCCTTTACCACACACGTTACAAGTAAAGGGCTTTTCCCCTGTATGAGTCCTCATGTGTGTTTTTAGTGCACAACTCTGTATACAGCCTTTACCACAGACGTTACAAGTAAAGGGCTTTTCCCCTGTATGAATCCTTGTGCGCATTGTCAGATGATCCTTCCGATTAAAACATTTGCCACAGTCTGTACAAGTAAAGCGTTTCTTCCCTGTGTGGCTCCTCATGGAGTGAGTTTGTTTTGATGATTTCAGGTCCTTGGACAGCTTGCTGCTCAAAGACAATCTTTGTCCTTCCACATTTGTCTTGTGTGATTTCAGTGTGTTTAAAGTTGACTGACCTTCACTGGGCTCCTGCCACTCATCACTGTCTTCAGTGTCAGATTCAGAACAGTGTGAAGAGAGGAGCTGGTCGTCACTAGTTGGTTGTGATGTTCCACAGTCCTCTACATCAGCTTGTGTTTGCATGTGTTGAGTTGAGGTGCCGGCTACAGGCTCTGTCTCTCTGTTTTCATCATCATGAACATCTTCAGCCTCCATTGGTCTTTGAAGTATCTCCTCTTGTTCATCTTTAGTCTGTGGTGGTTGTGGTTCCTCCTGGACCAGACTGGAGCTCCTCTCCTGTTGTTCAGTAAAAACCTCCTCTTTCCACACAGGGAGGTGCGGGACGGCTAGAAAAAAGACACAAAGAGAGAGAAAACATTTAATGTTTGAACTTTGCATTTCCCCCACGCAGTGTTTCCCATTTTATAGCTTTGGTAGTGTTGGAGTAAAGTCATATTTTCCATTTCTAAATCAAAAACAGTTTTCAGGGCTTGAAATTACATTTTTGAGCCACTAAAAAATTGTACATTAGACATGTACTTGTCTTGCATCTTTTGTTTGTATTTATATATATTATATATATTTACAAATATGTAGCAAGTGTTCAACAGAAGGTTATTACAAAAGAACACAATTATTTTGAAAGGGAAATATGTTTTGTTTTTACACTAGATGGTGCTCTTGCTAATATATGGTCGCACACCAGATCGTTGGTAATGAGACGTTCGTTGGGCATCCGTTAAAGAAAATATGTTTCAATACATCCAACTGAAGATTGCATGGTGATCGCGCCCAAAGTGGAATAATAATGCCATTTTTATTAGGAAGACTCAATCCATGGATCCGGATCTTCAAATAGTAAAATCAACGGGTATTTTTATTAAAAATAATTAAAAGGTACGAGTTTTGGTGATGCTGTCGTATATTTCATACAATGCTCTATATTGTCTGAATAAACTTTGTTTGTGTTTGGTTAAGGTGTTCATTTATCTCGGGGTCTTGTTCACGAGTGAGGAGAGGACGGAGAAGGAGATCAGCCGGAGAAACGGAGCGGCAGGGGCGGAATTGCAGTCACTGTAATGCACTGTTGTGACGAAAAGAGAGTTGAGCCAGAAGGCAAAGCTCTCTGTCTACCGAGCAATCTTCGTTCCTACTCTCACCTATGGTCATGAAGTGTTCCTACTCTCACCTATGGTCATGAAGTGTTCCTACTCTCACCTATGGTCATTAAGTGTTCCTACTCTCACCTATGGTCATGAAGTGTGGGTCATGACCGAAAGAGCGGCCAAAATGAGTTTTCTTTGACGGGTGGCTGGCATCTCCCTTAGAGATAGGGTGAGAAGTTCAGTCACACGAGAGAGACTCGAGTAGAGTCGCTGCTTATTTGCCTGGAAAGGAGCCAGCTTAGGTGGTTCGGGCATCTAGTTAGGATGCCTCTCGGGCGTCTCCCTAGGGAGGTCCTCGAGGCACGTCCCACTGGGAGGAGACCCCGGGGCAGACCAAGACCAGACCCTTGGAACGTCTCGGTATCCCCCAGGAGGAAGTCACTAATGTTGCTCTGGAGAGGGAAGTCTGGAACACTCTGGTGGAGCTGTTGCCCCCGCAACCCGACTACGGATAAGAATATGTTATGTAAGTAAGTAAACAAAACAGCACATACCTATACGGTACAACTTAACTGGTCCTCTGACACCGTTGAAAGTCTTTTGGAGGCCATCTCTATAGATACAGGAGACCTCTCTCTGTGGTGCTCTGTGGAAATCACCAGTAGAAACAATTCAGTAAGGGTGTGTGTGAGAGAGAGACTGAGATATATATATATATATATATATATATATATATATATATATATATACATACACAGTATATATATATATATATACCTCAGTAACCTCAGGCTGCGTCCCATCTGCCCTCAAGTCAGCCAGAGTAACACCACTCCTTAAGAAACCAACCCTTGACCCCTCAGACGTCAAGAACTACAGACCGGTATCACTCCTTTCATTTATTTCTAAAACCATTGAACATGTTGTCTCCAACCAGCTCTCTCTCCATCTCTCACAGAACAATCTGCTGGATCCCAACCAGTCCGGATTCAAGAAGGCCCACTCCACATAAACTGCCCTGCTGGCAGTCACAGAAGCACTGCATGCTGCCCAAGCTGCTTCCCACTCTGCAGTACTGATTCTCCTAGACCTATCGGCAGCATTTGACACAGTGAACCACCAGCTGCTCCTAGACACCCTAGCGGACCTAGGCATCGGTGGAACGGCACTAAAGTGGTTCTCCTCCTACCTCTCCGACCGGACCTACCAGGTTTCCTGGAAAGGGCTGTTATCATCCCCCCGAACCCTCCAAACTGGGGTCCCACAGGGATCTGTACTTGGTCCTCTCCTTTTCTCACTGTACACTAAATCCCTTGGCACTATCATCTCTGCTCACAATATATCCTATCACTGCTACGCCGATGACACACAACTGTTTCTATCCTTCCCCCCCTCTGCCACTCAGGTGGAAGAGCGCATCACTGCATGCCTGGCTGACATCTCACAGTGGATGTCCTCCAATCACCTCAAGCTGAACCCAGACAAGACTGAGCTTCTCTTCTTCCCAGCTAAGTCCTGCCCTATGCGGGAGCTAACTATCTCCGTAGACAACGCCCTGGTAACGTCTGTCCAAACAGCCAGGAACCTCAGTGTTGTCCTGGACAGTCAGCTCTCGTTCAAAGCTCACATCACAGCTGTCACTCGATCCTGTAGGTTCACACTCTATAATATACGACGAATTAGACCGTTCCTCACCCAGGAATCAGCCCAGCTCCTAATCCAGACAACAGTCTTGTCAAAACTCGACTATTGTAACTCCCTCCTTACTGGCCTACCAGCATGTGCACTTAAGCCTCTCCAGCTGATCCAAAATGCCGCAGCTCGCTTGGTCTTCAACCAGCCAAAATTCTCACATGTCTCCCCCCTGCTCCGCTCCCTCCACTGGCTCCCGGTCGCTGCCCGCACAGAATACAAAACTCTGATGCTGGCATTCAAAGCAACCAAAGGTATGGCTCCCCCATATCTTACAAGTATGATTGAACCCTACAAACCCTCCCGCGCACTCAGATCAGCCAACGCAGGGAAGCTGGAAGTACCCTCACTAAAAACGCCGGGACAACGCTCCACACGTCCCAAACTCTTCTCCCTTCTGGCTCCAAAACTGTGGAATGCACTTCCCATTGCAGTCAGAACTGCAGCATCACTCCCAATCTTCCGCCGTAGCCTGAAAACCCACCTTTTCAGACTCCATCATGGCCCATAGCACTTACCCTAACCCCTTAGATAGCATTTATGTTGGCTTAGATAGCATTTGATACAGACTTATAGCATGTTATGTAGACAGCACTATAATTGTATTGTATTTAGTCATAGCACGCCATAGTACATATGTATAGCATAGTAGTACATATGTATAGTTTATATGTATAGTGTATGTATAGTTTCATTATATAGATATTCCACTGTTACTTTCTTAGCTTACGCATGTTTCATGATAAATACTTTTTTGTGATGTATTCCCATGCTTTTGTTCTTGCTTAAATGTAAGTCGCTCTGGATTAAGAGCGTCTGCTAAATGCCTAAATTGTAAACAGATGAGGCGCTCATCATGAGTGTCAGCCGGCACCCAGTCATTTATAACTTGGGTCATGCCGACTATAAAAATACAATTAAAAAAGAACAAGCTTGGCGTCTAATAAGTGCAGAATCAGGCCTTGAACGTAAGTATATGTAACATTTACCAAATACTTTGATCCATATTCCATAGACCATGTGGCTGCACCTATGTTGGTTGAATGTGCTATTCCCGTCTAACCTCCCAATATTGCTATTGTTTGGTAATTGTCATTGCTGCAATGTCAAGGAGTGAATCATGTAACAATAATTATACCCAGCATTACAAAGTTGTGTAAAGTACACATATAAACAACTATCATGTACTGTCAATGTTCTTCCTACTCATGAAACCAGAACGCACAAATTACAATGATGTGAAGACTTTTATTTTCGATCCAGCATCTGTATCACAGCAGATGATGAATCCCAAATACCACCAGTTAATTTATACTGTATGTAGTAAAAGACTGACCAAAGATAATACATTATACAATTATATAAAATATTGGACCAAATATTTGTGGCCACTATACATACAGAATACTGTCAACATACACTGCAGTGTAGCTTGAAAACAACCAACGTGCACATGACTTCATCCTGTCAAGATATGAAGCAGAGATGGTTGCTGTTGAAGGGTTCAGGTTTCCCAAACTAAGAATCTCCATGGTATTGCCTTAGCCCATAAATGGAGTTGGAACAACTGATGTTCAGGAGGCGGAGAAACACACTTGACCATGCCCTCATGCCATCCTCCGCCCTCCTTGCCAATCTACCCAGCCTACTTATACCCGCCTCAGACAACCCAGCATCCTCTATGCTTTTCGTATGCTCGTACACGCCACACGCACGTACACATACTAGCAACAGAAACAAACCAGCAACACGAAAACCAGCGGCTCACCTGCCATGGTTTCTTCCACCTCGGAGGACGATCCTCCCACGGACGGACAGGGGAGCCCAACGCTCATACCTGACACTGACACGTCCAGCGACGATGACAGCCGTCCCACCACAGCCCCCCAGACCGCCGTCTCTCAGCCATCCAGGCTCAGCCTTATCCGGAGCCGCATTCGGGACCGTATCCGAAAGCTCCGCTCCGAGAAGAGGAAGGGTCGTGAGACTCGCCACCAACCACCGGCACCAGCCCTCCCTCCACCCACCCAGGCGACCCTGCGCTCCAGGCGCGTCCTCACCGCCACCCGCAGCTCCGCCGCTTCGCAACCTCCCAGCAACCCAAGCCCGCCACAACCCGCCATCTCCGACTGGACGGTAGTAGGACTTCACAAGCAGCTCCGCTTGCTCAACGTTCCGTTTGTCCGCTCCACCAACAAGGCGGGTTTGTTCAAACTTTTCTGCGACAGCACCAACAACAACAACAACGCAACTCCTTCAACTTCCTCAAACACGGCGCCCACCGATGACGTCACGAGGCGCGCTCCCAGCGCGGCCACCACCGATGACGTCACCCGCCGGTCCAAGCGGTCCCGCGTCATCCCAACCTCTCTTCCCCCCCCCACCTTCAGTGTTGGCACAATTCCAACCAGCTCAACCACCCCCCTCCCCCCCGCCATCACAATCCCTCTAATCAGCCAGACCCCCCCAAACCCCCCCACCTCAGTGCCTGCCCCCCACACCCTCACATCCCTCCTTTCCCTCTTGACCTCCTCCCTCTCGTCCTCCTCCGCCGCGCAGCCCGCACCACCCCCCCCCACCCCCCCCACTCAAACTCCCCCCATCCCCCCATCCATCGCCACTCTCGTGGCTGCTTTGATCCAGGCCTTCCCTCAGGCTCTCCCAGCCTACCCGCCCTCCCAGGTCCCCCCTCCCCCCCTCATGGCTTCTCCTGCCGAGGTTCCCCCCGCCCCCCTCATGGCTTCTCCTGCCGAGGTTCTCCCCGCCCCCCTCATGGCTTCTCCTGCCGAGGTTCTCCCAGCCCACATCATGGCTTCTCCTGCCGGGGTTCCCCCCACCCACCTCATGGCTTCTCCTGCCGAGGCTCCACCCACCGTCCCCCGGGCTTCTCCTGCCTTCCCACAGGCTCACCCTGCCTACCCTCACCTCCCGGCTACCTACCACCCTACGCTGGTTCTCCCCAGCGTCCTTTCCGACCCCTCCTACCCTCTCCCCCCCCGTCCTCCCAACTTCTCTCTCTCCACAGCAACCCCAGCAGTCGTCCCGCCCAACGCCCCAGCAAGAAACCCCCAGAACATCTGCGCCGCCCTCCGGAACCAGATTCTCTCAGGTAACGACATCGACCTGGCCACCCTCCTCCGTCCCTCCACCACCAACTCAGAATCCCGCGTCATTGAGTGCGGAGACCTCTCCATCCAACTCCGCAACCCCACCCCTTCACGCTCCGCCATCCTCACCGTCGCCGAGTTCGGCCTGGCATTCTCACTCTACAGAGACGTCATCTGCTCCACCTACCCAGCCCGGCGCCAGGAGCTGGACGACTACCACACCACCATCCTAGACCTAGCCGTGAGGTTCGGCGGCTCACTCTTCCTAGAGTACCACCGCCAGTTCTCCGCCACCGCCGCAGCAAGGCTCCACCAGCTCAACACCGCCACATACTGGGGTCAACTAGACCTGGAACTCTACTGCCGGATATTCGCAGGAAGGCTCGCCATCGCCTGTAACCTTTGCGGCAACCCCACCCACCCCGCCAGCCAGTGCGTCCACGCCGCCACCCGCACCCCCGTCACCAGCCAGTACCCTGCCGCCAGTCAGCACGTCCACACCGCCGCCAAACCCACCACCAAACCCACCACCAAACCAGCTTCCAGTCTTCCCCCCCTCCTCGCCATTGGCGCCCCGCCCCCGCAACGAACCCCCCAATACCCAGCTTCCAAACAAACAACTGACGTACGTGGCCGCCCAGTCCTTTACTGTGGCACCGAGGCCATTTGCAACAACTTCAACGGCATAGGGTGCTCCGCTTCCGTCTGCAGGATGCTCCACATTTGCACCCACTGCGGGGGCGCCCATGCCCGCCCCTCCTGCCCCCAACACCCCACCAATCCCTCCAGACCCAGCTGACTACTCCGGCACCTCTCCACCCCCATCAACATCCCCGCCCTGGCCGCCGCACTATCACGCCACCCAGACCCCGCAACCGCCTGCTTCCTCCTCGGAGGCCTGAACTACGGCTTCTCCCCCGGCCTCATCACCCTCCCCACCAACAGCCACATCTGCCAAAACCTCCAGTCCGCCATCACCGACCCCGACTCCGTCACCACCCTGCTCACCAAAGAAGTCAAAAACGGATTCATGATCGGCCCATTTTCCACCCCACCATTCCCCATCTACCGCATCAGCCCCCTCGGCATCGCCACCCGGAAATACTCAGGGAAAAAGAGGATCATCCTCGACCTCTCCTCCCCCCACGGCACCTCCACCCCCAGCATCAACAGCCTCATCCCCAGCCCCCCATTCTCCATGCAATACGCCACCATAGATGGCGCCATAAACCTCATCCGACTCGCCGGCCAAGGCGCCCAGCTGGCCAAAGCCGACGTCACCGCAGCTTTTAAAGTCCTCCCCCTCCACCCCGACAGCTGGCATCTTTTTGGGGTCTTCTGGCAGGACGCCTACTACTTCGCTGTCCGCCTCACCTTCGGCTGCAGGAGCAGCCCAAAGCTGTTTGACACCCTCGCCGAAGCCCTTTGCTGGATCCTCCTCAACAACTGCAAGCTCCCCTACGTCACCCACCTGCTAGATGACTTCCTCGTCGTCACTCCCCCTCACGCACCCCCCGCATCCGGCCTCACCACACTCACCTCCCTTTTCAATGACCTCGGCGTCCCCCTCGCCCTAGAGAAGACCGAGGGCCCTTCCACCTCCCTCGAATTCCTAGGAATCACTCTGGACACTGTCTCACTCCAAGCCTCCCTGCCCCCCGACAAGCTCAACCGCATCACCCTCCTACTCTCCAACTACATGGACCTCCCCCAGTGCAGCAAGCAACAGCTCCTTTCCCTACTCGGCCATCTGAACTACGCCATGCGCATCATCCCCCAAGGCCGCTCCTTCATCTCCAACCTCCTCCACCTCTCCACCTCAGTCCCTTCCCTTCACCACCAAGTCACGCTCGACTCCCCCTGCCAAATGGAGCTGCGCCTCTGGCACCTCCTCCTCTCAAACTGGAACGGCATCACCTTTTTCTACAACGACTTTGTCTCCTCCCCCGAAGACCTCCAACTATACACAGATGCGGCCCCCTCAGTAGGCTTCGGCGGCCACTACGCTGGAAGGTGGTTCTCCTCCCCCTGGCCTGGCGAACTCCACCTCCTCGACCCTGACCATACCCAATCCTCCACCCTCTACGAACTCTACCCTATAGTCGTCGCCGCAGCCCTGTGAGTGGACCAGCAAGAGTGTCCTCATCCACACCGACAACCAGGCCGTCGTACAAATCATCAACAAAGGCCGCTGCTCCTCTCTCCCCGTCATGTCCCTCCTGCGCCGCCTAACCTGGCTCTCCGTCACCCACCAGTTTCTCCTCCGCGCTGCCCACGTCCCCGGCCACCACAACACCATCGCTGACTCCCTTTCCCGCTTTCTCTTTCAGAAATTCAAGACCTTGGCACCACACTCCGATCCCCTTCCGGTCCCAGTCCCTCCATTTTCCGACATCACCTTCCCCTAGAGCATCCTCTCCACCACCTCATCCTCCAGTCCCAGCAATCCTTCCTGCTGAGCATAGCAGACTCCACCCTCTCATCCTACCGGACAGCTTGGATCAACTTCCAGTCCTTCCATCTCCGCCACAACCTACCCTTCCCTTCCCTCGATCTCCTCTCCCTCTCCGCCTACATCAGCCACAGCGCCTCTGCCCTCTCCACCCGTTCCTCCACAATCCGAGTCTACCTCTGCGGGATCAGTTTCTTCACCAAACTCCTAACCGGTTCACCCCATCCCTTCACTCAGCACCCCCAAATCCTTCTCCAACTCAAAGGCCTACAGCGCGGCGAACCACGACTCCCCCCTCGGCGCCTCCCCCTCACCATAGAAATCCTGGCCTCCTGCATCCACACCGTCAGATCCGGCTACGCCAACCAAACCCTCAACTCCACCCTCGAATCCATGTTCCTCCTCGCCTTCTACGGCTTCCTCCGCTGCTCGGAGTTCACAGCCGCCAACCGGAACTTCGACCCCGCAATCCACCCCTGCCTCTCCGACATAACTTCCCACGACCACGACACACTGGTCTTCACCCTGAAACGAAGCAAGACCTCCCAGCATCGCCCAATCCCCATCTACTTCTTCCGCCTCAACTCTCCCACCAGTCCTTTTGAATCCCTGGCCAACCACGTCCGCCTCAGACAATCCCAGCACGCTCTCCCCCAGGACCCCCTCTTCATCGACGAACACGGAACCGTCGCTACCCGTGGCTGGTTCCTCCTCCACCTCCGCCAAATCCTCACCATCTCAGGCTACCCTGCGGAAAACTTTTCCGGCCACTCCTTCCGCATCGGCGCTGCCTCCACAGCTGCCAGCCGAGGCCTCCAGGACCACACCGTCCGCCTGCTAGGTAGATGGTCTTCCCAGGCATACCTGACCTACATCCGCTCCTCCCTCCACGACATCAAACAGGCCCACAACTCCCTGGCCTAGTAGTCGCCCCCGTAGTCCTTTTGGCGATCACGCCCCACGTGTGCCGCGGGCTGACCGCCACACGACCCCTTCCCCAAAGACTTCAGGGTCGGCGAACCCCCGGAACCCACGCCCCGCTCTCCTCCTCATCATCACAACCCTCATCACTTCATTCTCTCATTCAATAAAAACCTTAAACCTTCCAATAGTGTGTTTCTTCCAACTAGTGAAATGGAGTTGGAACAACTGATGTTCAGGAGGCGGAGAAACACACTTGACCATGCCCTCATGCCATCCTCCGCCCTCCTTGCCAATCTACCCAGCCTACTTATACCCGCCTCAGACAACCCAGCATCCTCTATGCTTTTCGTATCCCGCCACCATCCCCATCACCACCTCAAGACCAGCAGCTTCCACTGCTCCTTCTCCTCCATCTCTCCTCACCTCGTCCCTTCCTCACAGTTCCCACGGGGGATCACGCCTCCAGCGTACCGCGGGCTGACCGCCACGCGATCACGCCCCACGTGTGCCGCGGGCTGACCGCCACACGACCCCTTCCCCAAAGACTTCAGGGTCGGCGAACCCCCGGAACCCACGCCCCGCTCTCCTCCTCATCATCACAACCCTCATCACTTCATTCTCTCATTCAATAAAAACCTTAAACCTTCCAATAGTGTGTTTCTTCCAACTAGTGAATTGAACAATTTGAATAGGACAGAACACAAACTATTTCTACTTCATCTCAAAATGCTTTTGGTGTCCGCCACATACAGTTAACAGGTGCAAATCACGATGGAAGTCCATCAAGGACTACTATCGGAAGTTGAGGATGAAGGAGCTGAAGGCAAGCGGGAGTGCAGGGGGAGCCCCTAAAACAAAATGGATCTACTATGGCATCTTGCATTTCCTAGACCCTTACACGGAGCCTAGGAAAACGACATCAAACTTCAGCCGGACGTCTCCAACTGCAGGTCAGCATGTGCTTACTGAAAGATTGATTGAATGACATCGTCATTGCCATTGTGGAGGACATCAGTTGTCATAGCTGTACCTAACAAATGTTTGAACCTAACTTTAAAGGGAGCAGCCAGCAGCAGGCGGTGGAGCACAATGATTCCAGCCCTGCTGAAAGTGGTAAGAGATACATATCAGTCAGACTGTTTACAAATACAACAGCAAACTCTAAAAATGTAGGCCTACACAGTAAATGTTTAAACCTTGCTTCATAGACACCACACTGGAGGACACAGGAGGACATGGGAGCACTGCTGGACATGGATATGGTAAGGTATTCAGGTGACTCACTCAAGACAAATTACTTTGGTAGATGTTTGTGTTTTGTAGTAATGTAGCCATGATGCAACTCAAAATCTTTGTGAGATATGTTCAACAGTTGCTCTATAATCCAGAATAGTCTCCCCCTTTACACTGCACAAAGAAAGAGGAATGATTATGCCAATGTCTAATATTTCAAATCCCCAACTGTTTCATATTGGACTTCCAATATGGCAAGGTAAACTACACAACCCAAACCTCTACTCAAGTCTAGTTGTGCTTTACAGTTTACAAATCTAATAAAACGATTGAACCTAGTGTAAGACATGTTTGATTATTACCCAATAGTATACGTGACCATGCCATCACTGCCGGTGGCACACGGGGGGAGTACTGGTGTACACCATGTGAGACCACCCACTCCCATAAGTGGTGATTTTTAGATTTGGCCCAAACTTTTTGAAATGCAATATAAATCCACTCCTGCTCAATATAACACATCATTGAATCTTACTTCATAGTCCGCCCGGTGAGTCCAGCAGCGCTGGGAGCCCCGGGTCCCTCACCAACGGCCATGTCCCAGCTGCAGCCTATGTTTGAGAGACAAACGCAAGAAACTCCCATAACTGGTGAGATATTCAGATTTGACACAAACCTTTTGAAATACAATATGAATTCACTCCTGCTCAATATAACACATCATTCAATCTTACTTCATAGTGCACCCGGCGAGTCCAGCAGCGCTGGGAGCACCGGGTCCCTCAACTGCTGGTCCCTCAACTGCTGGTCCCTCAACTGCTGGTCCCTCAACTGCTGGTCTTCAGAATCCTCCTCCAGAATCCTCTTCTGCAAGTGGTAAGACATTCAGATTTGACATGAAAGTTCTGAAATACAATACAAATCCACTTCAGCTCAATATAACACGTAATTTACTTACTTTATAGTCCACCGCGGGGGGGATTCCAATCTGGGGGTAGCAGCACGGGGACCCAGAGGTCCCCCACCACCAGCTGCTCGTCCTGTGGCAGGGCCCCCCACTTCTATAACTGGTAAGAATTCAGACCTTACATGAACGTTATGTAATACCATCCTAAATCAAGCTCTTTAATACAATACAAAATCCAGTGCAGCTCAATATTGCAATATTGCTCAATGTTCAATGCTTTAACCTTACTAAATAGCATCCAGTCGAAGGAGGGCCAGGAACACTGGACAGGAGGAGGCCCAGCCGCGTGACGCCCCAGCCCCAGGCCCAGACTCGTTCGAGCAGTGGGCCATGGCAGAGCTCCAAAACAGGGATGGGGCAGCCCATTTTGGCCTGTACATAGCCAGCCAGCTCCGGAACCTGGATCCTGAAACTCAGATGAGGACGGAGATGGAACTAATGAAAGTTATGTTCAGGGCCAGATTTCCTGACCTAAATTGATTGTGTGTGGAGCTTCCCTTTATTTTTTTCTCATGTTCCCTTTGTGGCTCCAGCACCTCTCTTAAGTTTTTTCAGCGGATGAGCGGTGGTTATTTTTCTATTTTTTTCTGTTTATTCTGTGAATAAAAATATTTGAAGACTAGACTGTCAGTTTGATTTGCTTGTGTGAAGATTGACAGATGTTACAAAGCCTAACACATCAGTTTTAAAGGTTATTTTTGTATGCCGATTGTCTGCCAACTAAAACCCAGAAGAACGCAGATTTGTCAGAAATCTAGCCTTGAACAATATAGTGGGTGTCAACTATTTCAATACTCTCACGTCATGTTTGTTGCTCAACTTAGTGCTTAACCACTTAAACCCTAGTCTAGTCTTTGCCAAAAAATAGCCGCTCTACAAGTTCACAATGCGTTGCATTGTAAACTTGTAGATGGGCTATTTTTGTCTAATGTTCCCCCAGGCTATAGACTACTATAGTTCAAAAAAGGACTGTTATTCAAAGGCTAGGATTATGACCTGATTAGAACCTGAGCCGGGATGTTTAACACGTGTCATTGGAAAGATGGTGTAAGGAATCTAGTAAAGGTACCTGGAGTGGTCAGATACGTTGGCTCGTATGGGCTGAGGTGTGCTTGATCGTGATTGTCTACTGAAGGTCAAAGGTCTTTAATGTAGTCTTGAAGAGGTCGGTGTCCTGTCTTGGACAGTCCCCAAGATCCTGGGACTGTTGTTGGCTAGCTATATGGATGGATGGTCTTGTAGATTCTTGAGTGTGTTGGTTGAAATATTTTATACAAGGGGAGGTCTGCTCCTTTTATACTATTCTGCTGAACTTGTTTAGTCATCCTGTTGATGTGAGAGGATGTGTTGTCTTCTCTATGTATGGATATCCAGCTGATGAACAGTCAGTAATGTCGAGGTTAGTCAGCAGTTGGTACTTTAAGGTAGCTAAATTCACACTGACATGACTAAGAAGATGACAGAATTAAATTGTTACAGCGGGAGAAAATAGCCAATCCCACTGCAGTCATGGAAATCCAAATGTGTTGCATTAGACTTGGTCAGTTTTTTATTGGCCAGCCCTTTGAAGCAGTCGGAAGATTAGAATGGTGCTGTATGATTGTAGTCTTGAACAGAACCTTGACTTGCAGGAGGGAAGCCAGGCGGTGAGGGCAAATGTCTGTCGCTCTCACTAAATTCCTTCTGGGGGGTGAGGAATGAGGATGCTTGCTCAGTGGGGTGTGGAACTAGGATGAATAGTGTGGAGCCTCCCAAATGTGTTACTTGCTCATGGGGACACTGCTCACTGTCAGTTAAAGAGGTTTAGACTGGTGCAGGATCACCAATGTGTCCGTACTAGGGCTGTCAATGTCGATTAATTGCAATTAACTCACTGTTATGTTAGTCGCATATTTAGCCTATTTGTTTTAGCTATATGGCCTACATATAATTTAGGACACAGCTCTC
This sequence comes from Protomyctophum parallelum, assembly GCF_964188405.1. NCBI lineage: Eukaryota > Metazoa > Chordata > Actinopteri > Myctophiformes > Myctophidae > Protomyctophum > Protomyctophum parallelum. The sequence continues at coordinate 41,799,058 of NC_139713.1, forward strand.
CATGTCCGTCAGCATGCTCCTTCCCAGCAAGGACGTTCAGGCCCAGAATAGATCACCTGATTTCAACCTATCCGTCTATATATAAAATAATTATTTTTAATATTGTTCCTTTTTTTCCATTGCCCACCAGACCTTGTTACTTCTGGAGAGTATTTGTCATTGTTCCAATAATTGAAAAAAAAACATGCATTTTTGCATAAAGCAAAGCATCTGTCTACGCCCACAGTGATGATACAGGTGTGCCAATATATAAATATTACGAGATATCGCAATACTTATATTATATATATAGAACATCGTGATATCGTTATCGAGGGTCTAATATCACCATAGTATCGTGAGGTACCCATATCCCCACCCCTAGTTGATGAGAGCATTAACACTAGCAAGGCTGAAAAAAAATCACTCCTACTCAGTCTGACTATATCGGCCCATTCGACCGCTCTCCCCCTTTATCCCTCCACCCCCGCACCACTCGTTCACACCTCTTCAGCTGGAGACGTCATTGTTGCCTACACGCACTCACTTTTATTTTTATTTTCTTCCCTCTCTTATGAATACATTATTATACACCCAATGAAAATGTACACTTCACGGATTATATAGGCCATTTGGAATTAGGACAATCGGTAGAAAATTGGCCGAGAATAGCACAATAGCACATTAATTGTTGCCTAAATGTATACGCACTTTTCTGAAAATGGTTAATCTGCAAGCTGCCCCATTTCCTTTTCAACTTGATATGTTTCGTAGAGAGGGCATACACAAGCCAGAATTCCGTAGTTTACATGGTATTTTTAATTTTTTAAAATGAGCAAAAAATAAGCGAGTTATGTAAAGAGGGGTGGAGGGAAAAAGGCGATTATTTGGCACAATCAATCAAATATATATATTAATTACATCGCGTAGCCTATAATGTTTCCCCCTCTATATAAAAATGACAATATATAACTCTAATGTCGTATTTCGTCATGTATGTGAACTATAGGCTGCTTGTAATACTGTTGGTCAAAGTAACTAGTAGTTGGACAGGCTAAATATAATAGTAGGCTATAAGCCCGTTTTCAGCTAAATGCGGAAATGTCCAGGCTAAAAAACGTATCGAACGGGAGTCGTGTTAATATTTATTTACTCGTCATTGTCATGTTCACTCCAAATCAGCAAGTATTATGTAATAAATCAATTAATTTCGTGGCTTTTTGTTCTCTTTTCTCCAGGCTCATATACCCGCATCGAGATGAGCTAGCTCTGCGACAGCCGTGCTGTTTTCAATTAAATTACTTGCAGTATAATATTAATAAATACTACATCCTATATATATTGTTTGTCTGTCTAATCATTCAAATGTTTTTCTACATGCATATTGCATAGTTTATGTAAGCCTGAATTAAAGTCTGATTACGGAGGCTTTTTCCCCGTCTCACAAACAACGAAGCCTATAAATATTGTCTAAGCATGCCGCCGCATTCTGTCAGAATCTCGTGTGTGTGTGTGTGTGTGTGTGTGTGTGTGTGTGTGTGTGTGTGTGTCGCACGCGTGCGTGCGTGCGAACTTCATGACAGTGGTGCAGCATTACATTGTATTTTGATTTGAAATAAATAATGATGAATAGATGTCTATACTGTTGCTTGTGTGTGTGTTATGCTATAGGGTTAGCTGGAACACACGCCCTGTATGATCTGTGGTGCGCATCTACAAGCTCCAAGTGTTGCGTCCACATGCAGCGCGTTGTGAGAGAGAGAGAGAGAGAGAGAGAGAGGGGGGGGGGGGGGGATGTGCTCTGTTCATTGGCTCTATATAGGCCGTGCGAGACAGGATTATTTTAAATAAATATGTCTCTGTCTCTGCGTCTCTAGAGCTATAACATATACACATGTGTGCTATATTAGGCGGCGGGTGCGTTTTACCTTTGGGTAGGCTGCTATAGAATTGGGTTGGGGGGGGGGGGGGGGCTCTCGCCGCCGCGGATTTATTTATTTCCCAGATGGTCTAAAAATGAGTTATTTAGCATACTTTTACCAATGAATTAGCCTATACACAGACAGCGACTTTTGGACGTATTTTTCTCAAGTCTCGAGTCAGTCAGTGTAGATTACCCCTCCAGGAGTAGCGGGTCATGGCTCTTCACAGACGGCACAGAGACAGCAGTCATTCCGCTGAACGTGTTGCAGTGGTGTGGACTGTGAACCGTGAACCGTGCGGCACTGGTGGTGCTGCTGAGTGCTGACAGCCGACTCACAGCTTCTTCTTCTGAATTAGGCTACTAAAATACATTTTGCGTTTTGCTGTTTCCCAAAACAAACCAGCGCACGCTACTCTTTGCTACAAAGCGACTGGAAGGACGAGGTTTACAGACATACCAATAGTAGTCAATCATATGCTGATTAGGCCAGTTGCACACACACACACACACACGAGATTCTGACAGAATGCGGCGGCATGCTTAAAATAAACAGATATACAAGCTTATAGTGTACCATAGCGTACATACCAGCGTACTTACCGTTCAATAATAATCAGCATGTATTATTATTATTTTCCCTTTTTGCTTCCTATATGATGAATTCCTGTTCTGTTCTTTAGCCACATAGAAGTGTCTATTTGTATGTCTCTAAATGTTTTGATGAATTGAACAATGTGGACCCTGTTGTAAACAAGTGTAATGCTTAATTGGGTTAATATAGTATGTTTTTGAACGAATATTTGGGCCTACGCAGTTTTGTGTGTGTGTGTGTTTCTGGCCAGTGTTGCCACATCTGCTGTTTATAAGCGATTTTGGGATTATCTTTGTAGATTGAAATGTTTGAGAACCACTGCTCTAAAACAATATTAGACAAAGTTTGAGCCACAAATTCCCCCTCTCACAAACTGTTGTCACAATGTCAATTGATTGTGATTGGGCTATATTACTACAGAATTCCAATGCATTGATAGAGAGGGCGTGGTGACAACAGCAATTACCGCGCAATCAAAAAATTAAATAGAGAAGGTAAATTAAATGAGGGTAATGGGTAGGTGAGGATTAAACATGGTTGTCCTGCCATGATACAGCACCGGCTGGTGAGTTGAAGTACTCCACAAAGTTACTTCTCACAGCGCGAGCCTCTTCATCTGGGTTATTGTTCTCAACAACCGTTCCAGTTGGGCGGAGGGAATCTGGAATCTCCTCTGCCACGTCGGAAGCAGATGACTGCCGGTGCCATCTGAGAAGGTTATGTAGGACAGTGATTGCTCTCACAACCTTCTCCGCATTCTCCGGGTTCAGATCAATCACCGTGTGCAAGAGACGGAACTGTGAAGCCATCAAACCAAAGGTCATCTCCTCCATCATCCGTGCACGGGACAGACGATAGTTGAAAATGCTCTGGGAGTAGGTCTGGAGGTACCTTCCAGGGACTGGCCGCCCGCCACAGAGGAAAGGCTTCATCTGCCACGAAAACATATGGGACCGGTCCCAGGTCCTCAGCGTTTGGGAGTGGTTCATCCTCAGGGAGGTCCAGTGTTCCGTCCCTTAGAGCTTCACCAAACGCTGATGCCCAGAGGATGCTGCTGTCATTGGATGCGCCATAACCTCCCACATCGACCATGCGGAACAGGTAATTGGCATCTACAACAGCCAGAAGGACGATGGAATACTGGCCTTTGTAGTTGTAGAAACGGGAACCCGAATGTATGGGTGCCTGTATGACAATATGTTTGCCATCCAGTGCACCCACACAGTGAGGGAAGTTCCACTTCTGCTCAAAAACATTGGCTACAGCTTTCAACTCGTCCTTCGTCGGCACGGGCATCAACTCTGGTACCAAACACTGCCAGATGGCTTCAGCAACAGTAGGCACAATCTCAGACACAGTGGATCTTCCCACGCGGAAATTGTAGGCTATGGTGGCAATAGAATCCCCATGGGTAAGGTATCTGAAATAGAGGTATAGACAACAATCATCATGGTATAACACAAGCTAAACTCACATGTTACAAGTTGTATTGGTAATGGGATTAAGGTTTATGACCCACAACTCTACTACATCTCTGAGGCAAATAATGTACTTTTTGATGGCAATTATTTTACAAGTTAATAACCACTTGAACCCAGCATCCCTATTCAGAGAAAAAGGTTTTCCAAAACAGAGTTGATCTACAAGCTCAGTCACAATATCACGTGGTGTGAGTTTGGATAACGGCTATAAAAGACATTTTGTGTAGTTGGGATAAAGAACGCGTATAGTTGCAACTAAATAAAGCTTTTTGTCTTTAACTCGTGTCACATTTGCCAACTTAATTCAGCTCGGGGCTATAGGCTATCACATAAATTCAGTTGTCATCTCATCTTACATGATCATGGTGAAAAGATGCATTTTAAACTATGTATCATGGTAAAAGGTGTGATTTTTAGGTTTAAATTGGTTAATGTATTTCTTGTTATACTAATGTAAATCTTCAAAGTAGTAGTAATAAGTATATTATAACAAGAAATACATTAACCAATTGAAACCTATTTCATGGTTTTATCCTTGGAAAATAGCCATGCAGGCTACAGGCTCACAATGCGCTGTAATGCGACAAGCTTGTAGATCTGCCATTTTCAAATAGGTGATATACACATTTGGATATATTTGAGTACTCTTACTTAGGTACAGAGTTGGGGTCCGTTACTCATAAAAGTAAGGCACTACATAATTTACATATTACTTTTGAAAAAAGTAATGCCTTACATTACTTTATTACTCCCTGGAGAAAGTAACTAGTTACATTACTCGTTACATTACTTTTGCGTTACTCCATAAAATCGCATGTCGCATTGTCACATAATTTACCACTTAACAAATCTTTATAATCCTAATAAGGAGGACATACACAACATCTTTCTTTATGCTCTTTACCAGGTTGTGGAGGAATAAAACAAAATGGGCCTTTCCAAAACGGTCTAGTGCAGTGGTTCTCTTGACCTTGTAAAACTTTTTCTATGCAAACTTCTAATCAATTCTTCAATCAATCAAATCAAATATATTCAAATAAAAATAATGAGACTGAGAGAAATCAGTAGCCTATATGTTCACAGTGCTTTAGGATCCCTTTCTTTATGATGTGGAGTTCCCTGCTCCATGCTCATTAAATGTAGTTACTAGTTTTTCATGTCGGCATATTTGGTTTATTCATCTCTGCATTAACTAACTAGTGATTGTGACTCTGAGAGCACATACGTTGTACAACAAACAAGACCCTCCCAGCTGGCAGTGTTGCCAGGTTTTGGAAGAGAAACAAGCAGCCATGTCTATGAAAACAAGCCCAAAAGAAGCATGGCTAGGCTATTATAAAACAAGCCCAAAGTCGCTTATAATAAGCGGACATGGCAACACCCAACTGCTCCGTCTCTGTGACAGTGGGGGTGACAGTGAGAGAGACGCTGTGAGCACTGAGCAGTGCTGTTGCGGAGATTTTAATACCGAAACGACGTAAATTTGACATGTTCTAGTCCGCGACTCCAGCGCACCATTACTGTTCATGTTCAACTCATCTCCGTTGTGTGCATTAGTCCAAAGCAACACTGCTGAAAGCAGCCACATGACGCAATTAAGTAACGAGTAACTGCAGCACTAAAGCGACCAGTAACTGTAGTGTGATTATCAATTTTGGAGGAGTAGTGTCGTTATATTACTCGCTACCGACCAAAGTAGTGTCGTTACAGTAACGAGATTTTCCGTTACTCGTTACACCCAACTCTGCTTAGGTACTATAATACATGATGTATATTTGGAAGCCTTTACTCAAGTTGAGTAAAGTTGAGTTAGTGCTTTCATGTGAAATGTTAATGTACCAATTCTACAAACTGTTAATAAATACTTCAATCAATCAATCAAGCAATCTGTGGAAACATGACTTTTACGTGTGACTTAATATTTTCTACATTGTGCTATTGCTACATTTATTTAAGTAAGGAATCTGAAACAAAATAAGGAAGACTAAAGAGCTGAATGACAGTGTGGAAACATTAAATACATGCACCATGCCTCACAGTCAGGGTTGGTGAGTTGAAATTGTGAATACAATGCTAATTACTAAGGCATTTGCCATTTACAGTCTCTCCACCAGTGTCTTGATACAAGACGGTTATATTATGACAGTCTTCGATGATCTTCAAAATAGTGTTTGCACTTTCTCAGTTTTTGCTCCATACATCTGCATAAACACACACATTTCCAATATAAAAGGACTAACTCTATGGCCACGGATGTTACAATCGTACACGACCCCTTAGATGTACCCGTATATATCCATATTATTCAATAAAAAGGATTTGAATCCGATTGGTGTTCATTTGCTCATAGAGTTTTACTTATAATGTAACATAGTGCAATACACCCCCAACCGATAGGGTCGCGTAGTTGAAAGCATACGGAGAAAATGGCCACCGATCGGATTAGAATGCTTTTTATAGAACAATACGGAACATATGGGTACTTACGAGGGGCCTTACACAATTGTAACATTCTTGGTCATGGGGCAAGCAGGTTATATTTGAAATCAAACACTATTTTGGAGCTCAAGACGTAGACGGGCATGGCAGATGTCCGTCTTGTGATCCAAGGCTACTAGCGACGGATCACAGTAGAAATGTAAACAACAATGAACATGGTAGTTACCGTAAACAGATGGCAAGACGTTCGCCCGGACTGATGGCTTGCCGGTAACAAGTGTCTTGCTTCCTGATCTGTTCCTTCACCTTGTCCAGCACCCAGTCGAACTGCTCCACAGAGAGCCTGAAGTACTCTTGGAAGCGTTGTTCGTCCTGGCGTAGCTCCATGAACAGGTGCAGGTAGTCCCCTTGTTCTGCTCTTTGCATACCGATCGGATGGACCCAAAACCTCCTCCTGGGTCTGGCCCTGTTCTCTTCAGCCTCCGCTGCCCTCCTCATCCTCATCATCATCAACCTCCTTCTCACCACCACCAACGCCAGAATTTGCCTGTTTGTCAACATCTCGTCAATGTCACTCCCACTTCACCAACCAAGAACTAGAGGACTACATGCCATTAAATAGGCTTCCGGGTGCGTCCCCTCTCGGGACCGCCCATGTCGCGGGATGTTAACAAAACATTGAAAAATTGTCTGAAGAAATGTAAAGCAGTGGTTCTCATGTTTGCTTCAGATCACCCCTGTAATCTTTTCATCCATGGCACCCCTGGCTGAATTACATTGTCATTTACTGTAACCCTGATCCCTGATGACATTGAAAATAACTTTATACTTTATAAAATAGCCCGTTCTCTTCAGCCTCCACAGCCTTCTCATCATCATCTCCGTGATGGTCTAGTGGTTAGGGTTTGGCGCTCTCACCGCCGCGGCCCGGGTTTGATTCCCGGTCAGGGAACACTGTTTTATGATGAATTCCTGTTCTGTTCTTTAACTATATAGAAGTGTCTATTTGTACGTCTCTAAATGTTTTGATGAATTGAACAATGTGGACCCTGTTGTAGACAAGTGTAATGCTTAATTGGGTCGTCCACTCACAGTTAACAGTCTTTGTATTGAGTTTGTGCTTGAAACGGGTTGCCCGTTCCAAAGGCACGTTTGTTAACCAGTCGACTAGACTGTCGTGACTCAATAGCCACATAGCAAAGCAACACCTATATAGCCTACACTTGAATGCACCTTTGTCTGTGTCAACTGCTTGTCACTCACTTTTCACTCTCACGCCCGCTTCGAAATAGAGGACTACAGGCCATAAATAGGCTTCCGTGTAGGGGACCGCCCAAAGCCCCGGAAGAAGTCCATGTGTCGGCAGCCGACAACCGAAAGTGTCGGCTGCGGAAAAACTTTTAGGCTGTGGTGTAGACATACCCTCAGTGCGTGTGTGCGTGCGTGTGACTCACAGCCTGTGTCAGTGTCAGTGCAGTGGACAGGAGGAGTCATGCAGGCAGCAGGCCTCCAGGGGGCAGCAGAGCTCAGGTCTTCACTCAGGGCTGCTGAGTGGAAGGAATCACTGGTAGACATCTGATTTATGCACGCACGCACACACACACACACACACACACACACACACACACACACACACCAGTGTTGATTTAGTCAGCAAATTAGTTTTTAGTTTTAGTCATGGCCTCTTGAATAGTTTTCATTTAGTTGTAGTCACATTTTAGTCACCTGGAATGTTTTATAGTGTTAGTCTAGTTTTAGTCGACTAAATGTCATAAGATTCTAGACGACAAAATCTACAGTTTTATTTAGTCGACTAAAGTGTGTTTTGATGATGCCACCGTGATGGCTGTTTTTACAAAATATTGTAAAAATGTTACGAAAATAGCCGATCTACAAGCTCACAATGAAACCCATTGTAAAACTAGAAAAAGTGCCCTACTGGGCACAGGTCTCCACCAGGATGAGCAGATGTGAAGAATTCCAGGCAAAGGTTTTTCCTTGGCCTCTAGGGAGTTGGCATACAAAGTTATCCACAGATCCGTGCAGTTAGAGGTAAAAACACTTTTCGGCCAGTTATAGCGCCACCTTGAGGCTGAGTTGAAATTGTTCATGTGGCATTTTGTCCTCTGCCTAGTGGGAATGTGGGTGCACAATTTCACGGAAATCACGCGATGTGTTCATGATTTGCAGCATTTTGTTTGAAACTGAGCACTCTAGAGAGACTGTGTACCAATTTGCGTGATGTTTGGACAAAATCTGTAGGTGTACTGTGCAAAAACTTGTTTTGCACAAAGCGGCCTCCTGGAGCGGCCTCCTGGTGGCGCTATAACAGGCCGTTCTGGAAATCTGAAAGACTGGTTTCGTTGAATGGCTCTAGAGAGACTGTGTACCAATTTGCGTGATGTTTGGACAAAATCTGTAGGTGTACTGTGCAAAAAATGGTTTTGCACAAAGCGGCCTCCTGGTGGCGCTATAACAGGCCGTTCTCTAGAGAGACTGTGTACCAATTTGCGTGATGTTTGGACAAAATCTGTAGGTGTACTGTGCAAAAACTTGTTTTGCACAAAGCGGCCTCCTGGAGCGGCCTCCTGGTGGTGCTATAACAGGCCGTTCTGGAAATCTGAAAGACTGGTTTCGTTGAATGGCTCTAGAGAGACTGTGTACCAATTTGCGTGATGTTTGGACAAAATCTGTAGGTGTACTGTGCAAAAACTGGTTTTGCACAAAGCGGCCTCCTGGTGGCGCTATAACAGGCCGTTCTGGAAATCTGAAAGACTGGTTTCGTTGAATGGCTCTAGAGAGACTGTGTACCAATTTGCGTGATGTTTGGACAAAATCTGTAGGTGTACTGTGCAAAAACGACGTTCTGGAAATCTGAAAGACTGGTTTCGTTGAATGGCTCTAGAGAGACTGTGTACCAATTTGCGTGATGTTTGGACAAAATCTGTAGGTGTACTGTGCAAAAACTGGTTTTGCACAAAGCGGCCTCCTGGTGGCGCTATAACAGGCCGTTCTGGAAATCTGAAAGACTGGTTTCGTTGAATGGCTCTAGAGAGACTGTGTACCAATTTGCGTGATGTTTGGACAAAATCTGTAGGTGTACTGTGCAAAAACTTGTTTTGCACAAAGCGGCCTCCTGGAGCGGCCTCCTGGTGGCGCTATAACAGGCCGTTCTGGAAATCTGAAAGACCGGTTTCGTTGAATGGCTCTAGAGAGACTGTGTACGAATTTGCGTGATGTTTGGACAAAATCTGTAGGTGTACTGTGCAAAAACTTGTTTTGCACAAAGCGGCCTCTTGGTGGCGCTATAACAGGCCGTTCTGGAAAGTTTGGGGCAGAGGTTCATCGTTGGCATCCAGGGAGTGTGTGTGCAAAATTTGGCATCGACCGGGTTAACGGTGGCCGAGATTAGCTGCTCACGGACACACGGACGGACGGACACACACACACACAAGGACACACACACGGACGGACGTGTGGAGACAATCACTGGATCTCTTGTCCACTAGTCCACTAGTCCCTTACTAACATTTTAGTCTAGTTTAAATTTAATTTAATTTGTGCTTTTTGTCCTCACCAGAGATTATAATAGGGTGCATTTTGCATCCCAAAACGCAGTTTATAGTTAAGGGACGCAATAAAACAACGACCTCTGCATCCACGGGATGCACTACTGTACTGTTTTATATTCTAGTTTATTTTGCTAGCTTTAGTTATAATAATCATTTCTTCTTCTGTTTTCTACATGTATATAACCACATTATAACCATATCAATGATAATGGGAGTTAAATGCTGCAATTTGTAAAAATGGCAAAATATGACAAGCCTACTAACGTTGTTGAAGTGGGACTCGTACAGTACAGTACAGTACAGTACAGTACAGTACAGTACAGTACAGTACAGTACAGTACAGTACAGTACAGTACAGTACAGTACAGTACAGTACAGTACAGTATCATTGCCAATGGCAAATCTTGAGACGTTTGAGGCAGTGATGTAAATAGGTTTTCAATGTAATGAGTCCCAGGATGCAGGGATGGTCTTTTAGAAATGAGTCCCATGCAGGGATTTTGTACGTTAGAGATCTTTTGAAGACAGGGAAAGCCTGTGGGTTACAATGAGCCAACGATAGTTAAAAATCACACCCGTGTGAAGTGAGCGGCGCTCTAATCATTATGCATCATCTCATGAACAACTGAATTCATGCGATTGGTTAAATTCACGTCATATTTGGCGACATTTGACCTAATTTCTCCTTTCATCGTCGATGGTAAATATTGAGACGTGTTTGAGGACTAAAGCTGTATATAGGAGGGGTGATTGAGGGGCGCTCTCATCATCATACGTCATCATACATCACCTTCCGTGCTCAGCCAATCAGCTGAGCACATTCCGTGCTCGCACACACGCATGCGCACACGCACACACACACACACACACACACACACACACACACACACACACACACAAAGGTAGCTGTGCATAGGATGAGCTATGAGCCCCTCAAAACAAATCATGAAAAAAAAAATACAATTGTGTATAATTTCAGATACATGTTAAATTGATTTAATAGATTAATTGAATTCAAAGGACCACATTGGAAACAATTAAGATCCTATAAGGGCTTGTTATCCTTTTTTTTTTTTTTACTGCAAACCTCTCTCTGTACAACAACAATACAACATGTATTTGATCATGTTCGTGTATGTATGTGAGAGTCTTAGTGGCCCAGCCCCTGTGGTCACCGCACAGTCACCGGTCCAGCCCGCAGTGCTCTGAACGATGTACAAATACACAATGTAAGGTGTTTATCCGTTTGTCCCAAATGTTACCTATCTCTACGGGAGGTTTGTGTAACTTATCAGTAGGGGTGGGTACTGGGTACCGAATTTCGGGACCAAGTATGTACCGAACCGAACATGCCTGGGTACCGGGTACCCATTACAATAATTCAATTTCGGTTCTCTCTATCGGTTCCCACAGACACGCAGTCACACGATATTTATTTATTTTCTTCCCTTAATAGATGCGCAGGGAACAGAGCTGATCTACAAGCCTACATTGCGTTGCATTAGCGACGAGTTGTGGGCTTGTGGCTTGCAGAGGCGGAGCCATCTCTCTGCATTGAGTTAGTTGTCGAGGAGTCTAGAGACAGTGACACGCGCTGTGCCTGCCACTGAGGCAACATCATTATTAAAGTTTCTTAAACGTAATTTTCAAGTGAAGTTTATGGGAGGAAACTTTTAAGAGAGGGGACAGGAATCTTGCGCCTTGTCTGAGTCTTCACTGCAGTGCATACGTGTGCAGCACGCTGGCTGCGCAGCATTGGATCAACATGAGACAAGGAGAGAAAGCGTTGTTGCACTCACTTCGAGTGCGCAGCCGTGTGTGTGTGTGTGTGTGACTGTGAGTGTGTGTGTGTGTGTGTGTGTGTGTGTGTGTGTGTGTGTGTGTGTGACTGTGTGTGTGATCACGGCGTATAGGGTCCCAGTCTAACTTCGAGAGGTGGCGAAAAAACAACAAAAGATAGCCTACTTTGGGAAGCCCGTGTACATGCACATATCTGTTAGTAGCAAACCACAGCATGCAAGCCGCCTTTGTTTTCATTGATCCTCCATTGATGCGCTGCCCCCTCCCCTTCATTAGCGATGCTAATTTACACAGTCAATCGTGTGTGTGTTGCTCTCAGATCTCAGACATGCTTTTATTTGTTATTGGTACAAATCACACCCCTGTGAAGTGAGCAGTGCAATGTTGCACAACATTGCACTGCTCACTTCACAGGGGTGTGATTTTCATTATTATTACAGTAGAAGTATTTTTCTTATGAAAGCAGAGAGTCTTCTGTTTCATACGGTATATTGTATGTACATGTCGCTATAGGCCTTATTTTGTGAATAATAGTTGGACCTGAACAACTGCATTCAATAGCCTACTGACAAACTGTACATGGGATCAATATTATGTATTTGTTTTCCTCCTAAAAATAGACATTTAGGGCTTTCATTCAGTGTGTAGTATGTATATGACAATAATTAATTTATGTTTATTTTTATATCTGCCTTCAGAACGGTATAACGGTATAACGGTGAGATGCGTTACTGGATCGGTGAGTTTAGTGGTTGAGGTTGACACTTGACATGTCTGGACATGTTTTGGCAAAGAAGCACAGGAGAGAGAGATGATCAAATAACTGGACATCGCCATCGCGTCTTACTCTTCACTTTGTTTGGGCAAAGAAGCACGTATAGTAGAGATCATCGATGGAAAAGAGCTTCATCCACGGCAGATAAGTAATGACGTATTATCGATAATACGTCATTACTTATCTGCCGTGGATAAAGCTCTTTTCCATCGCTGATCTCTACTATACGTGCTTCTTTGCCCAAACAAAGTGAAGACGCGATGCACACAACGGATAGCGAATCATAGCGATGGCTGCATTGGCTGGTGGAGACGTAGCCAGGCAGTTAGTTGATCATGGCGTGTGCCGTGTGCGTGTTGAAAACGTTATGAAATGGCGATCGTTGAAGATTATTCTTGGTTTATATACTGGCAGAGGGCAAATCGACACGACTGCGTTATATCTTTTTCCGAGAATGAGAGAGCGGTGCAAGGCGATCGCACATTAGCAATAGTGATATTTGTCTTATGAAAGCAGAGAGTCTTCTGTTGATCTCTCCTAGTAACGCCGGACAGAGGGCTGTTTTTTCCGAGTGAATGAAAGGACGAAGCTGCGGTTCAAGTCAGTTGGAGGCGTTATATCCTTTTTCCGAGAATGAGAGACATGCAACGCGGCCCTGGGGGGGGTTTCACGGCGTTGATCTATCCTAGTAACGTCGGGCAGAAGGATATTTCTTTCCGAGAATGAGAGGACGAAGCGGCGGTGAAAGGCAGATCGAGGAACACAACAGCCACAGCGGATAAGTGAGTGGGGGGTGGAACTGAGAGACTAACTGGCAACTGCAATACGATCTGAAACGAAGAGGGGGGGCTTACATTGCTGCCTCGGGAGAAACCATGTAGAAACAGGAGGGGAGGGGAATCGAGTGTATTCATACATACACTAGCATGGGGTACCTACATATTAGATCCCCTGATCTGCGTTGGTCTATGCCGTGTGCAGGCCGGCGAGGCCGCCTCCCCAGTACGTCGTGGATACGGGCCACGGCATGCCTGCCTTTGCCTGGATAGACCGACCTCTTTTCAGGAGGGGGGGGCTTTTAACTCCCGGATCACATACCGGACCTTTCTAGAGACGATCGGTGTTACATTCTCTGTTGTCCAGGCGGATATAAATATGAAGCACATTAATCATAAAAAAAAACAAAAAACGCTTTAGAGCGTCATGCGCAGACGGCGTTCGAGATTAATAAAGCGCTTTAGAGCGTTTTGCGCAATTGATGTGTTAAAAGCCACCAGAAAATTCACACTGGAGAGAAACCCTATGGATGTGATCAGTGTGGACAACACTTCTCTGACAAGTCCACCCTGAAAAAACACCAGATAATTCACACTGGAGAGAAACCATATGGATGTGATCAGTGTGGACAACAATTCTCTAACAAGACTAGCTTTAAAACACACCAGAAAACGCATACTGGAAAGAAACCCTATGGATGTGATCAGTGTGGACAACACTTCTCTCAAATATCCAACCTTAAAAGACACCAGAGAATTCATACTGGAGAGAAACCCTATGGATGTGTTCAGTGTGGACAACACTTCTCTCTAATGGCAACCCTTAAAACACACCAGAGAATTCATACTGGAGAGAAACCCTATGGATGTGTTCAGTGTGGACAACACTTCTCTAGCATGGACACCTTTAAAAAACACCAAAGAATTCATACTGGAGAGAAACCATATGGATGTGATCAGTGTGGACAACACTTCTCTAGAATGGACACCCTAAAACACACCAAATAATTCACACTGGAGAGAAACCCTATGGATGTGATCAGTGTGGACAACACTTCTCTACAATATCCAACCTTAAAAGTCACCAAATGATTCACACTGGAGAGAAACCCTATGGATGTGATCAGTGTGGACAAAACTTCTCTACAATATCCAACCTTAAAACACACCAAAGGATTCACACTGGAGAGAAACCCTATGGATGTGATCACTGTGGACAACATTTCTCTAGAATAGACAGCCTTAAAACCCACCAGAGAATTCACACTGGAGAGAAACCATATGGATGTAATCAAATTACATAGTAATTCAAATAATTTAGACTTGCACAAGGTTGTACACATTGGATTTAAACTGTTGACTCTTGTGTTTGAATTTTACTAATTTGAGCCACTGAAAATGTCCTGACCGCACACATATGAATTCACATCCTCCGTATGTTTTAACAATTGTTTAAGGCTAAACTGTTTAAACGCATTACATGTATGCTGATACTAGATTAATTGGATGGCGATTAAACAAATGTTTCCATATATGGATGAATTGCAAGTAAACTTAACATACAATTTGAACGGACTGTTATTTGTAGTACTACTCCTCATTCACTGAGTCAATAGTTTCCAGATAAATGACTAGGAAAGAACAGTATAGGTGTAGCCAGTTAGACCAAATGTAGGCTACTGTTACAGATCCCCCAGAGTTGTTGTAGTTTATATTTATATATATGTATATATGTCATTAAATGTTCGGATGAATTGAAAATGGATGATGCTGATGTAAAAAAAAAAAATATTTTTCTGGTTTTTTGTATTGACCTGTACTTTTGTTGAACTGTACCCATTCTACAAACTGAATACAATGTTGAATCAATCGTTTGTTTGTGCTTCATAAAAATATAGAATATAATTATTGTTTGTGTTACTCAACACTAAAACAAACTGCCTATATGTTTAGTTATATGATGGATATTCAAAATGCTATTACGTTACGAAAGGTTCCTTTTTCTTCCCGTTTTGTTTCTCTTGGTATATAATTAAAATGTACAAGCTTGATCTATAGTCTATATTGACACATTATGTTAAACAAATCAACTTAAAAAATGGGGTCCTCACAAAAGTCTGAGTAGATGTTAAAATCCCCCAACATGTTTGAAAGTGAAACATCCCTTTAAACATGCAGTCTTTGTAGTAGGCTAATATGTTCTTAAATACAGTAGAGCCCAGGCCTTATGTTCTTACCTATCCAGGTTTTAAAACATTTTTATATTTTCCTGAACTGACTAATGACCACATAATGTGGTCATTAGGTGATCTATTCTATTTGATGATCAGCGTAATCTTCTTCTATTCTATCCAAAGCCAGACAACCATGTGATTAACACCTTTAATCTCCTCATTTTAATGCATTGTCTATGATGAAAGCATCAGCCATCATCATTTAGCCAATTCACATTTGAACCCGGTGAAAGAATGCAGGTTGTCGTCATTCTTTTGCATTCAAATTACTTTGAATGAAAGCTCAATCACAACCCATTGAAACTAATTTCACACTCCTGAGAGACCCACATTCCTTCAGACTAACTCTGCTGTTCACTGTGGACACATTACCATTCTGCACAGAATACTATTTCACAGTGGACCTGCTAATGACCACATTATGCATGACTGGAATGGATGTGTATGTATACAGATCTGTTGCACTAGCAACTGAGTTGGGAAATCCAACTTACAAAACCACAAGAATAAAAATACTACAGACGGAAAAACAATTAAACAATTATCCATAATGTATAAATTATGTGATGAGTAAGGGGTCTTTTTTCGTGGAGGGCTTAGAATAGAGCTGTTTTTTGTCTGTAGTAGCCTACTTGTGCAGGGGTTTGTTTCACACTGCAAACTGCATATAATTTCTAAATATTAATAGGCCTAATGAAATTGTTGATGTATTTGTGATCAGTGCCTCTATTTAGCTAATAAAAAACTGCTTCAGTTGTTAGTTTTCTTGTAATTATTGTTCTCATGTCATACCAGTAAAATCACATACAGTAGTTCAAACTCTTTATTAGGCAGATTGAAAACTCAATAATAGGATCAAACCAGCATTCACTTTAAAATATAAATTGCAATACTGTGTCACTCAGGGCAGTTATAGTGTATATACGTGTGTAAGATGCAGAAAAACCAACAGACAGAGGGTATTCACAACAATTCAGTCTTAACCCTTGGACTACCAGTCCCAATTTTTTTGTTTGGGTAACAAATTGGCATATTTTTAATTCATCGTTTTAAAATACAAGAAAGATCTGGTGGATTGAAGAGATGTTTTATTTTTTCATTCATTGCAAATGTATTCTCTCGATTCGCCACCAGATGGCGGGAAAGCATCATTATGCTGATTTTGGCTAAAATAGACGGATCTTCCTAAGTCACTTCCGGTTCAACGATCAACATCCTGTAGTATTTTGACCCTAGTCAATAGCTTGGCTATATTTTTCATAACTAAGTCAAATTAACCTCAAATCAACCCCAAAAGATCGCAAAATATCACATTTTTTACAGCGACGCACATAGAGACGGCGCGCGTGCACGATAGCACACGATCACGCGGATTTCGGCCGTTTTTTGGTAAATTACATCCAACATTAGTGATATTAGCGAAAAAAATATTAATTTTTGCTCTTTTGACCCCGCGATAACTGATATTGATTGTCATTCCGTTTTTTTCGTTAACGGGAGGTTTAGATTTTTCGATTAATTCAGTTTTTTCCGTGAATTGTAGGCCAAGGGTTAAGTAAACTCCCAGATCTAAGAATAACATGTATAACTGCAGTGTTTGTTCAGAGTAGAGTCTGAAAGCATTCGGTTTTAAATGTGCAGTTTAATAGATTACTCACCACATGGTATTTGGTGTCCCCACTGATTAAATCCTGGCTCAGCATCACGTTAGCCACGACACAGCCCTGTGGCTGGGAGGCCCAGGAATACTTCTGGTACTCTGTGGGTTGTAAAAGAAAATGAAGTTTTACAATAACTACCATAATAACAATAAATACAATACAATAACTATCTCGTCAAATGCAGTCATTAAATGTTCTTTCACATGCTTTCAGTAAAACACATTCATTTAATGTATATAGGATACATTACCATTCTGCACAGAATACAGTTTCAATTCACTTAAAGTGTGTTTACAGTAAGCAGAGTTTCACTGGATAAAATTAGTCAGTTGAGAGAGCAAATCTATGAAATATAATGAACTACCTATTTATTAAGCTTACAATTACAAAAGTGTGAATCTGAACACTTTATTGTCAGACCATAAAAGTAAAATAAAGGTGAAACTCAGAGGTGAAAGAAGACAAAATGATGTGGGAGAATAGGCTACAGACATGACTTTATGAATATTTCATTTGTATCTCACTTGAAGATATAAACTGATGATATATGACCCGACTAACACATTACTGTTCACACTGCAATACATACACAACAAGCATCATGTTAAACTATAGGCTACTATACAACAATTCATTTTGTATCATTATTAGTTCCATTCATTTGCTGTACATATTCTTATAAGCATTCATATTTTGTCTTCTATGTGAGAGCATGTTCCTTTTTATATAAAGTAAATCTGACTGTGATCGTACAGTTGAGTCAAATGAACAGTCATATTTCACAATGTATTATTTAGAAACAGCTAAGTTAATTTAGTTTCAGATGAATAGCTCTTCATGTAACAGGGACCTAATAACCCCCCCCCCCCCCCCCCCCTCATCAACAACTCACACCTTGGTTAAGGGGTTTCCTGATTGGTCAGAGAGGGCCCTAAGTACCCTGACTAGACTGCATATATAGTCAGTGTTTTCTCCAGAGCAGATCATCTGAATCTAGAGGTGGAAGCAGCAGCATCTTCACTAAGAACCCTGACTAGACTGCATATAGGCTATGGTGTGGGGTCAGTGTTTTCTCCAGAGCAGATCATCTGAATCTAGAGGTGGAAGCAGCAGCATCTTCACTAAGTACCCTGACTAGACTGCATATAGGCTATAGTGTGGGGGCAGTGTTTTCTTCAGAGCAGATCATCTGAATCTACAGAAAGCAGCAGGAGAAAGATTGAGGACTCAACAAACACACCATGACTACATTAATGACCAGGAGACAACAGGAGAGCAAAGGATTAAAACTCAAAGTAGGAGGTCTGAAAAAGCATCGCTTTGAACCATACCAGCGCTCTTCAAGGACATGTACAGGTGAGGTTCAATGACCAAAGCAGAAAAAAAACTTTTACTACTGCAAACATTTTCATGCTCAACTGTGAGCATAACCATTTAGTATGGTCTCTGAGTCATCTATAGTAAATATATACTATCAATGTCTCTATTCTGTAAGTAAAAATGCTAATGATATGATGATATTTATACATTTTATTAGGTTCCAAGTGAGGATACATTGCTAAATGCTAAATGTGGATTCAAAATGTCTCTTTTGTCATCTTTAGTTAAATTAGCAGTGATAACAGATAGCCTATAAAGATTTCTGAAGCAACTGCTAGTTAAACTAAAAGTGGAGATATATCTCAAAGATGCCAATGGTATGCCATTAAGGATTGAGGAGAACTCTGGTTGATTCTTCTATTTTGTATCATAATCCAATTGAGTCTAAATTCTCCGTCTGTCTCCTCTCTCTTTAGGTGGTTCCATGGACAAAGCCATCGGACACTCCAGCATGTCCAGCTCTGAACCAGAGTGGGACACGTACGAGCCGGGCCTGTTCATCTCTGAAGACGTCCCGTCGCCAGCGGTCTACATTGACATCCTGACCACCAGCTCCCCCGTGCACTTTGACACAGAGTGGGGCACCGTCGAGCAGGACCTGTTCAAGTTTGTCACCGTCCCTTCCCCGGCGGTTTACGTCGAGATCCTGACCACCACGTACGCCCCCCAACAACACGCCATCGTGTCCTGCTCAGCCGTCCCTAATTCCCCAACGGCGAGGTTGGGGAAAGTGACCAAAGTGACCACCAGCTCCTCCTCCCAACACTCTGATGGTCCGGGGTTGGATTCAGAGAGTTGCATAGCCGAGCAGGACATGCTGGATGGAGGCCAGTACATCGTCACAAGCTTCATGGAGGAAGGGAGCTACGGGATGGTGGCCAAAGCCGTCAACACGCGTACATGTGACATGGTGGCCATCAAGATAATAAAGAAACGCAAGAATTACGACGAAGTGGCAGAACACGAGGTAAGGCATTGCTTTGGGGACTTTTCCAAAAAATGTGCGCGCATCATTTGTTATATGACGCCGTGTCTAAATCTGTCTTCTTGTATTCCCAGATGGCCATGTTGCAGAAGCTGAGAGTCCTGGACCCTGACTTGTGTGGAATAGTGAGATTTCACGACAGCTTCGTCCACAACGGATTGAGATGCATGGTGTTTGAGTCTCTGGATGTCGACCTCCTGGAATTCGTGAACGGGAGAGATACTCGTCTGTCCATGACGGAGATGAGACCCATCGTACAGCAGGTATGAGTTTGAAATGAGAAGTGACGACAACAATATTGAGTTAAATGTCACAACTCCTTTGCTGCAGTGCACCTATTAACCATGCTCTTTATTCTCGTCTTGCAGCTTGCCGTTACACTCCAGGCCCTGAAGGGAATCGGTCTGATCCATGCAGACATCAAACTGGAGAACATCATGCTGGTGAACCAACGAGAACAACCCCTCAGAGTCAAAGTCATTGACTTTGGTCTGGCCGTTCCTGTCTCTGAGACCAAGCGACGGGCGATCAAGCCCATTCTGGAGTACAGAGCACCAGAAGTATTCCTGGGCCTCCCACTAACAGAGGCCCTTGACATGTGGTCACTGGGCTGTGTCGTGGCTAACGTGATGCTGAGCAAGGATTTAATCAGTGGGGACACCAAATACCATGTGGTGAGTAATCTATTAAACTGCACATTTAAAACAGAATGCTTTCAGACTCTACTCTGAACAAACACTGTAGTTATATGTTCTTCTTCTGGGAGTTTACTTAAGACTGAATTGTTGTGAATATCCTCTGTTTGTTTGTTTTTCTGCAGCTTCAATCCATCTTCTCGATGCTTGGTATTCCAGCACAATCTCTCCTGGATGCTGGACTAAAAACCTGCAGCTATTTCATCACAGACAACAATATGTGGAGATTTAAGGTATGACTGCCCCACAGACACACTTGGTGTAATAACTTCCTCTCTTATATTCAAATATCCTTTCTCATATTCATTCAAATCACCAAAACTAACTTTGGCTTTTGTTTTGTTTTTAAATAGAAACCAGAGGAGTATTTCGTAGGGGAAGAGGTTGAAGCAGAGGATGAAGACGAGGATGAGGATGACGAGAGCTCACTGGAAGAGGTGTTCGACTTCCTGCATGATGATGCCGACGAAACGTCTTGTGCCGTCTTCATGGACCTGTTGAATTGGATGCTTCACCTGGATCCAGAGGAGAGGATAACACCTGAGCAGGTGTTGGACCATCCCTTCATCACCACCAAGCCAAGTCCCACCTAGTCTCTCTCTCTCTCTCTCTCTCTCTCTCTCTCTCTCTCTCTCTCTCTCTCTCTCTCTCTCTCTCTCTCTCTCTCTCGTCTGTCTCTCTCGACAGACGGTTGAATTCAACGGAAAAGAGGAGGCTGTTTTTATTTTTTTTACGATGGGTTCTCAGATTAAGTCCCACCAAACCACCTAGTATCGTGATAAGTCCACAAATAGTGTGTATCTTGAGGTGGTGTTTTTTTTTTGTGTGAAACAATTTGAACGCACAACAGACTCAATGGATAGATTACGCTCCACTGCTGTTGCACTACATGGTAGGCTACTGTGTCTGTTAAGAGACTGAATCTGTATCTGCTGCTGCAAATGTTCGACTCCTTGCAAAATAAGCATTTCCAATTCCAATTCCAATTATTATTCCAATGCACATTATGTATATTAGACATTTTATATTAGACATTGTGTTACGTCATGTTCACTGCATTCCAACTGAGAGAAGAGATTAGCACAATACATTTTATAAATAAAAATAATTAAATAAATAAAAAATTGTTCTATTGATATGTGTTTTAAGTTGTAAACATGGTTGAAATAAAACGTGTTACCTTGAAATAAATGCTGTGTACGTTCTTAAATATCCAGGTTTTAAAACATTTTTATATTTTCCTGAACTGACTAATGACCACATAATGTGGTCATTAGCAGGTGATCTATTCTATTTGATGATCAGTATCATCTTCTTCTATTCTATCCAAAGCCAGACAACCAAATATGTGATTAACACCTTTAATCTCCTCATTTTAATGCATTGTCTATGATGAAAGCATCAGCCATCATCATTTAGCCAATTCACATTTGAACCCGGTGAAAGAATGCAGGTTTTATTTATTTTTTGCATTCAAATTACTTTGAATGAAAGCTCAATCACAACCCATTGATACTAATGTCACACTCCTGAGAGACCCACATTCCTTCAGACTAACTCTGCTGTTCACTGTGGACACATTACCATTCTGCACAGAATACTATTTCACAGTGAACCTGCTAATGACCACATTATGCACGACTGAACTGACTGAGACCATTTTAATGTTCCTTGAGGAGACATATATTATCCAGATACTCATTGCATTTACATCATATCCATAGCACATAGTTTGTGAACCTCAGTCTCCAGTAGGAGTCCCAATGGAGAGTGTTTGGTAGGAACTACTCCTTTGATGTTTTTAAGGTTTATTATAAACCAGCTGTTTTTATGCACCACATATGTAAAAACTCCCAGAAAACAGCAGGTATGCTGACACTCTGATTTATGTTAAATCATCATTAAAGACGGTTCCGTTTCCTTTGATTGAGTTTGACTTCCTTTCTCTTCTCCGCTGTAATGTTTTATTATTTTTATTTATTTATATTGTTTCAGTTATTTGTTTCCTGATTTACCAATAACATAATAACAACATCATATTCAACATTTTCTCACAACAGTAAACTGGACACATTTTTGTGGTTTCATTGCAATTCTATTTTTGTTGCTGTTGTTGTTTAACTAGGAAATCAATGTTGAGGCCCGGTGAGGGAAGTCTGTGTCCTGCAACTCCAGAGTGTCAGAGATGGACCACATGTTCCACAGGCAAGCCCACTTGGATCCCACATCTATCCCATATGGGAAAAAGGTGGGTCCCACAAAATTTCCAAGGTGGGGCCCACGTCATCGGGCCCAGGTAGAACCCACTGAAAGCCCACACGGGCAACCCAGGTGAGAACCATCTGGTGCCCGCTGACATTTCCATGTGGGTCCCATATAGTTATCCCACCTGGCTCCCACATAGGCACCTCTAAACCATATGGGACCCACGTTGGCGTGTTTAACAACACATATCCCTTACAACACCGTTAACATTTCACAGTCTCAGTGCATCCATAATGTGATCATCAACAGGTGATCTGTCCAATGACAGACAACCAGTGACCATTAACACGTTTAACATCTGATCTGAGATCAGGTGATCTGTCCAATGACAGACAACCAGTGACCATTAACACGTTTAACTTCTGCATTTGAATGCATTGTCTGTGTGACTCACTGAAGCATCAGCCACCATAATTTAGCCTGTTTACTTTAAACCTGGGGGAAGAATGTGGGTTTGCTCATTGTTTAGCATTTGGAGAATAAATAATAGTAATATTCAGTTATGATTCTATATCTGTTTCCTGATTTGTGCAAAGCATGATTACCTTGTTGGAACTATGATAATCATGTTTTCTATATTCTATGCTTTGACTCTGACAGTGTCGGTTCTTTTAGATTTATGCTCACTCCTGCTTTGACTTTACTCACATTCACATAGTCTATAGGATGTACTTATGTCCAGACATCAATGTGTATCAGGGGGACTTTTGAGGGAATAATAATAAAATATACTAACTCAATGCCTACTAAACTACTATACTACGCCACATTTTATCCTCTTTAACAATAGAAAGCACAGGTTCATGTGACCAACTCTTGTCCTCCTCAGATACACCAACCTTACAGCAAGCTAGGGGATCCCCTGAATGAATGTATCCCAGCCCTTTTAAAACCTGTTGCTATGATGCAATAGCAACAGGTCTACCTGGAAATAGTTTTTATTAATTAAATATGAAGCTTACAAAGCAATATCACAGTAATACCAGTTTAATTCTAGAATGTTGCATAGAGTCAGTGAGGGGTGGAGCACATGCAGCAGTTTGTTACGTTGTAATTGGTGGCTGATGATTCTATTGTTCTCCTCGTTGGCCAATCAGTCAGTGGTTCCACCTCAGGCTCTCTAGTATAAGAACAGTGTGTAGTTGTCAGTTCTCCACAACTCCTCCAGGATAATCATTTCTGATCTCATCTGACTGTGGACTCCAGACTTCAGCTGAAGATGAACTCTCTCGACCACAGCACAAACAATTCTGCTCAACAGGGAGGACCCAATGATCAACACATCTGTAAGTTACTTACTGTGTTTATATGGAATAAGGATGCTTTTTAATTCTAGTCATGTTTATTTGTTTTGTTTTAGTATTCGTCTAAAAAGAAGGCATCACGTTTTTTGCTATATTAATTCCAGTAATAGTGTCCTCTTGTCTAAAACACATTTCCTTTGTTTCAAATGCAGTGTTGCATCATCAGTCTGGTTTTCCTGTTCTACCAGAGGTGAATGAACAAAGACGCTTGGCTAAGCAAAAACACCACTGCTGTGATCAGTGTGGTAAACGCTGCTCTACAATGTCCACACTTACCAGACACCAGATAATTCATACTGGAGAGAAACCCTATGGATGTGATCAGTGTGGACAACACTTCTCTGACAAGTCCAAACTGAAAATCCACCAGAGAGTCCATACTGGAGAGAAACCATATGGATGTGATCAGTGTGGACAACACTTCTCTCTAATGGCACACCTTAAAACACACCATAGAATTCATACTGGAGAGAAACCCTATGGATGTGATCAGTGTGGACAACACTTCTCTCAAAATTCCCACCTTAAAACACACCAGATAATTCACACTGGAGAGAAACCCTATAGATGTGATCAGTGTGGACAACAATTCTCTAACAAGTCCACCCTGAAGAGCCACCAGAGGATTCACACTGGAGAAAAACCCTATGGATGTGATCAGTGTGAACAACACTTCTCTCACATGGCAAACCTTAAAACACACCAAAGAATACACACTGGAGAGAAACCATATGGATGTGTTCAGTGTGGACAACACTTCTCCCGCATGGGCACCTTTAAAAAACACCAAAGAATTCATACTGGAGAGAAACCCTATGGATGTGTTCAGTGTGGACAACAATTCTCTGAGAAGTCCACCCTGAAAATCCACCAGAGAATTCATACTGGAGAGAAACCCTATGGATGTGATCAGTGTGGGCAACACTTCTCTCACATGTCCAGACTTAAAACCCACCAGAGAGTTCACACTGGAGAGAAATCCTATGGATGTGATCAGTGTGGACAACACTTCTCTAGAATGGACACCCTTAAAACCCACCAGAGAGTTCACACTGGAGAGAAACCCAAATAGTTGTGATGTGTGTGGAAAAGCTTTTTAGTAATTCAGATACTTTCACAAGGTTGTACACATTGGATTTAAACTGTTGACTCTTGTGTTTGAATTTTACTTAATTGAGCCACTGAAAATGTCCTGGCCGCACACATATGAATCCACATCCTCCATATTTTTTAACAATTGTTTAAGGCTAAACTGTTTAAACGCATTACATGTATGCTGATACTATAGATTAATTGGATGGCGATTAAACAAATGTTTCCATGTATAGATGAATTGCAAGTAAACTTAACATACAATTTGAACGGACTGTTATTTGTAGTACTACTCCTCATTCACTGAGTCAATAGTTTCCAGATAAATGACTAGGACAGAACAGTATAGGTGTAGCCAGTTAGACCATATGTAGGCTACTGTCTTCTGCCATGTTACAGATTCCCCAGATTGGTAGTAGTTTATATTTAGACGATTTTTGTCATTAAATGTTTGGATGAATTGTTCTACAAACTGAATAAAATGTTGAATTATTAGTTGTGATGTGTGTGGAAAAGCTTTTTAGTAATTCAAATACTTTCACAAGGTTGTACACATTGGATTTAAACTGTTGACTCTTGTGTTTGAATTTTACTTAATTGAGCCACTGAAAATGTCCTGGCCGCACACATACTGTATGAATCCACATCCTCCATATGTTTTAACAATTGTTTAAGGCTAAACTGTTTAAACGCATTACATGTATGCTGATACTAGATTAATTGGATGGCGATTAAACAAATGTCTGCACGTATAGATGAATTGCAAGTAAACTTAACATACAATTTGAACGGACTGTTATTTGTAGTACTACTCCTCATTCACTGAGTCAATAGTTTCCAGATAAATGACTAGGAAAGAACAGTATAGGTGTAGCCAGTTAGACCAAATGTAGGCTACTGTCTTCTGCCATGTTACAGATTCCCCAGATTTGTAGTAGGTTATATTTAGACGATTTTTGTCATGTCATTAAATGTTCGGATGAATTTACAATGGATGGAGATTTTTGTTTATTTTTCAGGTTTTTTGTATTGACCTGTACTTTTGTTGAACTGTACCCATTCTACAAACTGAATAAAATGTTGAATCAATCGTTTGTTTGTGCTTCATAAAAACATAGAATAGCCTACAATTATTGTTTGTGTTACTCAACACTAAAACAAAGTTATATGATGGATATTCTAAATGCTATTACGTTATGAAAGGTTATTTTTTCTTCCTGTTTTGTTTCTCTTAGTATATAATTAAAATGTACAAGCTTGATCTATAGTCTATATTGACACATTATGTTAAACAAATCAACTAAAAGTCACAAAAGTCTGAGTAGATATTAAAATCCCCCAACATGTTTGAAAGTGAAACATCCCTTTAAACAGTCTTTGTTCAGTACCAGGAGTCTGCCCATCACACAATCTCTTTGGTAAACAGAAATAAATGTACATGTGGGTTACAAATTCCATCCTAAAAGGAGAGAACCCTGCAAAGATTTATCAGCTTGTGTTTTAGTTCAATGTCTTCCAGTTTCACTTATATTCTGTATGTATCCTATATTTTATGCCTGGATATGGAGACATGGGAAGACCTCTGTTAAGGAACAAACAATATGATTATTTTAAAAACACATATCCCTTACAACACCTTTAATATTTCACAAAGGGTAATATTGAGTTCTGTGGGATAGACCTATTTCTGTAGCTCTGCTGAAACTCATCAGAGTCAAAGTGGTGTAAAATGGTCTCAGTTCATCCATAATGTGATCATTGACAGGTGATCTGTTCAATGACAGACAACCAGTGACCATTAACATGTTAATTCTCTGCATTTGAATGCATTGTATATAATGAATGAAGCATCAGTCATCATCATTAACCCTGTTTACATTTGCGGTATCTTTTCAGCGTACAGCGGTGGACAAAGAGAAGAACAGGATATCGATGTGCTGAGGTTACGAAGCGGCAGCTTTATTTTGTATTAAAAAACAGTTCAACAGTCAAAGCAAAGACAAAGGAAATCCTTCGTGGTCCCTGGATTAACAACACACAGGCTGCGTCCGAATTGCTAGGGTTGTTCCCTACTCCCTATCCCCCATACGGGGATCCAGACTCTAGTGGACTCTATAGTGAAGATTTCGGACAATACTCCCTGTATGGGGAGCACCGACTCTGACGTCAATATCGGTAGAGGGCGCTGTAGTTCCGCGGGTTCATGTACTTTTTATTTGCATGAAATCCCCATTATGTTTTTTCAGATCGCCTCATAAAGAACTGTTTGAAAAATAAACAAATTATCCCGGCCGTTTCACTCATTTGGATATGAAGAATCAACTGACTACAAGAAACCAGTCAAAACGCTGCTGCTGAATTATGTATCAAATAAGTGACTGCAGGCTGTCACCTCCCTGCAAGGACAGTTTGTTAAATTCATGAATGAATAAAGAAAAAATAGGTTAATGAAAATATGTTTGCAGGCATTTAGGCCTATATATCTATGATAAAAAGGTTATTTTAAAATAACAATGGGCCTATGATTATTATCAATAAATTAATATTAGGCTATATCCATTATCCAGCAATATGAAAACAGTGCACAACCTTGACAATATATGAAAATATCAGCAGCATGATTGATTAACCACATGAACCCCCGCTAATCGTGGGGCGGGGTGATACGGCAAAAATAGCCGATATATAAGCAACGCGCGACGTCCGTGTTGTGAGCTTGTATACTTTTACTTTTACTTTTGGTAAAGAATTACCAAAAGTAGCCGATCTACAAGCTCTGCTCACAATACGGACGTTTGGTGTTAACAGAAACAGCAGACCAATAAATGACTGCCTAGTACCTACACAATGAAGTTTTAATGCATTTATCGCAATTCAATGAAATAATGTTAGATAGCATATTTTGTCATGGCAGGAATGAATGAATATTAATAAAACGTGTCTCACATGCATGTATTTAGCCTACGTTTGTGATAAAGAATCTCACAAATATATTCTACAGCAAGCAACTGATTCCTCTCCTAACGTCATGCGCTGGGCCTGGGTGATACAATGAATCAGATTAGTAATACTATTGCAAATGAGTAGATTTATTAAATAAATAAAACCATTTCAAATAAATGCACAGATCATTTGTCTCGATCTGTAGCTTCGAGATCCGCCAGGGAAGAAAAGAGGGGAAAACGAAAGTTTAAAAAGTACATTTGTGTTGAGTTCTTTCGCTGGTTCAACTTCTGCCTCTTCTGAGTTGGAGCGCGATGAGCGCATGCATGCAGAAGCAGCGCACGTGCGCAAACGCGTGCATGTGCGCTCAAGAGCGAGCTTGCGCAATGCATTATGGGGCAGATTTGCTTCGCTGTGTTTTTGTAGTGACCATCGGGAGCTCCCTACAATTCCCGGTGCATTGTGGGATACTTCAGTCCACTACTGTAGGGTGCAAAAATGCTCACTACACATTCGGACACTATAACAAAATGGCGGAACCCCAAAGTAGTGCACTATATGGGGCATAGGGAATGAATTCGGACGCAGCCACAGTATACTCGAGCCGAGAAAATGAGTTAACCGGATCCAGCACCCCGAAATGAGTTACAGTTTCTGTTTATATCCTGTACTAGTCCCACCCTCTCCCCAACATAAGGTAGGCGTTTACTGACTCTTGACCAATGATAAAATCCCTTTCCGGTTGGAGAGAGAGGCGGGACCTAGGAGAAGAGGGCTGTTCCGTTTCAACTGCTTTAGATGATAATCCTTAGATGATAACTAGTTATAATGAAACTTAACAAAACTTAAACGTAACCTTTAAACAACTTATGAACATGGTTAATCATACCTTAAAAGTATATAAAAATGGAAACACTTGTAGTTAGGAAATGTTACGGAACTATAAAGTAAAACTGAACACTCTAAATGAAATGAATTAAGAACAGTGTGAACCAGTGGAATTAAACTACCAGTTAGCAAATGGCTCCGCCCGCCAGGGGACCGTGCTTCAAAGGGTTGTAAACAATGACCCTTTGTTTTCACGTGTGAAATGTAAATGCTCCCTGTCTCTTATATTTTGAGAGAGAGAGAGAGCCTTTACGCTCTAGTTAAAAATAGCTTATCTTGACTTAGTGGCATATTGATTTAGTTAGTAAGTTCACTTATAGAAATTATACGACATATCCTCCCTTTTATGGGGCTATCTGCTCCATAAACAACTTAAATAAATGAACTGCAAGAAAGGTCCTCCCTTTTATGCTTAAATCCCACAAAAATAAAAACCCAATTTGATGAAACCCTTCGGTTGGAGAGTCCGGAATATTTGTTTAAATTACCCCTTTTTAAGATGTTAAACTGACTGTCTGTCCATCTATGAAGTATGAACCATCAAAAATAATACCACTGGTAAATAGTAAGAACCGTAATAATAACTACCAAGTCGAAACATCCCACCACCAACAAAACATCTGTAAAAATAGGTACACAAGTCCTAGCCTCCTCCCTTGGCATCTGTAATACCTACACAATTATCAAACTGAACATGTACAAAAATAAAAGCTAAACAGTTATTGTATCCCCCCTAGGTTGGAAATACAATCAAAGTTAACCTCAAATGACACATCATGAATTACCAGGTCTATTTGGAAAGCTGGAGTACAATTAAACCTCAAAAAATGGAACCACAACATCCGTCATGATTCAAGAAGTCACACCTGTGGATTTGAAAAGTAAATACATTCAACGCAAGCATATCTGATGTTAATAATCCCTTGTACCAGCAAATTTGAAACATATGAAAAACATAAACACAAAATCATAACAATCCAATATCGACATATTTTCTTTCTCCTCCAAAGTTCAATGAAATTTCTGCAATGACGGTTCACGCGCATAGATTATTTTTCTTTTCGACTAAAATATAAACGCAGATTAATCCTGGCTCTTTGGACTGCCTTGTACATCCCAGTAATCCACAGAAATGGCAACGATCTTCATTTTGGTCACCAGGGCATTTTGCGCAAAGGATGGCTGGAGGCTGCACCAGCTATTTCCTCAGGACCGAATACTCCATGTAGGATTACCTATTTCTGAACAATCAGAAATCGGTGCGACTATACGACTGTATACCAGCCTTAGTCATGACACAGCTGAAGTGCATCAGAGCACTCTTGTAGACGTGACCTGAAGGTGGACTGAGGACTGAAGTCCTCACTGGCACTTGGTATCCCATGGTGACATAGCATTGACACTGAAGTCTTCTGGTTAACCGCTGTCGATGATGTGGAGCACTGCACTCAGGTTAGCTGTTATAGAGTGGATGAGCACGACTTGACGTAGTAGCACAGAAGTAGACAGACGGCCTCTGATATTGACACGATGTTGGATGTTCACTGGCACACCCCCGCACTCCAAGATGCTGCTGCTACTGCAACTTTCTCTCCATCATTCTCCTGTTTAGAAATATGAACAACCTCCACACCAAGATTAGACGTTCTTTTGCAAAAGCACACCCATGCATTGAACTATTAGTTCAGTTAGTAGTGTGATGATCTGGGATCATTATAGTGTATGGTTGGGATTATATATATGAATATCTATCAGAAGTTCTCAAATTGTTCTCGACTACACAGTACTAGGGTGGGGGGGAGTGGTTGCCTGTGTGTTTTCCCTAATCCTCCGCAGGTGGACTGATTGATGATTGACACCTGAAGCTGGCCCGTCTGTCAGGGAGTGATCGGCCCTGACTGGCTGTCGGTCTAGAGGGGGAGTGCTCCTGATCACGGCTCTCCCTACTCACCTACTATATGAGTCAGTCTGTTCCTGGAAGGCGCTGGGGAGACAGGCCGGAATCCTCTCTCTCCCAGCCGCCACACTGACTGTGGACTTTTGCTTATAATTATTCCTTAGTTTATTCCCTTCGGAAAGGAATTCGTTTGTTTTCAGTTGTAGTGTTCATTTGTGCAGGTGGAGCGAAATCCAGACGCGACGTACGACGACGTTGTGACTGATTTTTTTTTGCGTCGCAACCTATTATTTTCAGTCGCAACGTATAATATCAATTCGTCCCGTCAGAACGGACTCGTCGCGGCTATATCTACCCGTTTGCGACCTAGTAGGTTGACTATTCTTTTACGTCGCGACAGAACGTGTGTGGACTCGTCGCAACAGAACGGAACTCGTCGCGGCTATATCTACCCGTTTGCGACGTAAAAGGTTGACTTTGTTATATGCCCGGTGCCCGGCTCTCTCTCCGCCGTCTCCAAGCGAGCCTGAGTGGTTCTCTGGGGTTCCAGCAGGCCTTTTTCCGCGCGCATCGTGCCCGGGGAACGGCCCATGCGCTGGGCCTGGCACCAGCGCGTGCACCTTGTCCATGGAGCCCTTCTCCGTCCCCAGGCGACCCTGCGTTCCAGAGCTGTCACCTTTTTTTGCCCACCGAAAATAGCTGATCTACCAGCTCCTATACGGGATGGCCCGACCCGCGTCTGTGGACCCCTGGGGATCACGGTAGTCCACGGGGGTCCGTCTGTGTGTGTGTGTGTGTGTGTGTGTGTGTGTGTGTGTGTGTGTGTGTGTGTGTGTGTGTGAGCGTCTGAGCGCTTGTGCTGCTATCCGTGTGCCTCCCCCCACTTGCTGCGTATATAGCCTAATACTGGAAAAAAATACTATTTTACGCACAGCGCAACGGCTATATTCAAAGCTCACCGCGCTCGTATAGCGCATTGACTGTCTGTCTGTCTGTCTGTCTGTCTGTCGGCCGGCATCTGATCTACAAGCTCAGAGCGGTGTGTGTGTGTGTGTGTGTGTGTGTGTGTGTGTGTGTGTGTGTGTGTGTGTGTGTGTGTGTGTGTGTGTGAGGGTGTGTGTGTGTGTGTGTGTGTGAGCAACCTTTACAGAGAAACTGTGATAATGTGTGGCTTGTGCACATAGCCATGTGTGCAACTATAGGGCCTATTCTCGCATGCACCTATAGTTTGAGCGCTTGTGCTCCTATCCGTGCCCCCCCCCCCACCCCATGTGGACCCTTTGAGGGGGCCGGGGGGGGGGGGGTCATATGCATTTCTATACAAGGCTATATATTAGCCTATACTTTAGCCGATCATCAAAGCTCACCACGCTCATAGCGTCATTTCTGTCTGTCAGTCAGTCAGTCAGTCAGTCAGTCAGTCAGTCAGCCAGCCAGCCAGCCAGCCAGCCAGCCAGCGCAGAGCACGCAAAATATATAGTGATTGTTTTCTTACTTCTATAACAGCCTGTCTTTCTCATTTTATTGACTAACATTCACTTACATTGTCTTAGCACCGAAATAAACTATTCGTTCATTCATCAATGCATTCATTCATTCTTTCATTCAATTTACTGTTGTATTAAATGTTATGATAAACACTTTATGATTCTTATCTAAGTACTCGGACCCTCGTCTGGTTCTGGTGTGTGACGACCCGGTTGACATTTCCATGGTTCGGACAGCCGCCAACGATGTAACACTTTGCACGTTTCATTTTTTTACTCAGAGATCCGTTTATCTACACATGTAATATTTTCAGGCAACGGACCTACACATGTCAGCTACCATAAACCACTTCAAGTTATTTTTTTTATAAAACAGGTCGGGAGTTATTAAACCGAACGTGGACGCTGTTCCAGTGTTACAATTGCTGCGCATGTCGGATTAATTGGCATGCATGATAAATGTAACAACGCTAAAAAACATCATTAAACATATCGTTTTCAGCTTAAAGCAATTATATTTCATTGAAGCAACTCCTTAGCATTGTTTTCATACCATAGATGTGATAAGAAAATGTAGGGAAAATAAGGGAAATATTAAATAGTATTGGGTGTACCAGTTTGGGCTTTTTTTATTATAATTTTTTTGGCACCCACCGCCGTTATAGGAACGTGACGCGGCTGCACATATATAAGTACACAGAGGAGAGTCGGCATTCGACGTAAGCAAGCAGATCGCTCTGGTGCCTAGTTTCAAAGAAGGTGAGATTGATGCGTTTTTCTGTGCTTTTGAGCGGATGGCTATAACGGTTAAGTGGCCAAAAGAAATGTGGGCCCTGTTGGTCCAAAGCAAATTGGTTGGAAAAGCCCAAGACATCTGCGCCAACCTCTCTGGGCAAGAGAGCTTGGATTATGATATTGTTAAAGCAGCTATACTTAGCGGATTTGAGCTCATTCCTGAAGCATACAGGCAACATTTTAGATCCGCTGATAAAGCTCTTACTCAATCATATGTAGAATGTGCACGTGAGAAAGCGACACTCTTCAAAAAATGGTGCAAAGCAAGCAATGTGACTACTTTCGAGCAGTTGGGTGAAATTATTTTACTGGAGGAATTCAAGTGTTGCCTACCAGAGAGCATTGTCATTTATCTAAACGAACGTAAAGTGAACTCGATTGCAGAAGCTTCCGTTTGTGCAGATGAGTTTGAGTTGGCACACCGTTCGGTTGTCTCTCCTGGCCGTGATTTTGGCCCTGGTGCGGGGAGAGCGGCTAAGGCTAAGCAGTGTGACAAGCAAGTGTCGGCAAAAAGTGTTTCACATTCTGGTAATGACAAGGGATCTGGCGGGGCACGGGAATGTTATTATTGCCACGAAAAAGGGCATATGATTGCTTCTTGCCCTGCGCTCGTACGTAAAAATAATCAGAGCTCTGGGGAGCCTGCTTAAAGCTCATTTTGATTCGGCGGTGTAGCCTTTTGTTTTGACATGGCTCGTTTGCTAGCGACGTGCCTTGTGCGGCTACATGGGAGGCTACACTGATGTGCATTTGTATATATATATTTTTTTTCGTTAGAAATGTTTTGTAAGTTCTCGTAAAATTGCAGGATCCATATATTTTTCGGTTCGATAGGCCTATACCTTTTATTTTGGTTAGCTCCTGTCAACTGTTCCGTTGGAGTGGCGGCGCACTTGACAGGGGAGAGATTGCATTTGTTTGTTCCCCTTTTTCAGTGGTTGTGTTCAACCAACTCGTTAAAACATCCTTTCTTTTGCGCTCCGAAAGGATTGGGCTATAAAGTAGTGTTTCAGAGTCTCTGTAGTTTAATCATTGTGTGGGATGCTGGCCTGTTTTTTGAAACTGTAGTTCTAACGTGAGACAGGTTATTTATTTAATAACCTTACGGACCGATCTGAACAAGTTTCGTTCGTTGTAAAACTTATTCTAACGTGAGACAGGTTATTTGATAACCTTACGTACCGATCTGAAGACATTTTATTGGTGGTGAAATTAATTCTAAAATGAGAAGGGTTATGTGTTAACCCAACGTACTAAAATGGGTTGGTTTTAGATGTCGACTGTGGCCAAGCATCCGTCCACACATGAATAAATGAGGTAAAACGGGTTCTATATTGTCTCCATTTAATTGATTTTAAGGTGCTCAGGTTTTTTTTTCTAAATGTGTTTTTTGTTGCATTTTTCAAGCGCTATGTAAGCTATAGTTTATTGGTCATTTCGTATTCTTCTTAGGTGTAATGTTGCAAGAGTCCTCTACAGGTTTCTTTTAAATTATATTTGCAGCTGGGGTTGCGTGCCCATAACTATAGGTAGCCTATTAGGAAAGATGTTTGGTCAAAAATGTGTTTTGTGGTTTGAAATTAATCATATGGTCATAAATGAGAAGGAAGTTCTGGCTAGTCCTTATATTTCCGACGTACTAAGCGGGCCGCTGATGTTTGTTCTACTTTTGCCACTCTGTTTTGCTTTTCACTTGCCTTAGGGCTGTTTGTGTTTTTTTTTTTTTTTAATTCTGAGCATATCAAATGAGATGGTGTTAGGAAAGTTCTGGATGTCCCATAACCTTCCTCTGGGTTGGGGGGTGTGATGATCTGGGATCATTATAGTGTATGGTTGGGATTATATATATGAATATCTATCAGAAGTTCTCATATTGTTCTCGACTACACAGTACTAGGGTGGGGGGGAGTGGTTGCCTGTGTGTTTTCCCTAATCCTCCGCAGGTGGACTGATTGATGATTGACACCTGAAGCTGGCCCGTCTGTCAGGGAGTGATCGGCCCTGACTGGCTGTCGGTCTAGAGGGGGAGTGCTCCTGATCACGGCTCTCCCTACTCACCTACTATATGAGTCAGTCTGTTCCTGGAAGGCGCTGGGGAGACAGGCCGGAATCCTCTCTCTCCCAGCCGCCACACTGACTGTGGACTTTTGCTTATAATTATTCCTTAGTTTATTCCCTTCGGAAAGGAATTCGTTTGTTTTCAGTTGTAGTGTTCATTTGTGTCTGTTTGCTAGGTATTTTCTTTTGAGTTTGACCTATATTCTGTAAAACATTCGTTATTTCGTTATTTAATTCATCTCTATATAAATAAATGTTCGCATTTTGAAGCTGGTGTCCTGTCGGTCCATTACATGTTACACTTAATTACCCCTAGACTAATTGTGTCGTAACAGTAGACCATTCAGTGTCACTCACAAAGTCCTAAAAAATTCATCCTCCTTATATTAAAATCAAATTATTCTTATTATGTGGTCCTTTTTATCTCGCCAACTCCTATTAACTTTAACAATGTAGTCTCATTTTTCGTTTGCCTTGTTAATGCCATGGTTATTTCTTGAACAACCCAATTACTATCCGTGAATAATGCACCCTAAATTAGATTGCACATTTGTTGACAAAAAGTCATTTCTCCAAGCAATTATAAGTCACAAGTTCAAAATGTATTGCATGTTCCCTCTAACTAAACAAAAGCTATTTATCGTGACACTCTGACTCCTAAGATGTTTATACATTTTTGAAGAATTAGTCAAACTGTATTAAAAAATGCACTCTGAAAATGAAAAAATACCCCCTTATTAATTTGACCCTATTATATACTCCCCCCTTCTGCCACTCACAAAGAGTGACAGACTATATTTACACACATACTGATTTTGTCAACATGTCAATGATAACTTTTTGCCACAACCTCCCTTCTGTCATTTGCTGTCCCCCTGGCCCCCTGACAGCATATACTATGAACACTCGTACCAATGTTGTACCGGAAGGAAAAGAAACAGGAAGTATTTAGAAATTGCACATCCCAAACAGAGAAACATTGTCATTGCCTCTCCCAGTTTTTTTTTTTTTTTTTTCTTTCACCCAAACGCAGGGATGGGGTTTCTCTTTTCCACATTTCGCCAGAAAAGAGTTTCTCCCTTCCCCACAATCCCTCATATGTCCAAAATCGATGGAAAAATTGAAAAATAGGACGGACTCACTGTGATGCCCTTGTTGATAGTCTAATTGTGATGATGAGATCACCACTCAGTTGCAATTTCTCGCGAAATGATTCAGACTGCCGCATTTGTAACAGCCAGAGTAGTTATGGGCAACAGCCCTCCCTTCCTGATGAAACCCTTGGTCCGGCTGGTACCTGGTATCTTGAGGTGTCGACGCCGGTGTGGCCAGGCTTGCCACCTGCAGTCTCAGATGCTGTACCTGGAGCCTTGCGATGTGTCTGACAGTCTCGGTATGCCTACGTTGCTGGGTTTCCTCCTTGGCACGGATCAAACCAACGTGATGGACGACCAGGCCTGTAAATGCTGACCAAGATACAAGTGCCAAGTCTACCTCCTTATGCAGTCCAATTTGTACACTGTTCGGCAAGCTCCGTACAATCATGTCTCTCAGGACAGCCCTCGATATGTCATCCTCGTCGACTTGGGATGGATCACAGCCTGCCACCTCCGCCCATGCGTGGTAGGCGCGCCACACGAACCCCTGTGGATGTTCCACGGCCTCTAGGGGACAAAAGAACACGTCAGCTGGGTTCACCTCCACAGGGCCTGGACCGACAGGACCACGCGCATCCCGCGTCTGCCATGTGGATGGCCGATCCTCCCTCGCCTCCTGTGACTGCTGCGGCTGGTTCTGTTGCTGTGAGCCCTGTTGCTGATTCGATCGTTGCTTGGGTGGCTGCAGGCAGTTCCTTATGAAATGAGACAGCTCACCGCACCTGTGACAACCGTTATAATTCTGCGGCGGGGTGTCCGAGCGTTCGTTTCTGAACTGGTTGGGTCTGTTCTGATACTGAGACTGAGCCAGCTGTGTGGCAGGACCATCTTTGATCATTGCAGGACATCTCACCGCTTCTGCCCCCCTTCCGGTGACATTTGACGCAGCTCCTCCTCGTGCAGGACATGTGGGAAAGGTGGCAGGACTTGTAGTGGAACGGGTGGTGATCCCTGCAGGTGTAGGACTGTTATCTCTATCATCAGCCCGTCCTTGCAGCGGAGACCCTCCTATCCTCTGTCTGTGTAGATCCACCGTGTGAGTGATATGATCTGTGTATGTATCCAATGGCAGAGTGGACAGGGAGATGACTTCCTTCAGCCTGTTCTGTACAGGCCCTGGCAATCCGTCGAGTATCTTGTTTCTAAGAAGTGTCCGGTCGAAACCTGGACCGCGGGCGTCATTCCCCGTCATGCTGGTCCAGATCTGGTGCGCGTTGGCCACGTAGGCTCTTGGATTCTCGCTATCAGTCAGGGGGTCGATCAGAATTCTGTCCGGATTGAAGTCGGTGGGGTAAAGCTCTCTCATTGCCCGACACAGGAGCCCCTTGTGGTCTGCATATAGCTCTGCGTCTCCCAGGCCCGTGTCCACGTAAGCCTGCATTCCTGCCCGGGCCAAGATGTCGTTCAACCCTCGAATCCCCACCAGGTGCGCTAACAGTCTCTTCATATCTCCCACGGCTAATGGAACTCCCACCGTCAGCATATCAAATTTCGTCATCCACGGGTGTGCCCCTTCCTGTAATGGGGGGAGTCTTGTGATGACATCTTTCATAACCATGTGAGCCCATGGCCGATAGACAATAGGTTGACCACAGATCACCAACGGCGATATTTTGACAGGGGCCATCTTGTTGCTACCCTCCTTCCCCTCGTGGTTATCGTCTGATGGTGGTGTAAGGTCACTCGCCGCACCCTGGGTTTCTGGAGGGGGTGTGACACCAGGCTCACCTGCTAGCTTCTTCATGTCTCGCGTTCGGACCCCTGTCTTATCCGGGCCCCTACCTGGTGTCTTCGCCCTGCCCTCCTCTCTCCGCCCTTGAACCGCAGGTTTGGATTGTCCTCCGGCGCCACGCTCCTTCTCCCCAGCTTTCTCTTGCGCCTTCTTCCCCAACACTGCGTTCACGAAATCCTTGTCATCCGAAGAGTTGGAAGCGCTCCTATCAAAATCATGGTCACCCCCTTTGGAGGGTGGCTGCGTGAGCGACAGGTTAGAGCGATTCTTGGTGATGAGGTCATAGGCTTTGCTAAATCTTTTCCCCGTTTTAAGAAACACTTTCATAATCTTCCTTTGTTCCTCGAACCTCATCTCCAACATTTTGTCATAATCGTGCACACAGTTTACCAGAATCTCAAAGTTACCTGGATGAAATATGCTGTCCCGGGGCCAATTCTTAATTGGACCATGTGATTCCCACCTCCCCAGAATTGATGATAACGTGTCAATAAACTCATCATTGTGGAAAGAAGCTTGCTGACTAGACGTTGCCATAATCAGTATTTTAAGTATTGAGTTCAGAGATATTGAATTACAATAAGCGTCACGTCAACTAACCTACCGTCCTATTTGTAATGCTCCTAAAAATATCACCTCACTCAAACAGGGAACATGCAGGAAATTCAAAAATTGCCAGCCACTTACAGACCGCAGACTTACTTGAGAACTGTGGCAGATGCGTAAGCAAAGAATGTATGATGTCAGCAAATTATGTGAAATGCAACAAACTACGGTATATGTTATACACAGAGACACGTGTGAGAAATGCTGTAACTGACTATAGGCTTAAACAAAAATAACGAAATGGACTATACTGAGTTGGAAAGTAAAAAGTACAGTGTTTTTAAGAACCCCTATGATACGTCTCACTTGATCAAGCAGCAACTGACTCCGCTCAACCCCCTCTCCTGTTTTCTGAAAGAGAACACAGGTATTTAAAACCCCACACCCATGTACCCACTGTCCGGTCAGAGTTAGTTATTTAAACAATAAAAAATCAACCATGCAGTTACCAGGTTAACAGGAATTGTCTGTTAGTACAATAATGCATGCACCAACGTCTATACAGTTTATGAGAGAAATTGAACAACCGAGTGGCTTCTCTCACGAGTAATAGTGTCACTTAACACCTATCCTTCGTTCAATAATAACTATTAAGAGGTCAGGAGTTGGCCCTCAGCTTGCATTAAACATCCAATGAAACAAGTCAATATCAAATTTATATTTACCAAATGTAATCCACTGACGATTAGCAACTTACAATTGAGACACACCTAATTTATCCCAACTGTTAATTAAGAAATAGTGGAAAAAGACTTGATATTTACACAAAATGATACTCACCAATTTCCTTGATTTGCCTCCAAACTGAAAGATATAACTCAAACCATTATTATCGTACAATATAGAAATGAAAGAATCATGCATTGCTCACCATTAAATGCTTCTTAACAATGAGTCATACCGACACAAGATACTGACAACCGATGTCCTGTTACCTCCACCCAAAGTAAAATATTGATATCTAAGAACAGATTTTCCCCCCTACACGCTTTGCTCATCCCGAAGCAAGGTGTCACACCACGCCACCCTAGAAGGAAAGATAATCTTCCCTTTTGCTGCTTTCTCCACCCTCTGTGGATAATGATAATTTGTATTATTCATAGCATATATGTGTGACCTTAAGTTACTACATGTACGTCTCCCTAGTGTATGTCTATACACTGCAGGATTCATGTACGCAATGTAGTTATATAGCGGAATATTCGCTTCAGCGATTCACTATGGGAGCGCTCCCTCTGAGCGCGAGACACAGAATAATTATTAATAAACTCACATTCTACTAGTCGAATGGGCCTTTGCGACATGCCGTATTCCGTCTCCTCCCCGGGTATAACCGGCGAAATACGCGCATGCGCACTAATTCGATTTTCTTCTGCTCGTGAGACACAAGCTTTCATATCACTGAGATCCTTTTTCCGATATTGGTTATATATAAAACTTAATCTCAATAAGGACGGGTCCGCAATTCGACCTGTACCGCGAGGTTCCTTTATCGGTGATCTCACCTCGGTGATATAAGCTCACGAATTTAAGACTTCTATCGCTAAGTAAGTACTCGCTGTGTAAGCTAACACTGCTTAGCCTGTTAGCTGCTGCATAAGCCTAGCCTTGTTAACTAGTTAGCCCCGCTGTGAAAGCGTTAGCTTCTAGCCTATTAGCTGCTGTATAAGCATAGCCTTTGTTAGCTAGTTAGCCCCGCTGTGAAAGCGATAGCTTCTAGCCTGTTTGCTGCTGTACAAGCATAGCATCTGTTTAGCTAGTTAGCCCCGCTGTATAAGCGATAGCTTCTAGCCTGTTTGTTCGGGTCACTGCATAAGCTGTAATACTTTATCGTGCTGCACAAGCCGTATCGTTTATCTCCGTCGCTGTACAAGCCAGTCTTATTAGCCGCTAGTGTGCTCTCAGGGTAACCACAGCAGCATGGCTGAACGGAGCTGTTCTAGGGCGTCAGCCCGCCGCTATCAAGGCGACAAGTACCCGATGCCACAGAAAATATGCAAGAACCGCTCTTGTGGCAACTCCATGTCCGGATGGGACCAACACAATCTGTGTGCCTACTGTCTGGGCCTCGACCATGCAGAAGAGGCCCTAGATTTTCCAGGCAAATGTCTCAAGTGCTCGGACATGGACAAACGCAATCTTTGGCGCCGTTTGACCCGTGTGCGAAAGATGTATGAGTCCCCCGAACGCGACGACGACGACGGGAGCTATGACGACTTCAAGGACCGTCTGCTCGAAGAAGCACAAGATGGATGCCGTGCAGGCCCCGCCGCGGGAAATAACACGCGGCCTAGCCATGGTCCCCCGTGTGTAGCAATGAGCTCAGAGATCCCCCTACCCTCCGCTGATTATAATAACAATGACCAGAGAGAGGTTTTCATCAAGCAAGGCGCCAGGCCTCGCTCCACTGCATCGGCCACGGTGAGTAGACCTCCACCGGAGGCAGCAGCCTCCCCGTCTAGACCCTCCGGGTCCCAAGGGGCCCCAGCAGGGCGGCCAAGGCCCCCCCAGTCTTCGACATGGACAAGGACTTCCCGCCCTTGACCCACGCCCCCACGTGCCGACCATGACTGGGACGGAGACGGGGACGAAGGCGACGACATGGAGACCGACCTTCCCTCCTACCAACACTATAGGGTGCTGGACCAGGTCCACGACTCCGACTACGACGACGAAGACGACGTCATCATTGAGGAGGTGTACGTCGATGTGGACGGAGAGCAGCAGGCCGAGGACCCTCCGGCCGTCGACGCTCAAGCAGCCGTTATGGCGGCCGAACAGGCAGCCCCAGCTGGGCAGGAAGTGGCGCCCGTGCAGGGCGCCGCCGCTGCCACGACGCCACCAGAGGCCACAACACCCTCTGCCGAGCTGCATAAGCGCGAGACCGAGCTGCTGGATATATACAGAACCGCAGCGATCAGGTGCAAGCGAGATTGGCCCAAGGAGGACCCTGGCCTGCCGCCTGAGGACGGCTGGCAATGCCGCAGAGCCGTGCGGACCGAGCCGCCGCCTAAGGACTTGCTGCCACTCGCCGGAGGTTTTAAAAGTGTGCTGACCCACACCTGGGCCGAACCTACCGCAGACTCCAAGAAACAACGCCGACGGGGGCTGGCCTTGGACACCGAGCTCGCCAACGAGGTGGGCTTGCTAGGACTCCCAAAAATAGACAGGGCCACCGCAGGATACCTAGTGAACCCTCACAGCCCTCACTACTTCCCCATGGATAGGGACCCGGCTTTCCCTGACAAGAAAGACAAGGACGCCTCGCTGGCTCTCAACCGCCTCTACGAGAGCATGGTGACCATCGCTAAGTCAGCCAACGCAGGAGCCCTGTTGCAAGGCTCCCTCTCGGTGCTCCTGACCGAGGCAGGTGCGGCCCCCACTCCGGACCAACTGGCCGAGGCCCAGCGCCTCGTTGATGAGATCATTGAGCTCACACTGACCGTCACGGAGGCTGCTGGACGAGGCATGGCCAACGCAGTCCAGCAGGAAAGAGCAAGATGGCTGGATGTGTTCCCCATCCCAAACCCAGGTGACGTCCGCTCTGTGATGCTTAGGGGGTCCATCACGCATGAGGGCCTGTTCCACGGCGCCCTAAACAGGCTCATCGCCTCCGGAGAGGAGCAGAAACGGCAGGCTGAAGCGGGAAGCCACCTGCCCCGCCCGGGTAGACCTGCTCAGTCAGCCCCGCCCCCTCCTGCTCGCCAGTCTGCCGAGAGGCCCAACCGGCAGGCCTGGAGAGTCCGCACTGAGCGCCCGTCCTCCCGTCCCCCCCCTTCACGGGGAGGGGGGAGGGGTCACGTCCATCCAACCAGGCCCGTGGAAGACAGCGAGCACCTCGTGGAGATGACCGCCGCCACCAGAGCCCCCCCTCACGCAGAGGCGGGTTCAGGGGACGTGGACGTGGACGTGGACGCAATAAATAGCAGGCAGGGCCCTGCCTCGGGGGGCCGCAGAGGGCCAGCCCCCCAACACCCCTGGTTCTGGGTTTGAATCCGTCGGAAGTGGTCTCGGACCTCACCGGCGGACCACCTCCAAAGAGGTTAAAGTTGTGCTCACACCGGGTCGCAGCGAGCGATGCTGGTGTTCAGAGTGTACACAATTTCCACAATGTAAAATGTTCTGTAAATGTACAAGAATGTCATATTGCAAAATGTTCTGTGGATGTTTTTTCTGTAATAAAAAATTGCAAAATAAAAAACAAACAAAAAACCCAAATTCAAACCCGAACCCAGAGGGTAATGAACCCACCTTCAAGAGAGCCACTGCGGCTCTCGGGAAGTGTGGGGGGA
This sequence comes from Protomyctophum parallelum, assembly GCF_964188405.1. Classification (NCBI taxonomy): domain Eukaryota; kingdom Metazoa; phylum Chordata; class Actinopteri; order Myctophiformes; family Myctophidae; genus Protomyctophum; species Protomyctophum parallelum. The sequence continues at coordinate 41,841,867 of NC_139713.1, forward strand.
CGTGTCAACAAAGTGACAGGTCACAGCATCAGACCTGTCACTTGCTGGCAACGTCACGGCCAAATTTTCCAGGAATGGCCGTTCCCGCCACCAGAGGGCGCCATTGCACCATCAATGAGCGCCAGGCCGGTGGCGGAGGTTTCTGTGGTATCTCAAAAGGTGAGTCAGGCCGCTGCCAGCCCCTGTTCGACAGGGGGCAGCATCGTGCCACAGAAGATTTCTCCAGCAGTCATAGAGAATCCACTAGCTCTACATTTAGAACAGTGGAAACAGATTGGTGCGTCTCCATGGGTGCTACGCGCTGTCGCCCGCGGATACAAGCTACATTTTGCAATGAGACCACCCTTGTTCGAGAAGATTGTTCTGTCACACGCGAGTGGTCAGGCGGCGGATGTACTACGATCGGAGATAGTCTCTTTGGTAAACAAGAGAGCCATCAGAGAGGTTCCCACGAACGAGAGCAAGATGGGTTTTTACTCGAGATACTTTCTCGTGCCAAAAAAGGGGGGGGGGCTAAGACCTATCCTAGACCTACGAGCTCTCAATCGACACCTGAAAACTTTCCGCTTCAATATGCTGACAGCGGACTCGCTAGTGCGTTCTCTGCGCCAGGGCGACTGGTACACCAGCGTGGATTTGAAAGACGCCTATTTTCACATCCCTATCTACCCACCGCACAGAAAGTTTCTGCGTTTCGGCTTCGAGGGGAAGCTATACGAATACATGGTGCTGCCGTTCGGGATGTCCCTCTCTCCCAGGGTTTTCGTGAAATGCACACAGGCCGCCATCGCTCCACTGAGACGACAGGGGGTCCGCATCGCAACCTACATAGACGATTGGCTGATTTGCGCAAGCTCACCACCGGAGACGCTGTCCCACACCCAACTAGTGGTGAGTCTCCTATCTTCTCTGGGTTTCAGCATAAATCACGAGAAGAGTATTTTGGTGCCTGCACAGACGATAGATTATATAGGCATAACACTGAACTCTCTCTCTTTCACGGCCAGACTGAGTCAAGAGAGAGTCAAGTCATTCCGTGCATGTTTAACTCTTTTTCGAACAGGTCACAAGGTTGCATTTGGAACCTGTCTGAGAATGGCGGGCCTCATGGCCTCGGCCATCTCACTAGTACGCCTAGGCAGGCTGTATATGAGACCGTTTCAGACGTGGTTGAGATCTCTGCAGATCCCCAGCAGTCAGCGACACAGACGCGTCCTAGTGACAGCGGACTGTGTGTTGGCTCTGAAATGGTGGAATGGACAAAATGTCCTAACGGAGGGCGTCCCCGTGGGGATAGTCCTCTCCAGAAAAGTGGTCACTACGGACGCAAGCCTATCGGGGTGGGGTGCCACCCTCGATGGGAGGACGGCCAGGGGGACGTGGGACGCCAGCCTCCGAACCGCCCACATAAACTACCTGGAGTTAATGGCGGTTCTGCTAGCTCTACACCGTTTCGAGCGGTTTCTACGTGGTTACCACGTGCTGATACGCACGGACAACACCACGACGATGTACTACATCAACAAGCAGGGCGGACTCAGGTCACGCCAGCTGCACATGCTAGCGCGCCAGCTGATTTTGTGGTGCGACGAGCACCTCCTCTCGATCAGGGCATGTCACGTCCCAGGTCTCCTGAATGCAGGGGCCGACCTGCTATCCAGGGGTCCGCTCAGATATGCGAACTGGTCTCTACATCCCGCGGTAGCGGCGCAGGTTTGGGACAGGTTCGGGACTCCCGAGGTGGACTTGTTCGCCTCGGTGGAGGACACGAAATGTCCCCTGTTCTTCTCTATCGGGGGGGAGGCACCTCTGGGCTTGGATGCTCTAGCTCATGGGTGGCCTCGGACTCTGCTGTATGCGTTCCCCCCGCTGTCCCTGATCCTTCCCACGCTGAACAGGGTGAGAACTCAGGGCCTGACCTTGATCCTGATCGCTCCGTCCTGGGGGTCATGGAGGTCGGAGATAACTCCGCTCCTGTACGACCTTCCTTGGCAGCTCCCGCTGCGGGCGGACCTGCTCACTCAAGTGAGCCGCGAAATATTCCATCCCCAACCACACGCGCTGGACCTGTGGGCCTGGCCCGTGAGAGGTTGAATCTGCAAGAGGGGGGCCTACCTCCTAACGTCATAGCGACTATTCAAGGGGCTAGGGCCCAGTCGACCAGAAAACAGTACGATGTAGCCTGGCGGGTCTTCGAACGATGGTGTTTGAAGAGGCCTGGGCAAGTAGTCCCGTACCTGGCCTCGGTGAAGGAAGTTCTGACCTTCCTTCAGGAGTTCTTGGACGACGGAAAATCCTTCTCCATGGTGAAGGTCAATCTGGCAGCCATTTCGTCCTGTCACATAGGTATTGAGGGGAAGACCTTGGGTGAATACCCCCTGGTACGTCGCTTCATGAAGGGCGCGAGCAGGGCTCGTCCGGTCTCTCGGTCTATGGCTCCGCCATGGGACATATCTCTGGTTCTGGGCGCTCTCATGGAGGCGCCGTTTGAACCTCTGGAGTTGGTGGAGCTAAAGTTCCTATCGCTCAAGACCGCTCTGTTGGTCGCGCTGACGACCGCTAAGCGGGTTAGTGACATGCACGCCTTGTCTGTAAGCGCGGACTGCATGTTCTTCAGTGTGGATGGGCTTAGAGTGACGGTGAAGCCGAACCCAGCCTTTGTGCCTAAGAATTTTCTCTCTCTGAGTGTTCCTGTTGATCTGGGGTCGTTCCATCCACCTCCTCATGCGGGGGAGGAGGATAGGAGGTTACACTCTCTGTGCCCAGTGAGGGCGTTGAGGATATACGTGCAGAAAACGGCTCCCTTTAGGCAGGGTAGCCAGCTGTTTGTAGCATGGGGCGCTGGGGCGATAGGTAAACCTGTCACGAAGGTGCGGCTTTCCCGGTGGATTGTGGAAGCCATTCAACTGGCCTATGCTAGTACGGGTACGCCCCCGCCGGATGGCCTGAGGGCACACTCCACGAGGGGCGTAGCGGCATCCTGGGCGTTTTTCAAGGGTGTCTCGATACAGGACGTCTGTACGGCGGCAAGCTGGTCTTCCCCGTCGACGTTTGCGAGGTTTTATAACCTGGACGTAGCAGGGCCGGCTCTGGCTCATGCTGTCCTTGGTGTCGCGTCTGCACGCGGCGGTTCGCATAGGTAGGCCCTGGTTCAGGTAACTTAGGTTAGCCTAGAGCCTGGGGCATAGGTTTAGGCCCTGGAGCCATAAGGTGGTCCGAGACCATCAGCCCAGTTAGCCCTGGGGTGCTCTAGACAGCCTTTGGGCTGTTCTGCGCCTCACTAGATAGGGACGAGGCCAGCGGGTCGGTGACCCGGCTGGTCTTCATCTGCCTGTCTTCCCGAATCCTGGGTGTGGTCACTGTGTCAGGGACGCAGGGGGCCACGGTGGGATACCTGTCGGATGGGTGTGTCACGTCAGTGATATGGTGAAGGGAGTTTATGAAGTCTCCCATAGTGAATCGCTGAAGCGAATATTCCGCTATATAACTGGAGGTTACGCAGTAACCGTGGTTATATTAGGGATATGAGTGAAGCGATTCACCAAGATACCCTTCTAGCTTGTTACGGCAGAAGGAAAATGTTCACCGAATTAGTGCGCATGCGCGTATTTCGCCGGTTATACCCGGGGAGGAGACGGAATATGGCATGTCGCAAAGGCCCATTCGACTAGTAGAATGTGAGTTTATTAATAATTATTCTGTGTCTCGCGCTCAGAGGGAGCGCTCCCATAGTGAATCGCTTCACTCATATCCCTAATATAACCACGGTTACTGCGTAACCTCCAGTTATAGCGCCACCAGGAGGCCGCTCCAGGAGGCCGCTTTGTGCAAAACAAGTTTTTGCACAGTACACCTACAGATTTTGTCCAAACATCACGCAAATTGGTACACAGTCTCTCTAGAGCCATTCAACGAAACCGGTCCTTCAGATTTCCAGAACGGCCTGTTATAGCGCCACCAGGAGGCCGCTTTGTGCAAAACAAGTTTTTGCACAGTACACCTACAGATTTTGTCCAAACATCACGCACATTGGTACACAGTCTCTCTAGAGCCATTCAACGAAACCAGTCTTTCAGATTTCTCAGACTCCATCCTGATTGGTTAAGATTGGCTTCCAAAGTTCACAGGAGTGCTCAGTTTTAAACAAAATGCTGCAAATCATGAACACATCGCGTGATTTCCGTGAAATTGTGTACCCACATTCCCACTAGGCCGAGGACGCAATGCCACATGAACAATTTCAACTCAGCCTCAAGGTGGCGCTATAACTGGCCGAAAAGTGTTTTTACCTCTAACTGCACGGATCTGTGGATAACCTGGTGGAGACCTGTGCCCAGAAGGGCACTTTTTCTAGTTATTTTAATAAAAATGTTTAATGTTTAATAGTAAAATCAACGGGAAGTTGATTTTACTATTTGAAGGCCCGGATCCACGGATTGAGTCTGAGTTTTCTTCCTAATATAAATGACATTATTAATCCACTTTGGGCGCGATCACCATGCAATCTTCAGTTCAAACATATTTTCTTTAACGGATGCCCAACGTTTACCCAACGATCTGGTGTGCGACCATAGGTTAGCAAGAGCACCATCTAGTGTAAAAACAAAACATATTCCACTTTCAAAATAATTGTGTTCTTTTGTAATAACCTTCTGTTGAACACTACGTATTTGTAAATATATATAAATACAAACAAAAGATGCAAGACAAGTACATGTCTAATGTACAAATTTTCTGTGGCTCAAAAATGTAATTTCAAGCCCTGCAAACTGTTTTTGATTTAAAAATGGAAAAGAGGACTTTCCTCCAACAGTACCAAAGCTATAAAACGGGAAACACTGCATGGGGGAAAATGCAAAGTTCAAACATTAAATGTTTCTCTCTCTTTGTGTCTTTTTTCTAGCCGTCCCGCACCTCCTTGTGTGTAAAGAGGAGGTTTTTACTGAACAACAGGAGAGGAGCTCCAGTCTGGTCCAGGAGGAACCACAACCACCACAGATTAAAGAGGAACAAGAGGAGATACTTCAAAGACCAGTGGAGGCTGATGGGTCAACGTTGACATTACAAGCAGTGAAAAGTGAAGATGTTCATGATGATGAAAACGGAGAGACAGAGCCTGTAGCCGGCACCTCAACTCAACACTGGACTGTGTAACATCACAACCAACTAGTGACGACCAGCTCCTCTCTTCACACTGTTCTGAATCTGACACTGAAGACAGTGATGAGTGGCAGGAGCCCAGTGAAGGTCAGTCAACTTTAAACACACTGAAATCACACAAGACAAATGTGGAAGGACAAAGATTGTCTTTGAGCAGCAAGCTGTCCAAGGACCTGAAATCATCAAAACAAACTCACTCCATGAGGAGCCACACAGGGAAGAAACGCTTTAGTTGTACAGACTGTGGCAAATGTTTTAATCGTAAGGCAAATATGACGATGCACACAAGGACTCATACAGGGGAAAAGCCCTTCACTTGTAACGTGTGTGGTAAAGGCTTTACTCAGAGTGTTAATCTAAAAACACACATGAGCATTCATACAGGGGAAAAGCCCTTTACTTGTACAGTTTGTGGTAAAGGCTTTGCTCAGACTGTTCATCTAAAAACACACATGAGGACACATACTGGGGAAAAGCCCTTTACTTGTAACGTGTGTGGTAAAGGCTGTACACAGAGTAGTGATCTAAAATCACACATGAGGACTCATACAGGGGAAAAGCCCTTTACTTGTAACGTGTGTGGTAAAGGCTTTGCTCGGAGTGGTGATTTAAAATCACACATGAGGACTCATACAGGGGAAAAGCCCTTTACTTGTAACGTGTGTGGTAAAGGCTGTACACACAGTGGTGAACTTAAAACACACATGAGGACTCATACAGGGGAAAAACCCTTTACTTGTAACATGTGTGGTAAAGGCTTTGCTCTGAGTGGTGTTCTAAAAACACACATGAGGACTCAGGGGAAAAGCCCTTTACTTGTAATGTGTGTGGTGAAGGCTTTGCTCAGAGTGTTAATCTAAAATCACACATGAGGACTCATACAGGGGAAAAGCCCTTTACTTGTAACGTGTGTGGTAAAGGCTGTAAACAGAGTAGTGAACTAAAATCACACATGAGGTCTCATACAGGGGAAAAGCCCTTTACTTGTAACGTCTGTGGTAAAGGCTGTACACATAGTAGTGAACTTAAAATACACATGAGGACTCATACAGGGGAAAAGCCGTTTACTTGTAACATGTGTGGTAAAGGCTTTGCTCGGAGTGAACATCTAAAAACACACATGAGGAATCATACAGGGAAAAAGCCCTTCACTTGTACAGTTTGCGGTAAAGGCTTTATTCAGAGTGGTAATCTTAAAACACACATGAGGACTCATACAGGGGAAAAGCCCATAGATGAATGAGGACTCATACAGGGGGGGGGGGGAACCCTTTAGTTCCTGTTAGTGGCAAATGCTTGGGTCAAAATGCACATCTGAGGATAATGAGGAGGAATCATACAGGGAAGAAGTGGTTAGTTGTAATAGTAATAAATCCACATTTTCCCCATTTGAGTTGACACATGAAATAACATACAATCGAATGATCATTCATTCTATTCCAGGATGACAATGACAAGTGGTAGATACTAAAGTCCTGGTATCACATAATCTGACACTATCAACATGACCACCACAATTTAGTTTCTTAAGTATCTTTTGTATGTAAAACCTATATACACATGGCACAAAAAGTTGTTGTCTTTGGTAGATTATTTCTCTATTGTAACTGTTTAATTATACCGTCGGATGTTTCAGACATTAACCCATCTTGGGGCGGGAACCCCGTTTGGTCTTTTAAGCATTATATTATACTTTAGCCATTGCGAGCTTGTGGGTCTGCTATTTTGTTTTTAATCGTGGAAATGTGGCGCGAATCTTTCAATATATATTCTTTCAGAGTGAACGTTTTTAACTCAAATCTTTGCTTCTGGCGGGGGGGGGGGGGGGGGGGTAACTACTAAGTGAGCAACTACGGCGGCCAATTACATATAATCTTGGGTGACCTTGACATAGGGTTTTTCAGATTACTGTCAGGATTAAGAAAACATTTTGTAGAAACATGGGTTAACCAGGTCAACATGGGTTAACCTTTTATATGTTTCGGGAAGCTGTGGTTGATGACCGGAAGAATAAGGTCGCAAATACATTTTTTTGTCTTGAATAAATAGCCTATACTCTTTTCCAAGTGTCTGTTTTCACAACTGAATGAGATGAGTGCACAAATTAAATGTAGAAAAAAAGTTAACTTTTACTTAGATTTGACATCATATTTACTTTTGTTCTAGGCTAGAGGTACTAGAAACGTTTGATAAATATTGAACTCTATGATGAATTTTTACACCCTTTAATTTATTTAATTTCTTTGCTGGTGAAAACCGATTAAATAATGAAGCAATATTACACGAGAGGGGGGGGTGAGTTCCGAAAGCAACGCAGAAGTGTAATATTGCAGTTATACCCTCGAGTGTAATATTGCAATTATACAACAGTTACCCTTAAAAATAAGAATCGCTGAAAAAAACATTTTTTTAAATGATGGATGTAGTCACTACGGCACACAAATGTCCCAAGTAACTAGCTAGCCTAGCCACCGAGTTTGCTAGCGCTCTGGGAGAACAGAGTGGCTGCATTCTTTGTTTTGATTAGGTGTGGAGTGGCGCTCGTTTGAACCACGGCTAGAAGGCTGTTTCAACCAATCAGATTGCTTCCTCGAAACGACCCACTGTTGCCACTTGGTGTGGCCGATCCGGCCCATTCCAGTTATGCTACAGATTGTATCGTGCGTCGCTACTTTATAGCAGACCTGGGCATTGACCAGTAGTGGAAAAAAATACTCAATTGTTTTATTTAACCCATTAAGCATTATTTTATATTTGAAAAATAGCAGATCTACAAGCTCATAGCTCTACGCTTGTAGGTCTGCTATGAATATTGCAGATTTATTTTATCTTCTGCCACTAATACATGCATGCTTGAATGAAGTCTGTATACTTGCATTTGTCCCAGATGCAGCTAATTAAATGTTTAAAGCAGGTAATAAAGCTGCAATAAGTAATAATATAAATAATGTTCTATAAATTATGTCCTATAGCAAAGAGCAGAGCTTCTGAAACGTGTTGGCTGCTATAGAGTATTAAACTGACCTTCATGCAGTACCTGTTATCGACCAGTAGGTGTCCTCCTAGACTACAGGATCTAAATGTCTCGTCAGAAGAGCAGGCAGACCCAATTCAACAGACATTATAAAACATATTAGAAATAGAGGAATGGAAGCGCTGCAGGGATCTGTTAGTGGCTCTTAGATAGGTGCTCTTTGGTGATACAGGTAAAACCATATAGACAAAAGGTATCCTTCCTCCAAGTAGTACTGCTTGTCAAAAATGTGAATTGCAGACTTGAAAAGAAAATAATCCAAGGCACTCCGTCTTTGGTGAAATATGAAATAATTTATTTGGAAATGAGCAAGGCAAATAAATAACAGGACCAACGCGTTTCGACCAGAAGGTCTTCGTCAGGGTCTATCTGATTATAAAACATATCTTATACATATCATAATCAGTGGTGTCATTGATTGCCACTGGGGGGGGGGGGGGGGGGGGGGCACATGATGCACTGTGATTTATTTTAAAATAGAACACTGAGTGCATGGGATGTTAATGTATGGTTCTGTACAACTGTATGAATGAGTGTGCTTATCAATAAACAGGAAGAAAGAAAAAAAAACAGTGACTTCATGGTGTTTTTTGTACTGGTACCACAGCGTTTTAATGACGTCACGTGTGCATCGCAGAACACACATACAGAATAGCTGATATAGCCTAAGCCTGTTGTTAACTAACTAGTATATGACTTAAAATACTCAGACAAACATCTTTACTGCACACTAGCACAACTAAAAAGGTTTGCTTTGGACGAATGAATAGATCTGTTCTTTGATGGAGGAGGACTCTGGAGGAGGCATTCGCTTCTTGTGTGAAGATAAGATAAGAACACGCACCACCGCAGCAGTGGAGCCCCAGCCTACTGCTGTAAGGGTGCATGCGCTTATACCGTGCGCTCGGGTATAAACAGTTAAAGGACCACTTCACCACTTTTCAACCTATCTTCATATAATAGGTCCTCACTACTATCGGTCTGTGTCTCATAGGAGGGCTGTGGGCAGTTCAGAAACCGTCTTCCAGTGACATCATCGATTGGGAATACAAGCTAATAAAAACTGCAGGCTTTCTAGTCCTGAAAAGTTGCAATGCGAAAATGGAAGCCATCGTTCTCACGATAATGAAAATCTAAATATTTTTGTAAAACAATCTGCCTAATGATGATGTCACTGGAAGACGGTTTCTGAACTGCCCACAGCCCTCCTATGAGACACAGACTGAGTAGAAAAAAATCGTGCCATTTTTTCATGATTATTAGTGAGGACCTATTATATGAAGATAGGTTGAAAAGTGGTGAAGTGGTCCTTTAAGCTGTCCTGTTGTTATGCAAAGACGCAAAGTAGCATCCATTTGATTCGGCACGGTACTTGCCACGGCGTGAAAATAGTAAACCTAGACCACTGGGTAGGCTATACTTACTAAACCTAGACCACTGGGTAGGCTATACTTACTAAACCTAGACCACTGGGTAGGCTATACTTACTAAACCTAGACCACTGGGTAGGCTATGCTTACTAAACTAGACCACTGGGTAGGCTATACTTACTAAACCTAGACCACTGGGTAGGCTATACTTACTAAACTAGACCACTGGGTAGGCTATACTTACTTGGTGCGTCTTGGAAAGTCTGGTGACGTGAGGTTGATTATAGGTGTGTCTTCTCTTGAATCTATAGGGGGACGCGTTCTAGCGACATGCACGCTCACATGCACAGTTTCGTTCCGTCCCTGTGCGTGTGCACGGCGTGGTACTGCGTTCTACGAGCACTGCATGACACAACTGATCATAATGCAACACATATTATAGTTCTACGAGCATGACACAACTGATCATAATGCAACACATATTATAGTTCTACAAGCATGACACAACTGATCATAATGCAACACATAATTATAATGCAACATTCCATAAGGACACATTTTATATGGCCTGCATGAGGCTCCCTCCTTAACCCATTCTGACCTGAGATCAGATTCTAAAAATGTCTTCTACATCCTGACAGTTTTCATTCTGACCTGGGATCAGATTCTTAAAATGTCTTCTACATCCTGACAGTTTTCATTCTGACCTGAGATCAGATTCTAAAAATGTCGCTCTTCGATTTTTCAAAAATAGCAGACCTACAAGCTCGTAGCGCGCCACTCGGTGGCGCGCTATGAGCTTGTAGTTCTGCTTAAGTTCTGGTTAAAATGTATTCAATTCGTTGTGGCCTGTGCAACAGTTTGGCAACTGACTGGCAACCCTGGCAACTTGGCAACCCTGGTGAGAGGCGAGGCAGCAAGCGTTCGGCAGCATGCCGAACGCTCCCACGCTGAACTACTAGGCTACCTGTTGCTAAACTAACAAACCTAACCCGCACCTGTCCAACCTAACAAACAAGCTAAGTTTGAGGGGAACAACGCCGAGGGCTGCGGCTGACCTGTCACCTAAGGGTCGGGGACCGCCGTTCTCCATCCTGCTGGGTGTCTGTGTGACTCGTTCCGAGTCTGGAATCCGGGACGGGCTGACTACCACGTCCTGGTGCGGCTGACTTCGCGAAGCGTCGTCGACGCCGCCACCCGGCAAAAGCAAAGCTACAACAACCGCCTGCAAACGCTGTGCGAGAGAGACTCTACAACCATGGCACCGAAGGCACAAAAGTCAGAGATTGATGACTTAAAAAAGTCACTTGAGTACATCTCCAACGAAATGGACACCATCTCAAAACAACAAAGGGACATCCTGGACCTGATGAATACGATAAAAGAGCTTAAACAACTAAGCACGGAGAAGGACAAGAAGATTGCGACGCTTGAGAGTCGGGTAGATGACCTAGAACAATACTCCAGAATTAACAATGTAATTGTGAGTGGTCTGGCGACCAAACCACGGTCCTACGCTAGGGCTGTGGCCTCGACCAGCGGCGAACCCACAGAGGACGACTCTGAAACAGTCGAGCAACAAGTGATGTCCTACATGGCGGAGAAGGGGATACAGATCAAGAGCGAAGACATCGAAGCATGTCACCCCCTCCCAAGAAGAGAAAAGAAGGGCCCACCGGGCAAGAAGGACCCACCGAGCATAATCCTACGCTTCACAAATAGGAAAAACAAGATTGCACTTCTGAAGCAGTGGCGAAAACTGGAGGGCACGAATGTATATCTGAACGAGCATCTGACGAAGAAGCGGGTCCATCGCCTGGCAAGCGCGAACCCTAAAAAGGCAAGGGAAGATACAGTCAACATGGACCATGAACTGCAAAGTCTACATCAAGCTCAACGGAACCCCAGAAGAGGCGAAAACTTTTGTCATCAAAGACCTGTCGGACTTGGATCAGTACCAGTGACAATGAACGACACGACAACAAATAAGGTACTACCCTATCTCACCATGAAGAAACACAAGACTCTATTATTATTATTATTATTATTATGTACAACCTATATATGGCAGCTACACTATATATTGCAAGAGGTATTATACTATAGGCCTACATTGTATAGTAATAATATTCATATGGGGCAGCTACACTATATACTGCATGATGCATTATACTATACATCAGTACTACCAGCATTGCCACTCTCACTGTTGACACTGTCGCAATTACCATTGTTGCTGTTATTTTCTCTGTTGCTGTTATTGTTATTACTATTATTATTATTATTACTATTACTATTATTATTATTACTATCATTATTATCATCATCATGGGCGCAGCTGTTGGCATATCAATATGAAGTAAGCCATACTTGTACAAATATAATATATAATAATGGAATCAAACGAGTCTGATGATGAGCTAAGCAATATGAGCTATAACAATGACAGCCTCCAGAATCCAGATAACTGGAACCTGGAGACATTCAAATACACGGAATACGACAGATATGACTTTGAACAATACATAGACCCGGACAATAATATATTTAATGACATAGAAAAGGACTGCAACTATTATACTGAGGAACAACTAAATATGATACCACCTGGTAATGATATATCAATTATACATTTCAATAGTAGAAGCATGTATGCAAATTATGGTAAAATTAGGGATTATCTAAATAAACACAAAAAACACTTTAATATCATTGCTGTTTCTGAGACATGGTTTGATAGCGACAG